>NC_141340.1:8087500-8557500 GCF_037954235.1 Aulostomus chinensis | reverse complement strand
CCGAAGAAACTTTGCTCCAAAACTTACAGCACGATGCACGAACTCGTAACGCACGTGACGGTAGAACACGTCGGAGGACCAGAGCAGGCGAACCATATATGTTTTTGGGAAGAGTGTCCGAGGGAAGGCAAACCGTTTAAAGCCAAGTACAAACTTGTTAATCACATTCGTGTGCACACCGGAGAGAAACCGTTTCCATGCCCGTTCCCCGGCTGTGGGAAAGTGTTTGCAAGATCCGAGAATCTTAAGATTCACAAAAGGACGCACACAGGTCAGTAGCTCCGCATATATTTGTACACATTCCTAGAACTATTCATTCAAATTTCAAATAAGCTTCACAGGGAGAGGAATGCTTCAGATTTGTGTTTTTTTTAAATTATTTTTATTATTATATTACCATCATCTTAGATTTTAATATGTGATGAGTCAAGGCTGTGAATCACCGCGCTGCTGCTGCTGCTGCTACGTTGGTCCTGCTGGCCACCACCTGTTTGTTATGAGTTGCATCAGTGCTCGCAGGTTTTCCTTCTCCAAAGATCCAGCTATACGGGGGGATTATTGTACAGCTCACTCAGGCGTTTGACGGTTCAACCTCTTGTTTACACCACAGCACAAAAGACTGAGGCCCACGTCAGGTCCGTCCAAGTAGCTTAATGGATGCCAGGCATGACAGGGAAGCAGGAGAGAGCGACACGTTGGTTTTTATTCGGATTATTTTCTTTCTCCAGCCTTGTTTGCTGCTGATCATAACAACAATAATTCCTGTAATTGGATTCAATTTACAGATTTATATTGAAAGCGTGTTTCTCCATGGTGATTAAACTTTTCCTCCCTTTTTTTGGCGTGTGTGTGTGTGTGTGTGTGTGTGTGTGTCTCGTGTGTGTGTGTGTGTGTGTGTGTGAAAAGAATAAGCAACAAGTTGACAAGGCCAGACGGTTTTAGGTTATTGACCAACAGGTTGGAGAAAGAAATGTTGTTGTTGTTTTTTTTCAATTATAAATACTTGCAGCATTATTTTATTTTTATGTTTTTACGTTCGAAATCAACATGGCTGCTTCCGTCTTTAGCTCGGGTGCGTTCGTGAAGAGAGGGAAGAAAAAGAAGAAAAAAAAGAGGGGCCTCAAAATGTCGAGTCAGACTTGTAAAATTAAACGACTACATTCCTTTTTTTCCCCCTCGGTGGCTGCAAGCATGGCACCCTCTCACCCACCCCCCACCACCCCCACCCCCAGCACCAGCACCACCCCCCCCCTCCTCCTCCTTCTTCTTCTCTTGCTCCATTTCTGCACCCCTATGTATTATTCATATAATTTGCTCACATTACCTAAGTACAAATCTGTTAAATTATTTCTGTGTGTTGACTCCCGAGGGGCCTGGTCTTTTGGTATCATGTTTAAAACCTATCCGAAAGTGTGGTTATGATTGGGGCTGCCCCTGGGGTCTGTTCCTCGACACTTTCTTGTACTACACTAATATCCTTGATTGGCTCTCTCAACCCAACAGCTGAAGGTCAAATTGATATTCAACCCGCAAGTGTAATTAGACAGAGGCAATTACATATTCTCAAAAGCTTTAATCGGAGGAGGAAGAGAAAAAAAAATCAGCAGTGGATGATTTTCCGTGTAATTTATTCAGATTGTCTCTTTTTTTTATTTGCTTCGTCATAATCAGGTAGAAATTCTTGTTATTAAGACATAACGTGATAGATTGAGACTCTGCAGAGGGGTTCAAATATAGGAGCTCGGCCTAAGTTGGCACGCAGGTGGAGCTAATGTGGGTAATATAGGTTTCATTTATCATCTTTTTTTTCTTTTTTTTTTTTTTAAGTTGAAGCCCGATACGTTTCTGCGCTCGTTGCTCGTCTGGTTTGACGGATGCGCGTCAGGTGAGAAAATGAGAGGGAGAGAGAGAGAGAGAGCATCCAGGAAATAAATCTGTCTACATGACGTGATAATTTTAAGATTATTCCAAACAAAAAAAATCAAACGCCTGTTGTGTATTTTTTTTAATTTGCTGACATTCTGCTTTATTTTTTTAAATCCGTCCCATTGATTGCAGTGGTTTGAAACTCTAAACGATATAGATTTTTTGTCACTAAACCCTAATATTTCAAGTGTAATTTTCTCTCCACGTTACTGATTGACGGTGTTGTGGCTGCTAACAGGTGAGAAGCCCTTCAAGTGCGAGTTTGATGGCTGCGACAGACGCTTCGCCAACAGCAGCGACCGGAAAAAGCACTCGCACGTCCACACCAGCGACAAACCCTACAACTGCAAAGTGAGAGGCTGCGATAAGTCCTACACGCACCCCAGCTCCCTGAGGAAGCATATGAAGGTGCACTGCAAGTCCCCCCCGCCCAGCTCGGGCTACGAGTCCTCCACTCCGTCCCTGGTCTCCCCTTCTTCAGACTTGGGCCGTGAGCCAGGAGGCTCGTCGGTGCTGTCAGAGCCGGTTGGAGCCTCCCAGCCTGCAAATTTAAGCGAATGGTACGTGTGTCACAGTTCAGGTGCAAGTGGTGCCCAGACACCCCCAAGTGGCCCCTCTACACCCGACCCCACAGATGAACCCCCTTACAGAAACCAAGATCCGAGGGACGCGTTTTAACCCGGACTCAAGTGTGCCAAAATTCTGAAGAAGAAGGGGAAAAAAAAGTATTAAAAATACTTTGGCTTCTTTGCCTCAGTGACTGTAAAACCCCGCCACCCACGAGGGCCAAGAGACTCACATTTGGAAGAATAATGTGCAAAATTCAAGGCACAACAAAAGAATATATTTTCAAACTTTAAAAAAAAGAAAGAAAAGAAGGTTGGCTCCGTGCCTGAAGGTCCCACTTGTGGAGAGAGGCGTGTAAATGCGTTTGAATATGTGATGCGTTAATGTAGGCTAACAGGCATGTTTGTGTCAGATCCTTTTTTTTTTTTTGTAAATACCAGTTTTGTTTTTAATTTATTTTTCAATCCGATGATGGTTTTTTTGTATTATCGAACCAAAGTGCATGTTTCAATTAAGGCAAAAATGTACATTTGTAAATTTTGTAAGTTTTCGATGTGTTGTTGTTGATAGTTTTGTAAACTTCTGTCTCCGAGCAGTTTATCACTGCAGTTATTTGTATATTTGAACGTTTTATGTTTACATTCTCCCACTCACACGCACGCACTCAAACGCACGCACGCGCACACACACACACACACACACACACACACAGAGTCACACTCAGACACCTTTGTGCCAGAGGGTCACAATTGAACTGATATACGACCGTGGAATTTTCATGTTTTGATCCAAGTGGGCATTTTGTGATTTTTGTATCATTGTTGCCCCCCACCACCACCACCACCATTATATTTTTTTTTTTTGGGGGGGGGGGGCGTCTGAGATGGAGCGGCACTCAAAATGCGTACCGAATTGCCTTGTAATTTGTGAGTATTTTGAATAAATCTTGTATGACAAAAGTGAAAAGCGCTGACACAGTCGGTTCTGTCTAATTTACCATCTCAAAAGTTGGGAGGAAAAAAAATACCCTCTTTCGAGAAAGAGTGGGGGAAAAAAAACTGTTGCTTCCTTCATAATAACTCCGGCCATGTCTGTCGTTTGGAGGATTCAAATAAAGCTGCTCGGCTCCAAATAAATAAGATGATATTTAGTGTACTGGGCTGAAGGGGTCTCCGCTTGTGTTAAATCTTACTTTCTCAGCTGCGCTGCGGGTTTTTTTCCCCCCCTCTCTCCTCTTTTTGACGCAGACGTGGGTCGAGTTTAATGAAAGGCTACAATATTTGGATCCTCAAAAACTTCAAAGAACGTTTAGTACAAAGAGCCATTTTTTTCACGACGGTGAATCCTCATGGTGAATTAAGATTTCTATAGCAATAGCCAAGTCAAACTCAAATGATATGGGGCCAAGTCGGCGGACTGAAAAGACCGCTCTAAAGAATGTAATATTTGCTTCCCATGGGGTAGGAAACGGTAATCTATGTCCTTTATATTGCAGACGAGGACGGAATAAAGAAGAAAAATATATTCTTTTGCTGCAGGCCTACTTTACGACAATCAAAGGATGCCGCAGTTGTCCCACACCATAATAGACTTGCGTGAAGGGGCTCCAACATTTATCTAAAATCATATAGGCTGAGGAGAAAGAACACCTTATTAGAAAAGAAAAATAATTATTTCAACGAGAAAAGGTGCCTTTTAATGCGCTTTTTTCTTCTTCCTGTCTTTATAGACATAAAATAGAAGAAGAAAAAAAAAAGAACTAGAGGTCTGGAAACTGCCGGTCCAAACCTCGAGACATCAAAAAGTTTGTGGCTGAGGGGGTAAATTTTTACTCCGGCGTTGAGTGGGTGGAAACAAACGCTGCAGCTCCCAATTCTATGGTACGTTTATAGAGTTTGGTTAAGTGTATGACAGTTTGCTTTGTGGAAAAGAGGCCCGGCTGAAAGAAAAGAATAAAAGCAAACAAATAAGAGGATGATGACGGTGACGATGCTTCTTTTGGCACCAGCTCTCCTTTGCTGCGTATAGAAAGAAAAGAAAAGCAAGCGAGAAAGAAAAGAGGAAGGGGAGGAAGGAAAAAAAAACAAGATAGTTGGATCTCAATTGAACGTGGGAGTCTTTGAAGTGGAAGTTAATATCAGAGGGATTCTTCTAGGTCGTCTGAACGACGTTGATGACACGGAAAGCCTTTTGTTACCGGGCTTCTCTCTATTGGACCGTCTAAGGCTTTTAGTTCCAGTCGTCAAAATGGACAAGAAGTCGCGTAAAAACCTTCATTCATTCATTCACCCAGCGCAGAAATAGAAGGATAAGCAACATTTAAAGAGCTGCTCTATTACGGGATGGCTGAGTTAAAAATGCAGGGCTCTGGTTCTGAACTCTGAAAGCTGAGATAAATAAATAGCGGGCTTCTCCAGCTGTGTAATAGTTTCTAATTTATGTCTCTACCCGCGTATCAATATCCTGTCTGGGGTGAAAAATTGCACTAGTACACGCAAGTTTAGATGATTGCGCTCGAATCCGAGGAGGTTGAGTAAAGTGTTGGTTGAGCATGTCGTGCTCGCACCGCAGCAGACATAAAATATATGATGGCTGTTTGCTTTTATTGTGAAAGTCCCGGCGCGCAGACACTGGATACCATAGACGCTGGTCTAGGGAGGATCTCTGGGTTCACTGGTGCACCTTCAGCTGAGTGACAAGCTCAGATCTGATAGCAGGGGCCAAGAATCAAGAACAGGTGTGTGTGGGGGGGGGAGAGAGAGAGAGACTATTCAAAATCATAGCGTTTGCAATTTCACGGCAATGTTAGAAAAGATGTTTAAAAAAATGACACAAAAGAAAAGATGCCCGCCCTCCAAAAAAAAATAAAATCTTTCCATCCCATGAGGCTCATTTGAGTGTGAAATATCATTTCTTTGTTTAAAAAAAAAAAACCTAAATAAATAAATAATGGAGGCGTTAATCCTACTTCCGGAAACTGTCCGGCATTATTGAACAAAGCCCTTTTAATAGGGGGATTAGCAAGCCAGGAGTAAAAGCCTCAGCCCCCCCCCCCCACACACACACACCCTTCGTCTTCTCCCTCTCTTCCTCCTCCTCCTCATTTCCTCCACGCCCACCCCACGCTCCAACACCATCAGCACCTCCAACACCAGCCAGGTCATAATTATCAGCAATGAAGTGGCCGAAATGCGCATAAAGAGAGAGAGACAGGTGCAAAAAAAAAAAAAAGTGCATGATTTTTCTGTTTTAATTTTTTTTCTTTTGGGTTTCCTGTGATTATATAGGCAGACTAAAACCACGAAATGACCCCACTATATACCGTTGATTTATGATGATTCTTCTTTTAGTCTGACTCAAGGAGCATTGCGCTTTTCTTTCTTTGCTTGCGCGCCAAAGCCAAAACTGCGCTCTCCCGCCAACTTTGCCTACAACCTTAAGCTCGCAGTCATGACTGTGGAATATTTTGTATTCTTATTATTATCCCGATTCAAGGTTATCTAGTTTTCCAAAGGGATTTACAAGATCACATGATGTATCGACCGCTTCCGCCATAAAGATTTATGTCAGCCCCTGTAAGCTAAATTAAGTGTATTTCTCAGAGCGAGCAGGCTGAAGGTAAGGCTTCAGCCCTGCGGTAGACCGCTACGGAGCAGGCAAAGACCTTATACATCGACCCCTAGGCTTTTCTTCTTCTTCTTCTTCTTCTTCTTCTTCTTCTTTCTCCGGATTAAGATAACGTCATTTTTGCAGAAGTAAGATAAGAAGGTTCCTAATGCAAATCAGCCCCCTGGTAGTCTATATGGTCCCCAACACGGATTTCTAACAACCTCCACATTACATGGCAGAATGTGCCACATACTTCACACCTGCACCCTGAATAGCAGCCCTCTTTCAGGCTATGATACGCCTGTTGGCCTCGGTCTCAGTGCAGCTGCGTGAATGAACCAGCGACCCGCTTATTAGTTCCCTTTTGATCTGGAAGATCTCCTTGCTCTCATTTTGATGTCTAGTTAGCGGAGGCTTCTTTTTATCGCGGCGAACCTTGGAGTTGAGGAACTTGTTGCAGTGAACGTCTGGGTCGACATGTTGTCGAGTGGTAATCAAGAGGGGGAAAGCAAATATTGAGTCCTTCCCTTCCTCTTGATCTGATCTGATTTATTCCTACAAAACAATCTGAAAAAAACTTGTTTGAAGACAGCTCTCAAACTTCAGATTACATATATATATATATATATATATATATATATATATATATATATATATATATATATGCATACCTTAATAAGCATTATGATTGACGGTGATGACGTCAGCCAATAATTCATCCTGACTTTAATTCATCATCTTGACCTCCACGTGTTCCTTGTGTGACGTAAGCAGCAGCGAGCAGGTGTGGACATTCCTCTGAATTATACCTTATTTACTCATAAATCCATCACGTTTGGTTTGTGTGTGTGTGTGTGTGTGTGTGTGTGTGTGTGTGTGTGTGTGTGTGTGTGTGTGTGTGTAGATAGGCGATATTTTCCCGGTTATAGGGTCCCTATTTAAAACAACGATCGTTTACATTCAAACATGCGGAAAATTTGTTTTATTATTAATTTGAAAAATTTGAGGGGGGAAAAAAAACTCAAAAAAAGATTCTGAAACATTTGGAAAAGACCCCCCCCCCCCTTAATTTTTTTTTTTTACCAAAGAAAGCAGTTGTTAACATCTGGCATCCCTGGACTGAGGCAAATATTGAAAACATAACCAGCACCCGCTGATATCAAGCACCCTTTGATAAACGGTTCAAACGAACCGGTCAAACTTAAAGGCCTTCAAACTTTCTCCAGGACGACTCTTCACAAACTCCCTCCCCCCCTCCCCTCAGAAGCCGCTGAATAACCATAGAATTGGTTCACAAACAAGGAAATGAACCGTTTGAGGACAAAAAATAATAATAATAAAAAAAATCCCAACCCTCCCACTGATTTAGCCAAAGCCATAATGGCAAAAGTGCCTTTGCACACCCGTTAAAAGAGACAGTATATCATCATATATCAAAATAACGCCGAGTGTTCGGGGGACGCAGCCGCTGCCAGCAGTATGAATCACTGCTTTATCTGCACTATTTCACACGTCAGGACGGGAAATGCGCTCCCAAACAAACGCGCAGTTTGAGCGGCGACATAATGCACGTGATCAGTGTAGCAGCATCCCGGTACTCTGGGTCATTTCGCCGCCTCCCGCAGGAAAGACATTACGCCTCTCATATTTACATACTCTTTAATATTTGCCAAACATTCATAAATTACAAACTAATGAAATGTTCGACGGTCCTTGGAGATCAAGCTAATGAAGACTTTATTTCCTCCTTCTTCTTCCTCTTCTTCTCCTCCTTCTTCTTTTGTCTCTTGTAGGTTTAATCCCGTTCTCTCCATCACGCTCTATTAACTATTATTATACTGATGTCAGGCCACCGCTGACACGTGCGGGATCACCTGCTGGAGGTGGGCGCGCCGTGGGATACCAATGGCCTCCATCTATAATGACAGTGGCCTGCATACAAACTACTAAATATCACTGACAGGTTTTGTGTGTGTGTGTGTGTTTTTAAAGGGGGTGTATTTTAAGAGGTTTCTGCAGGTATTGACGTGCAAAAGTAGAGAAAAGTTTTTGCCTTTTTTTTCTCCACATTTTTTTATTCTCAGAAAGTGTGAGCGCTAATAAAGTGAGAAGTATGTGGGGTTCGTAATTCATGATGGATGTGTCACTCCTGATTCACTCCAATGTTTCACCCCCCCTCCGCCGCCCCCGCCCCCAACATCAACCCCCTTCTTCCTCCACCTAGAAAAAAAAAAAAAAAACGAACAAAACGATACACGAACTTGAAATACTTTGAAATTCAATGAAAAGTTTAAAAAGGGAGGATTGGGGAGAGGGGTGGAGGTGGTGGTGGTGGAGGGGGGGGGGGGGGTGAAGCACGCAGCCCCGGCATTGTCAGCGTAACAATATAGATCCTCGGAGACGTGTTTATTTGACAAAGCAAATCCCCAGCGTGTCAAGGTTGTCATATTCCTCTCAATGTCCGATGCAAATGCAGCGGCATAATCAGACTGCAGCAGCATGACGCGTTTATTACTTTGTCAATCATTCCGATGCGACTGCACTGAAACAAAGCGAGCTCACGTCCGCTAATAGAATTAGAGGGGAAGCCTTTCAGCGGCGGGCGGCTTCAGCCTGACGCGTAAACCATATGTAGCCTCAAGTCCCTCTCCTGCGAGGTCAGCGGGGCTCGAAGGTTGGAATGATCCTCCTCATTTTTGACGGTGATCATAATTGCAATGATAAATAAACGAATGAATAAATGAAGGACTTTTTTTTTTTTTAGGTTTTTGTTTGTTTTTGTTTTTGTTTTTTTAAATAATAATTTAAATTCCCTTTCCAGCCCTCTCGCCCTCTTTCATCAAAAGAAAAGTTTCAATACGGTTTTTTTTTTCTTCCTTCTTTCTTCGCCCTCTTGGTCTCAATAATAAACCGACCACTGGGACATTCTTTCAGCTTATTCTATTTTCATAAGGCTGATTTGTGGAGCCCAGGAAGCTCCTCAGACTGGAGTTTTAATGCCAGCACCCCCCACAAAAAAGATTTCTTCCTCTTCTTCTTCTTTTTCCTCCTCCTCCTCCTTTTTCTTTCTCTCCATTCTTCAAA
Source organism: Aulostomus chinensis (assembly GCF_037954235.1). NCBI lineage: Eukaryota > Metazoa > Chordata > Actinopteri > Syngnathiformes > Aulostomidae > Aulostomus > Aulostomus chinensis. The sequence goes on along the minus strand of NC_141340.1, from coordinate 8,548,314 downwards.
TTAGAGCCTGGAATACAATTAAGAAGGAAGAAACGGCACCATTGTTGAATCTGGAATATGAAATACTGCAGTACAAGTACACGCAAGGTAAATGTATCTGTCACTCATCCATCCATCTGTCTGTCTGTCTGCATCTATCTGTCCATCCATCTATCTGTCTGTCTGTCTGTCTGCATCTATCTATCTATCCATCCATCTATCTGTCTGTCTGTCTGCATCTATCTATCCATCCATCTATCTGTCTGTCTGTCTGCATCTATCTATCTATCCATCCATCTATCTGTCTGTCTGCATCTATCTATCCATCCATCCATCTGTCTGTCTGTCTGTCTGTCTGCATCTATCTCTCCATCCATCTATCTGTCTGTCTGCCTATCTACCTGTCTATTCTCTGTCTATCATTTATCTATCTTATCTATCCATCCATCTGTCTATCCATCTATCATCTATCGGTCTATCGGTCTATCATCTATCTATCCATCTGTCTATCTTCTATCTATCCAGCGATCATCCATCTATCTTCTATCTTCTCTCTATAAACCATCTATCTATCATCTACCTATCTATCATCTATCTTCTATCTATCTATCTATCTATCATCTATCTATCTATCATCTATCTATCTTCTATCTATCTATCTATCTATCTATCATCTATCTTCTATCTATCTATCTATCTATCTATCTATCTTCTATCTATCTTCTATCCATCTATCATCTATCTTCTATCTATCTATCTATCTATCTATCTATCTTCTATCTATCTTCTATCCATCTATCATCTATCTTCTATCTATCTATCTTCTATCTATCTATCTATCTATCTATCTTCTATCTATCTATCTATCTATCTATCTATCTATCTATCTTCTATCCATCTATCATCTATCTTCTATCTATCTATCTATCTATCTTCTATCTATCTATCTATCTATCTTCTATCCATCTATCTATCTATCTATCATCTATCTATCTTCTGTCTATCTTCTATCTATCTATCTATCTATTTATCTATCTATCTTCTGTCTATCTATCATCTATCTTCTGTCTATCTTCTATCTATCCATCTATCTATCATCTATCTTCTGTCTATCTTCTATCTATCTATCTATCTATTTATCTATCTATCTTCTATCTATCTATCATCTATCTTCTGTCTATCTTCTATCTATCTATCTATCTATTTATCTATCTATCTTCTATCTATCTATCATCTATCTTCTGTCTATCTTCTATCTATCTATCTATCATCTATCGATCTATCTATCCATCTATCTTCTATCGATCTTCTATCTATCTTCTATCTATCTATCCTCTATCTATCTGTCTATCTTCTATCTTTCCATCTATCTTCTGTCTATCTTCTATCTATCTTCTCTCTTTCCATCTATCTTCTGTCTATCTTATTTCTATCTTCTGTCTATCATCTATCTTCTATCTATATTCTATCCATCTATCTGTCTATCTTCTATCTATCTGTCTATCTTCTGTCTATTTTCTTTCCATCTATCTGTCTATCTTCTATCTATCTGTCTGTCTATCTTCTGTCTATCTTCTATCTATCTTCTGTCTATCTTCTATCTATCCATCCATCCACACACAGCTGCACATGCGTGAGTCCATAGGTGAGAGCGTGTTAAGAGCTGTCAAGAAATCAGCCCCCGAGTCCTTCCACCCAAAGGCTGTCTAATTTCTAGGCGTAATTAACTTTATGCTCAAAATCAATTGTTTCCTGTACACAGCCAGGGTCCAGGGCTGCCAGCGGTGAGAGGCCTATTTGAGCATGTGAGAGAGCAGGAAGCAGCCCTACCTGCCACTCATTAAACCCACAAAAACTCAATAGAAAGAGGGGGGAAGAAGGATTAGACCTGCTCGTTATACCTGCCGTGCAATTAACACTACTTATTCTTCTAATCCTTCTGTTCTACAAATAATTGAACTTGCAGTAGTTGTAATAATAATAATAGTAATAATAATAATAATAATAATAATACCTTAAAAACACACACAATAAAAGCGTTTGAATTGTAGAAAATGCACACAATTCTTTTTTTTTTCTCCCAGTGGTAACATAATTAGAATAATAATCTGTGTATGATAGAGACAATCTCTCTCTCTCTCTCTCTCTCTCTCTCTTGTGTGATAAGAAAGGTGGTGGGGGGTGGAAGGCGGAGGGGAGTGGAGCTGAAAGAGTCTGCTGCTGATTTGTGGAGAATATTCCTCCTTTCGGTTGTTGTTGAGCTGCTGCAGCAGGTACACGTCTCTTTCTCTTCTCTCTCTCTCTCTCTCTCTCTCTCTCTCTCTCTCTCTCTCTCTCTCTCTCCAGGGCGGGTAATCACGTGCCTTTAGAAACGGAGGTAGCTGCAACTCTTTGTCCCCGTTGTGTTGTAGGTGAATCGGAGCGCACTTGAACTGAAAGAGGACTTGACCTTTGCCTTTATGTCCCCCTCCCAATGTTTGTCTAAATCACAATTGTCTTTTGTGAGGGGACATGCGCAGCCGTGACACGTCCTATTGAGCGGATGGATGTTCGCAGTCAGACGGAGGAGAGAAGACATCAATAGGTGTTTGTAAACTCCCCCACCCATTTTTTTTTTTTTACTGATTTCTCTCTCTAAAAAAAGAAGTATAAACGAGATCAGTCTGGGATTATAGTTGCAAAGCAATGAGGGGCAGAACTTATAAAATAGTTCCGGGTGGTGATTCATTCTGCGTGTTGTAAAACCGCATGTTTGGGGCCCACATGAGGCTCCAGCCACGCACATACTGCGGGAGGGATCAAGCTCGTGTCACCACGCAGATATCTACATCTCTGCTGGATGGGCACACGGGTCACTGGAGCTCTGAGGTGGGATTCCTCCAGGTTCTCTCTCTCTCTGTCTCTCTCTCTCTGTCTCTCTCTCTCTCTCTCTCTCTCTCTCTCTCAGGACTTACCTGTAAAACACGCTCTCGCGCGCGCACGTCAGCTTTAAACGAGTGTTAATTCTCTGTTAAAGTCCAATCGTGAGCTTTGTTTATTTCTCTTGATCAAAACCAGCTCCAAACAAGTGCACAGCGAGAAGAATAGAAAAACCAAGAATTCAAACCAACTATGCATTTGCTTTGTCGTTGCAAATAAATCTCCCGAAATGTTATCATTTATAATATTTAGAGGGGGCGTACAATGCAAATTCTAAACATAGAATAAAATGTTTAATTTAGTCAATTTTATTTACTCGTTTTATGCACTCGTTTTATGTCTTTTTTTTAATCCAAGTGTGTTTAAAACAAATCCTGATAATTATGCTGGGTGAAGACGCCTTCAAACGCAGCGCCAGTAAATCAGCTCCAGATACAAATTCATGCCTGCATACAGCTGCTCTATAACGGCTTTAACTCTCCTTCCAGCAGGCTTTTGACACGTTGTAACATTGGAGCTGTCAGTTTCACGGCATCTTTATTTCGAGCGTCAGCCGCGCTGCGGTTCCTCTCGGCGCCCAGTAAACTGCGGGAAAGTTGCTTGGGAGCGATAGAAACACTCACGGAGGCAGCGAGAGGGAGGCAGTTTATGACGGCAGGGACCTGACGGCGATGCTCGCAGCCTGTGAGAACCGGTTCACTCATTCATCACCGGTGGCAGCGTGAGGGACACCGAGGACACAGACGAGAACGCAACAGAAAGCTCCATCAAAGGGGCTGCGTGATAATGACGACGCCGCTTAGCGGGGTGTTGCCTTTATTCTTTGGCACAATTTACTTTTGTTGTTGTTGTTGTTGTTGTTTTTGTGCGTATAAAGTTGACCAAACATGCGATGTTAATTTGGCGTTCTTTGGAATGAGTTTTGATGAAGATGTAGGAGTCTGACAAGTGCCTGTTTTGAACTGTTTGTTTATCCGTCGGCCTTCAGGTTTACGGTCTTAATCCTCTGGGTGGGGCAACGATCATTCAAACATGGCTTCCAAAAGAAATGATGATTCCCCCTCAGGCCTTCATCTCGGTCCAATTATGATCCAAATCCGACAGCAGGAGTCGGTGAGGGCTTCAAAATGACAGCGGTCTGCGCATCCTGAGCTGCGCAACATCTCAATGATGAATCCCCATTTCCAATCATACCTGATTAAATGTCCTAACCTCAGGGGCACAGCAAATCGATTATGATTCATCGACATATCGAAGAATTGCCCAACCTGAACTGTGCAAGATGGGTCCTCTCAATTATGATTCATCTCCTTTTGGAATAATGCACAAGCAATTGCCCAGGCCCAGGCTGCGCTAGACGCACTCAGTTATGATCAATCTCGATTTCCAAGTCATGACTCACCCTGATCCAGGTGCGCAACATGTTACCAGTCATTTTGATTCCGAATAATGAACAATTACACCGAGGTAATTAGAGTTTGGGCTTAAGAATCTTGATTTTTAGAAATAATCTCGAGATATGATATCATAGGTCCAATGGTCAAAGGGAAAACGTGACATCAAGGCATCAGGGACTAACTTCTCCAGCCTTAAAACTACAACATCAATCTTTTTTTTCCTTTTTTTTTCTCCAGAGAGTTCTTAACTTTTAACAGACACTTGAGCAAAACCAGACTGCTTGATTGGCGATTTACATGTCCGTCACTGATGCAGAACCCTAAAGGTCGAGGTTTCCAGATAATTTGGCACCAATAGACGCACTTACAGTACTCAAGTGATACGGTGGCGGCCAGGAGCAACACATTTAAGGGGAACCAGCGCTATCCCAAGGAGCGGCTATGGCACCCCTCAGTTCCACATCCTCCCGGTGCTCCTCTGAGGTGGAGATCAGAGAGCCAAAAGAAGGATGACGGCGTGTCAAACTGTGTCAAATGTTCAGACTCTCAGGAGGCTCACAGAATATCATAATTAATGTTTAGGGCAGATTTCAAATGTATTGTGGCGCCTTCGGGGCACAGAGGGAATGTGAGGAATTTCATAGGATTATCATTTATCCTGCAAACGAAAAGTCCCACGCTTTCCCTGGGACACTTTCTCTCTGTTTTCACTCTTAATTGTAGTCTCCTTTTTGATTCTTCCATTTCAAAAAAAAAAAGAAAAAGAGGATAAAGCCAACAAGTAGTTGTCTGGAAGATCATCCGATAACATGTCTGCACAGAAATTGAATGTTGGTCGCTCTAGAATTTGTTGGAGTTGTTTCTTGGAAGGTTGCAGGGAGATATTGGCACGCCATCAGTACCGGTAGACAGCTGTCGTTTTTTTCCAAAATATCCGTATCAGTCCAATGAAGAAGTCTTTCTCTGTCTTGATGCAGTCAATATGTGATTTGGAGGCTTTTTCAAAAGATTTCTAGTTACGAAACATCACTTTTGTCAATTGGTCCAGCATGTTTTGTTTTTTTTTTTCATCATGTACAAAAACTGGATACGCCAACTTGTTTTTATATCGATGATAATAGTAAATAAATGTCAGCCAAATCGGTTGTAAATTATCAATTATCAGAAAACATCCAACATTTTTTTTTCAACTGATAATGGACGAATGAGGGATTCCCCTCAAATTTATTTTTAGAGGTTTTATCAAATTTATTCCCTTAACTGAGAGAAAAATCCCTTCCCCATCATCTCCTCCTCTCCATAACTTTGTTCCTTTCGGTCTGCAGATCAAAGCCCCTCTGAAATTGGTGTCCTGAAGACGTACATTGTTGAGATGACAGGGCGACAATGTGGGGAGAGAGCGTGGTCTGTCAGACATGTCAGCCCCCAGAAAGGAGACGAGGGAGGAGAGGGCTGAGAAAAGACTGGCTGGCGATTTAATGCCCCAAACTGGAGGAATGCGAAGCTTCTGGCTGAGTCAGATCTCTTCGGTGCTTTTCCAGTAAGCGTGCATCCATGTCTGGGAGGTGGGGGTGGGGTGGGGGCAGTACTCAGGTGCGAATATACCTGAGCAAATTTTATAATCAGATTAGAGGCAAAAGATTCCGTAAAAGTTCTCAGATTATATATATATATTTATATATATTTTTTTAACTTTAGGCCTCCAAAAACAGTCAAAACTCATAGTGCTCTGCTCATTGATGCACTATATAATTGATCAATTTTTCCTCAAAGGCAAGAACCATAAAAGAAATATAAACAGTCAGATGAGAGAGAGAGAGAGAGAGTGTGTGTGCGTGTGTGTGTGAGGGAGAAGAAGAGGAGAGAAAGTTGTGCGACTTGGCGCAACAACCTGCTGCTCCAGCTCTAACGCTTTGAAAAGCATCTCGAAGTGACTGGAGCTCAGACATTCACAGAATAAATATTTGTATTCATTTGAGAAATGAGGATAGGAACAAACGAGACAAAACCCATCAAAGACACACACACACACGCGCACACACACATACACACACACGCAGAAAAAAAACAAAAAGAAAAAGAAACAAGCATGAATACAAGTATTGTTCCTGGCTTTTAAGATTCTGATTCACCATATCATAACCCCTGCGAGGAAAAAAACATCAATATCCCCGAGGAAAAGACACGTTTCTATGGGAAACACAAGAATTTTAGTGCATAACAGATCTGGTGCAGGAGAGGGAGGGGGGAAATCAAAGGGATCAAAGGCTCGGCTGAAGGAGGCTTTCTTTTTTTTTTTCTCTCTCTCTCTCTCTCGGTGAAAAGATGGACGATGTTGACTCTCAAGTGTTGGCGACTTGGCAAGATTTTGGAGAACTGTTTTCTGCAGCCTCTCAAAGTGGCTTTTACTGCTTTCGCAACAAAGTTTCTCAACAGAGAGGACGATGACAGTTACTGCCTCCCCAAAGGCTCAAGTGTCATTTTTGACCTAATTGCGTTCATCACAGCTTTATGAACTTATTTTATATTTAAGAGGATCCCATTTTGAGTCAGTAAACTTTCATGAAAAAAGTCTACGCTTATATTTCCCTGTTTCCCCCCTCATAATCACACTTAAGCAGACAAAAAGTTAAACGTTTAAAAACAAAACAAAACTAGTCAAAAAAAGTTTTTTTGCCCTGTTCTGAATGTTCGGGCTTCACTGTGTCGAAAGATTTATGTGCTGTTAAGTTTGACACCTCAAAGCCGTTTTCACTTTTTGTTGGTGGAAGTGAAAAGTTTCTTCACGATCGGGAAACAAATGAGTCCCGCCGGCGTGGTTTGTGACATCACGAATATTTTGGAAAGCTGATGTTGCTTCAAAATTCATAACACATGCGCAAGGTTGAACTTTCAAAGCCCGGATATCAGGATTACAGAATTAAGAGACACATTGTGTTTGGGAGTATTTAAAAAAAAAAAAAAAAGAAGTAGATTTAAAAAAAAAATTGTTATTTTGGTTGAATGATGATGATGAGAGGAATGTGACTTAATTTGAAGTGTATTTCCCTTTCCAATACTACTACAGACATATAGCATTTAAATTCACCTAGATGTGCGCAAGGGAGCTGCAAAAATGTCCGTGTTTTATGTAAATACACAAAATATGCAACAACAAAAAAAAACCACCTGGATCATAAATAAAGTCAGATTATACTCCTCTTGCTCTTCTGCGCATAATTAACCCAACATGACCCGGAAGACTTGACAGAAATGTCTCAATCGTGAGGTTATAGACCCATTTTTATCCAACCGCTCTTTCAGATATCTTGACATGCAGGCGGCATAGAAACAACACTAAAATAAACAGGACTAACAGGAGACTAGTCCCTTTGTTGTGGCAAAGACAGCTGCCCAGCCCTCTATTATCCCGGAGCAGACTGACCGCATCCTTCCCACTGCCCCCTCACCAAGCCACTGCACAAAAAGAGAGGGATGTTCTGCTTGCATGGGTAACACTGTCGTTCCAGCCCTTAGCATTCCTCTTACTCTCGACTGAAAAGAGTGGGAGTAGTGGACACAGCCTGATCTGCCGAGTACAAAAGGCCCCTCCGTAGAGTCCCATTGGAGTGAAAGAAAAAAAAAAAGGAGATGGAAATTTTCTGAAAGAGGGGTCGGAAGATTTGGAGAATGAACGGAAGTGTTGTTGTGCTTGATTTCCCCTCCTCTAACTAGGGATGGAGTGGATGGATAAACCCGCGTAATCACCTTTCTAAATAGGTTGAATAGAGTTGGATCGCTTGTTTATTCTGCCGTAAATATCTTAATTCATGCTGCATATCATGTTCAAGTTACCTGAACACTTGATGCTAATGATGCTAAATGCCAATAGATTCAGTATTCCGTGCGCCAATTTATCGGCCTGGTATGGCACAAAAAGCGGGGAGTGAAGATCAGCTGGAACACACAAACATAAATAAACCTCCTTAGTATCAAAGAACAAATAAACCTTAAAAAAACACCGTCCAGTTCTTTTTTCAAAGAGTGATATTGTCCCAGAATTTGACAATTGGTGCTTTTAATTATCATCTTTATTTCTGCAGGACCAAAATGTTCTGTCAGCGTCAACGCCACAAGTTCCTTTTCTCCAGAATTACTGACCTTTTTTTTTTTAGTGTAATTTCCACTCTTTCCTTCATAACATTCCCCCAAAAATAGCATCACCATTTTAATCACCTCTAATGAGGTTTTATTGGTTATAATTAGAAGAATGCGATTTTAAATGTGTTGCCTGGCAGAGATGGGAAAGGGGGACGGCCGGCGTGCCCTCGGGGGGAGTCCCATGCTGGTAGGGTTTATGTGGACATACACTTTCAACAAGGATTGAATACGACCCTGTTGTTTCAAAATGGCCTCCTGATTTATATCCATCAAGGTTTAAAGGGCCTGTCATGTCTGCTGAAATAGAGGTGTTGACAGCGCCACTTGACAGCTTCTCGCTCATACTGTTTTAATGTCGGAGGACGTGGCATCGCTGGCTTATGGACGTGCCACGACCGGGCATTTTTAGCCAGAGAACAATAAGGATTATATGTTGCACTGGCGTCAAAGTGAAACATCAACAGTCCCGTACACCAACAATCCTTTGCTTGTGCGATATGTCCGTTTATGGACCCAGTACAATTTTTGAAAAAAAAAACAAAAAAAACCTCCTGAGAAATTCACGCGACCTGAGAATCCCTCTTTGAAGGTGCATTCCCAGAGGTCACAGTGCAGACACCGGCACAGTTGGACCATTTCGTCTCATCAACATTTGTGTAGGCTCCACAGTCACCCTCGGGCAGAGAGAAACCTGCTCGGGATTTTTCTCCGTCTATAGTTAGCAAACTCCTCTTGGCTCCACTGACATCAGCTGACTGGCGGAGGAGGTGGTGGTGAACAAGAGAAATCAGAGTATGATTATGTTTGAATTGTAATTGATATTCCTTGTTGGTGTATTACACACAGCTGGGCTTTTACTCATTGAGGACTCTGTGTTTTTCTAGCAGGTCATTCCAGACTGTGGGAACTCATACTGAGACCACGCTCACACTTTTATAAAGCGGCTTGTGTTCTAATTACATCATCTTGAACCTTGTTATTCAGACACTAGCATGTGAGGCATGTAAAGCCCGTGACCAGCTATATATCAGCCTTGCTTTGTTTGACATTTATACGCGGCCATGCTCTCGTGTAATTATGAGCTTACTGTACTGTCAGCTATTAAATGCCTTGTAAAACAGTCGGCTGTGTATGAGAACGTACGGAGCGCTGCTATCTCTAAGAGAGGGTGGAATATAATCCTTGATATATGCGCGCTAATCATAATGGCCGACACTTTAAAGATGCCAGCAGTGCAGCGTCACGTTGTAGTTTGGGCTTCAGCTACGAAGAGAAGTTGAACGGTAGTCAAGTAATCACCAGCTACTTTGACAATCAGCCTTTTTTTCCCCGTTTCCTTAAACGTCGATCGTTTCTTAGTCTTCTACGAACTGAAGAGCTTTTGACTGTTCATCAGTGTAAAAGAAAGTTAAAGTTCATCGAAAAAAAGTATTCAAAAGGTCGAGGTAGAAAATGGTTGCAGATCCTCGGAATTAAGAGGATGTGTCACAAAACAAGTTCTTGAGAGCATTGAGTGTTTTACTTTTGCGAAACTACAGAGGGATTATAAACAACACTTAAAGCCTATAAAGCCATAAAACCTGTTGGCTTTTCAATTGTAAATGTGTTATAATGTCGTAGCAAATGCATGCAGAGCTGCTACAACCTTGTTTTTGTGTTCCAGTTTAAATCCATGTGTTTCGTTTTATTTTGCTTGCAGTATGGTGAGATTATTCAGTATTTTTCTTTACTGTAACACCCTGCACAGCTGTCAAGAAGAACACAATATAACATTCACCTCTCAAAGTACCTTGTCACTATGCCCAACAATTTCCTTTTCCATAACTTCACTTCAGCTTTTTGATCCAATACAAATACAATGAATTTGACTCAATTGCAGTACTTATACATAATCAACATACAGCTAAGACAAGCATAACAGCCTGGAACAATGTAAACTGACATTTAAAACTATAATGTGCAGATATATATATAGTATGTAGTTTTACCAAAAGAGAGAAAGAAAGTGGCGTGTTTCATGATGTCTGAACCTCGCCACAATAAAATACAGTATTCTGAGAGAAAAGGTTTTAGTGCATCATCCCAGTGTTGGACATTCCAAAGTATTTTAGTATTCAACAAGTTGTATTTTGTTCATTTTTAAACTCCAGATATGCAGTAAAAGTATTTTCAAATGTCTATATTTTAGAAGATTTGTGACGTGCTGGACACTCCAGAGTTCTTTGAATAATGCCGAACACATGGTAGCGAATGTTCTCTCCAAAGAGAACAGTGCCCGCTTCAACTTTTGACTCACCAAAGAGAAGTCTACGTGTGGGAATAGAGGCTGCATGCATGGTTGCCATGCGTTGGCCCTTACGCTTCGCACATGTAGGTAAACAATCCTGCCTTGTCTACTGAGAGGCCTGCGTTTATACATGGGTGCAAAACATGTGTTGCGGCCAAAGTCGCATCAAAGGTCACTAAGCTATGCTTTGAACACTTCAAAGCCGGGGGATGAGACTGTAGCTTTTAAGTTTTATGGCAGGTGTAAGCAGGGGTTGCTGACCAGCCCAGGGTGGTCTGCTCCCTGGTCTGCAAGTGGCTGCTGGTGGTTAGCGTGGTAGAGGAGAGAGGGCCGAGACATCGGGGGCAGGGACATACTACGCTCTCCAAAAAGTCTTCATGCAGCAGGGCCACATTTGGAGCCCTCGGATCTGATGAGGTTTCTGGGAGCAGACTGGACGCAGGCAGACGTCCACTTCAAGGGTCTCTAATTTCAGAGGACCTCAGCAGGGTACGTCTATGGAACTGTGTCAGTCCCATTTGGAAACAGATACACTGGTAGAGAAGAGCAGAGCCTGATGACCATACCACAGAGTGACCACTGCGCCTCTCTCGCGTCCCTGACAGAGCAGAAACAGACCTTATAGCAAGTTCAAAGGATCCAGAGGGGTCTTGCCAAAGTTCATTTGCTGGAGTTCATTTATCTCAGCACCTGATGTGGTTCACTGCTTCTTGTTTAGTCGGGCATTTCACTTTAAAGTGTGAGACTTCAAAGGTGGCAGCGTTTATTATGAGTTCTTATTCAAAATGAGTCTTTCAGACAATGTCTTTTTAATCACCTCTGTTAAATTGTCTCACAGCCTTGCATCGTTTCCAGACATCTAACTTTACTTCGCACATCTCATTACAGTCATCAGTTTTACAACGTAGAATCTCAATAGTTTGTTGTTGGGTTGGGGGGGTTTGATAGCGGAATCATACTTTTAGAGATTTTGTCAATTTTTGGTCAGAACCCAGCCAGCACACACGAAGCCACACAGTTGGATGCGCTTTAATCCACCGCGTTATGAACATTTAAATCAACACAAAGTGGCTTAATAACTCCTCTGGTGACAGATCCTACTAAATTGATCATTCTCAATGCTCCACAATATCCATAATTATGTGGGATACAAAGTGCTGTGCGTCTGCTTGATGATCCTGGAGTGACAGGTCTATAACAACCCTCCGCTCCTCCAGATAGTCGCAGAGCCGCATGCACATTGAGAAAAGCCATTACGAGCTCGGGGTGAAGCAGGTGTGTTTGCGGCACTTCACAGATGGCTGGGAGCGTTGTTAATGAGAGAATAGTAAACACCCCCACCACCCCACCACCACCAAAAAAAAAAAAAACCAACTTTTATCTTTTAGATTGTTTTACCAAGAGTCTTGACTCCGCCAAGGAAAAGGAATGCGAGGTCAAATTCGCCCATGTGATTTGACTGACCCCTGCGAATAAGTTGCTGCCCACGTGCTTCAGAACAAAGTTGATGGAGTCGCTGGTGTCGACGAGAAAGCTTCGGCACAAAAGTCCAAAGCGCGGCAGACCTCTCGCTGGCTCTGTATCAATTGTATCCTATTAAAATTTTGCAGGAGAAATATTATCCTTCCAGAATGTGCGACGGCTCCTTTCTACTTTATAGAGTCGCTGAAGTGTAATGATTAAAAGTGCATTACCTGAGCTGGCTGATTCCCTCAATGAGCTAATGCTAAATTGCTTGTTTTCTGTGTTGTGATTAATTGTACTTCCAGAACAACATTTCTTTGTTTTTTCTGTCTTCCCCCCACCAGTCATCACCTATTATTAAAGACAAATTTTCAATATCTCTCTAGGAGTCCAATTAAGGATTTACATTGTGACTGTATTTTTCACTTTAATTACGAGAGGAAGCTTTGACATATTTCCTTATTTATCAAACAACTCTGTGGAATTGAATTCATCAAGTAAACGGATAGATAGATTCAGTAATTACTACTTCGTTTTGTCTGATCACCAGAAGAAGGAGAAAAAAAAAGAAAAACAAATGCAAATGCTGTAGTACCATTGAATAATATCTCATCTGGAAAATATCTGCGCAGCACATTCCTGCTGAAAAACTGGACGGTGGAGTTATGGAGCTCAAAGGGAATTGCTTTTCGAATTAGGGGAGGTAGATTGTAGAGATGCGCTGCTATATCAGCTGTGCGTCAGCGTCGGCCGATATTTGCCTTGTTGGCTCACGTATCAACGTTATCTTAATACGTGTTCCCAGATAGCAGGGCCCAAATTATCATTTTAAACACTGGACTCTGTATTGGACCAAAATTTCTCAATCCCGTCGTTCTGATAATTTGTATTCTGTTAGGCTGTAAAGAAATGAAGAGAACAGCGATATTTGCAGTGTTGGCTACCATTGGCCATCGGCTAAGAGAATTTTGGTCACAGGTGGCATAGTTGTTGATGTGGAAGTTTACAATAAAAGTTCCGGAAATGTGGACGGTTGAAGGTTTCCGCCAAGATTGTTTTATAAAAGTGTTAAAAATGGTTTGGTTTGGTTTTTCCAGACCATGAATTTTGTTTCCCTGCAACAGGAAGCAGGACTGAAGGTCAACAAAAGACAATTTAACCAATGAAATGAAACGGCATCATTTATGGGCCGCAACACTGGTGTCAGTATCAGCCTCGAATATCGCAATTGGTGAATCTTGCGTTGAGGAACATCAAGAACATGCGGTGCTATTTATCGGCACGATATTGATATTTGATGATATTTGCCCAGTTGACATTCACAGACCGCAGTGGCCCGTGTTTGACTGTTGATGAAGAGATGTTTCAGGACTGAATTTTGTTCTCAAAGATGTTGTGATGGAAGACTGAAAAAAAGGTACATTTTATTTTTGTTCCTTGGCTAAAATGGGGCCCTAAAGATCAAGATAAACAAACAAAAAACATTCATCCTAGCCCAGGATTTTACGATCTGTAGTAGATTGTAAAGAAATGTAAGGACGCGTATCGGTTAAGTATCAGTATCGGCCGATATCTGCACGTTCAGCAGCCTATCGGTGATAAGTCATCTAGGTGGTAATTTATTGATATTATCTTTTTTACTCTGGCATAAATGGGGGAATGACGATCAACAAGAACAATAAATTATGCAAAACACAACAACAATAAAAACAATGGTAAACCGATCAAATTGTTTTCCATACATTGGGATCAATATCTGCCCAAAATTTCCCAATGGGTGCAGCCCTTGCAAACATACAAAGAATAGGACGGCACTGATATTGGATCGGCCGATATTTGCTGATCCCGACACACCGATACTGATGTTTTTAATTTGACCCGACCTGGTCGATAAAGATCAGCAAAAATGACATCAATATGAACAAAAAACGAACACAGTGTTATTTTGTTTTTATCGGAATCAGTATCGGCCCGGAATATCGCAATCGGTGCATCCCTCACAAAAAAATGAACGGCATTAAAGTGTCATTGTAAATCCTCCGTCTGCTGCAGGTGTTTGAATCCCCCAGAGCAAAGTGTGTCGCTGCTGTATGTGATATTAATTTAATGTGACCTCATATCGAGAAAACAGCTGATATCCACTGTTGTAAACAATCAGTGGATTCCAGCATTAACAGTGATATCTTGCGGTCGCCACAGTTGGCTGGTGTAGTGTATTTTCCTCTAACATTTCGGGCTTCATGCTTAATACTTAAAGCCTAAATGCTTCATAGTTGGAGACGAGCTGTTCAAGTTAAGTGGCTTCAAATTGAAATTTCCTGTGGGTTTTTCCGTCTGCGTGTCGAGCCAATAGAAGTCCCGCGGCCCAGAATAAATGTTAATTTTTCTTCTTTTTTTCTCTCCTTTCTTTCTTTTTTGCGGGTCTGCAGGGTAGCCGAAATGATGACAGATGCAGATATTCTGTGAATAATCATCTCATTTCTAGAAATAAATGTAATAAATTTTAAACAACAACCAGAAAAAAAAAATAGTATGGAAATCCTTTCTCTGTGTCCCTGGAAGCAGAGCCTGCAGTGGTCTTGAAGCTACCCGTGGCATCCTGCTTTAATGCCCAATTTTCATTCGGCATCTATACCAGCTCCTTTGTGTGACCCTGCAAATATCCTCTGGGCCTCTTCATTAGTCGACAGGCCCTGTGTGCAAAGACTCTCCAGTTAATTTGGCTCGGCAGGACTGTTTCCCCTACTGGAGATCTGTCTGCCTGAAAGATTCACACTTTCTGCATTCATATATGAAGGATTTCTCCTCTGTGTGTGTGTGTGTGTGTGTGTGTGTGTGTGTGTGTGTGTGTTTTTAATATGTTTCCTTCATCCATGCTCCAGCAAGTCTCTCCCACCACTCATTGGCTTGTTTATGACCGGCGTTCTGCTCTGATCATGTCATGCACTGGTGATATGAGCACGGTGGTGGATCATGGCTATAACACTTTTTCTTTTTCTTTTTTCTGCATTGTTTTGCCGACCACTTGCTGCTACAATTGACCTGCGAGTGGAGCTGATGACCAAGATGGCTAACCCCTGGGGAGCCCAAGTCAGGGAAATCATGCGAGAGATGGAGAGAGTGAGAGTGCGTGTGTGTGTGTGTGAGAGAGAGAGAGAGAGAGAGAGAGAGAGCAACGTGGGCATGCGACCACAACAAACACTGCAGCGAGCGAGCTCTTATTGACTGGTGTGTGTTTTGGTTGCTAGAGAGCAGAGATGCTACATTTATGCAGCACAAGACCATCATTTCTTTTGGTTCAGGAGCTCCCGGTGTGATGCTGGCATGATGCGGCGGACTCTGACAGGTGTTGCCATCCTGGCGGTTACAGCTCGGCCACCAACCAGACGAGAAGTTGCTCCGCTCAAACCGTTCCAAACCTTGCTGGGAGTGTGATCTCCAGCTTGAACCCAGCAGCACCAATCAACTGGAGACTGTTTAATTGTGTCACCCTAAGAGAAAAAGAAACATTTTTTGAAGTCTCTCAAACTTGTTTTTCCTCCCTCGACTCAAATTGGCTTGTTAGTTATCAGAAGAGCTTTCATAGGAGACCAGCTCCCACCATGAAACATTTGGAAACATGTCTTACTCAGCTGCAGGCTTGTGAGGGTGAGCACATGGAAAACATTAAGCTCTTTGCAGATTGAATGAGGATGGGCCAATATATGTAAGGAATTTCACCCCCCCCCCAACAAAAAAAAAAAAAACATGACCAAGTCAGGCGGGGGGGGGACTCTTTTCTTTCCTCGTCGGACATTACATTTATTATAAGCGTTCCTCAACACATCCCACCTATTTTTTTTAATTAATTTTTTTTTTTTTTTTGCGGCCTGCTCTGTAATTAACTCAGGCAAAGCTGTTGTTTCCATGACAGTGAGAGAAAAGACGAGACGTTGACGGGGAAGCAAAGGGTTAACGAGGGAAGGAAAATAATAGGAAGCAGGTTTTATTCACCTTTCTGACTCTCTTCGGTTATGAGAAGCTTTAAATGAATGTACTCTCATCTCATGATGTCAGGTGGCAGACACACACACACACACACACACACACATATCAAACAACAACCTCATGTTGACGAGATTGAATGTGTCACCTTGGTTAAGGTCTGCAGATGATCTGGTCTCGCTGGATCCAGCCCAAATCTCTCAAGTGTCTTTTGGAAGAGTAACTGGGCCATGGGACTTCGTCCAGACTCCCCGTGAGAGGCAATCAGCACCGCCGTGCCTCAGATGGGCCGAATTTGGTTGCAAGAGTTGGAAGTGTTCTTTTGTTGTTGTTGTTGTTTTATGATCAGATGTATATCATGGATTTTTTTTTTCAAATAATGATCAGATAAAAGTCTGTTCGCCATTTTTGTCCTTGATCATCTTTTAGATCTTGACATCAGGCTGTAAATTTTTGTTTCCTTTTTATGAGTTCTTGATTTTGTCCGTATGCTGTTATCCTGCTTTTAATCTTGAAACAAAAAAAAATAATAATAATAGTAATCATAAGAATAAAAAAGCTGCTTATTGGAGTCATCTTATTGACAAAGAGCCATCTTTCCCTCCCCCCCCCTTACTTTTTTCTTTTTTTTTCTTTTTTGTCATCTTCAGAATAAGACACTCCAAGTTGACTTCTTAAACTTTTTAACAGTTTCGCTCATAAAGTTTGTGCTCATCCAATGACCATTTTTCCTGCTCATCCCTCCGCTCTGAGATTTACGGGGGGTACCATCGTCAGACTGAAATCATAGGTCTACAGATGTTTTCAAGATGTTTTTTCTGTCAGTTGCAGATTATCCCCTGTAGCAAAATCTCATTAAAGTGCAATTTACAGAGCTGCGCTGATGTTGCCATCAACCAAAATTAAAGGCATTAATTTTTCAACGGAAGTTCACAGAAGTCCTCGCAATGAATGATGTGTAGCACTTTGTTGGGAAAGTATTATTTTGCATGGAACAAATTAACTCGCATTAAAGGAGCGAGGGGATTGGACATAGACTTGCGGGGGGAGAAAAAAAGAGGGGGAGAAAATAAAAAAGATGTGCAAATGGTGCCCATTTAGTCAGAGCCTGTCGGTATGGAGACGTGCATATTAAGGCTTCCATGCTGGGACAGATGAGGGAAGAGGGGAATATGAAACCCTGATGGAGGTTATGACACACAGTCCTAGAGAGATGTGTACACTGGAGGAAGAAGGCACCCACTCTGCTGCTCTCAGGGAGGAAGACAAACATCCCCAAATTTAGCGTGGAGATGGTGGTTAAAGGGGAAACTCACATGTTTTTATTCTGAAGGGTTTCACCAGGAAATAATACAAGTTTGAATTGGAATAAAGTCGTTTGTGTGGTATATTCTTTATTTATTTACATGAGAGGTTAGTTAGTTGGTTGAACAGAAATAAATGCCAGTTGCACTTAAAACAGTACACTTATTATTATTAATATCATAATGATAATAAGGGGCCTGATTGACCTGAGACATGTTGTTTTATTAAACATTACATGTTTTAAAAAGTTGAGGTAGACCAGTTTCTTCTTTAGTCCAGACTTCACGTTGTGTGCGTGACTTATGATTTGTCTTTTCTTTGAAATGATTAAAAATATTAAACCACGTTTAGTTCACATGTGACAGATTTTTCATTTTAATTGAGCCAATAAGTGTAATTTAATGGAACAAGTTTAATTCATTAAAAAAAAAAAGTTGAGATTTTTCCATTTAGGCCGAAATATTTCAACGTCACACATTCATTTTTGAGCGCTAGCCAAATATTTGCATATATGAAATAATCCATTTCAAGGGATTTTCAAAATAAAATCGAATCTGCTTCTTAGATTTGAATTTCAATGAATAATAATCGAACAAATATTATAATAATACAAATGATAATTATACTAATGATGATAATAATGCTAATAAAACTAATAATAATAATAATTCACATTTTATTGCCGTTCTAACGGACCTCCATCCCATCCTTCAGTCCAGTGATTTACCACAGGAATTAGCCAGGCCGGATTTTAATATAAGTGGCTGCACATTAACAATCCTGATTGATTACAGACTGGACATCGAACATGGGAACTACAACTTCATCTTTTATGTACATTCAAATTAAAACCATGAAAAGGGGGTTGGTTGTGTGAGTCTATGTAGCGGAAAGTGCGCCGCTCAGAGCTGCACCAGTCCTACCGAGCTGCAGGGGTGTGATTTATACTGATGGGGATGCACTCCTGCAGACCACGTAGGGCACATAAAAAAAGTAGAGCATAATATTGTGTAGTCCGGTGATTTATGTTAGTATTTATGGTTCGGAAACGGTGCGATTAACATTCATAGACTCTTGGTCTGAATAAATGCTGCCATGCGTGACGTAGCAGAGGCCTGTGCGGCTCTGTAAAATGACCCTTTTCATTATTATTATATAGATGCAATGCTTTTATTATTATTATTATTATTATCATTATTATTACTATCTTTTTAGTATAAATATGAAAACTTGTGAAAGTCCCCCCCCCCCCCCAAAAAAAAGTCGTCCCACCCCCTCCCTTTTACACGTTTACTTCAAAGTTTAAAGGTCCGTCTGCGCAAAACAATGTCAGGCGGATATACGTTTAATTAAGTTAACTCAAGGAAAAAGACGTCACAGCACGCCGCAGCCGGCCTGCCCGCCGCTCCTGACGCGGGCTAAAGAGCAGGCGCAGGGCTTTCTTCGAGCTGCCTCTTTTTTTTTGTTTTGTTTTTTTGTCCCCAGCTCACTTGGTCGGGGCGTCCTGCCAAACTCTATCAACTCAACATCAAAGATTTCTTTTTTCATTTTTCCCCCCTCTCCTCACTTTGCATTTATACCTTATTTCCTGCGCTCCCACCTGCTGTCGCGGGTTCGCTTCTTCCATGAGTGCAGCTTCTATGGAGAGGCTGCGTGCAATGCTCCCCCCTTCAAAAATACTATTGTCTTTTCTCTTCTTTCTTTTTTTCCCTTTCTTTCTTTCGAAATTCATCCTCAAATACAGAAATCATTTGCAAGGAAATTATAGGCCTCGCGAGGGCAGGTCTTTTGCATACTAATTTTGTTAGACTTGCCTCCTGCGGTCAATGTTCGATGTGACCATTAGTGAGCTCTTGGATTTGTTTTATGCCATTGAAAAGACAGTGTTTATCGTCATGCGGTGGAGGCACCTTATGCCAGAGACAGAGTGCGCGTGCGTGTGTGTGTGCGTGTGTGTGTGTGTGTGTGTGGTGTTGTGGTAGGAGTTGCATCACCAGATTTAAGTAAACGTGTGAGTTTATCATCAGGTGCCTCCTCCATATGACAGCTGTATCAGGGACGCACGATAATATCGCGCACCTCATCGGTATTGGCCATATTGATTTTTTTTTTAAAACAATGAATAAAACTTTATTCAGCCTCTTGAAGTAACACATGATGAGTAAAAAGCTTGGTAAATATATGATTTACAGGCTTTTTTGTTTATATGTTTTCGTATATATAAAATATAAATATCTAAATATATGCATATACACAACACTCTCCTCATCCCTAAAATATTCTTTTTCTTTCTAGTTGCACAAGGTGGCATAGGAAATCCTCCACAACGTCCACTGACCCTCATATCTGCCTCCACACATCTCTGTGCATGATAGAGTTACACAGGCTCATATACACCAATGCCCCAGACAAGTTTTTAAAAGGTGAAAGGCAATATTTTTTATAGGCTAAAACATAAACACCATCCAGCTCTGAGGATTTGTTAAAAAGAAAAAAAGGCTGTGGCGTGAAGCTAAGGAAAGAGAGATTTTACTGTTACTTTGGTGGTAGTGGTGGTGTGTGTGTGTGTGTGTGTGTGTGTTTGGGGGTGGGGGTGGGGGGTGGGTGGTGAATGGCAGAAAAAGGAGGAAGGGGGGCAGAGAGAAGGCTTCAAAAGCTGCTTACCAGCAGGTGGCGGCAGCATAACGTTTGAGCGGCCCCACCCCGTCAGCTTGTGGGTTGTGGACTTTCTGTCAATATTGAAAGGTGTTTTATCCTCCAGCTCATGAGAAATTAAAACTGTCAACATGTCAGCAAGTGCGAGCGTATTGATCACAGACTGAGAGGAATTCAAAGCTCTTCTTGCAGGTTGTTGTGAAGATTTGAGCTGATTATTATTACAACGCTGTGCTACATTTGCTCAGTACATCTGAATTACAGCTATTTTGCTCTGGCGTGTCTTCTATCTTGTCTGTTTAAGAGATCACGGCTGACAGACAGAGAGATCCTTTGTGATGGCGTATCCCTGGTGTGGTCATGTCCCTGATGAGGGTAGGAGTCATCCAGAAGATGAATCACATGATGCATTTTTAATTTCCCTACCGTGGCCCCAGTCCAGAACTCTGTGGGTCACATGGAAATGAGCAGTGGACAGGCCAGCGACGAGGGCTGCAGCACTTAAGACATGATGTACGACGGTCATTACTAGCGACAGGTCAGGAGGGAGTCCGGGTCATTCTTGCCACCAAAGAGCGACAGCAGAAAAAGGCAGGGCCAGTTTAGGAAACGCAGCATCTCTTCAGACCTTCAGGAACTCCCGCGGGGGAGGTGGGGGGGCGGGACTGGTCTCAGAAGACAGCGAGGGATTATTACCCATCACCTCTTAAATCTCAGCTCTCTCTTCAAGTTGCATCACAAATAATGATTTGACATATGTGCCACTTATCAGCACGTCTGCAGACAAGTTGACAATTCACACATCTATTTTAGTTTGAGGTCGGCTGATTAGTGGTGTAGATATAAGAGATTGTGCATAGGTGTCACTTGCACTCTTAGTGTTGGTGTAACTCCGGCACAGTTGAAGCTCAGGCTAATTAAGGATGTGGCTCCGTTCTTTGATTGAAAGCTTGACTTTTGCCTCCCGAGCTGTGTTGTGAAACGGCTCTTCTTTGTGCTTCTGGGAGGCACACTGAGCAACGGGCCCGCGGTACTGGGGGGCTTCTGTTGTGTGCGGTGTCACAATATTTGGGGTATCAGACAGAGCAAATAGATTAGAGGCAATAGCAAGGTGTGAATGTCAATGAATATCACTGCAGCGATGAGATTTTATAGCTTCTTTATTGCCCCGTAAAGGGTTATTCAAAATTAAACAAAAGTGCCTGACAAGTGGACAGTTAATTGCATTCAAAGCTGGATGAAATCTTGCATCCCTAACCCGAGGAGAGGACAGCATGTCAAGGAGATTAAGCAGCGAATCAAGTGATGAGAGAAAAAAGGGGAGGCAAAAAAAAAATTGAAAGGAAATAACCAAAATGAAATAATGTGCTGGACCACCTCTTGAGAGAGTACAAGCATGGCATCTGTGTCAGATGTTGTTAATTACCATCAGTATGTTCCTCACTGGCACTTGGCTTCCTGTCCTCGGTGCAGGGCAGATTCTAGAGTAGAAGTGCTTGTGGGGGACAAATGTGTGTGTTGAGGGGTGGGTATGGTGGAGCTGAGGGGTTCGGAACAGCAGTGGAAGGGGGTGTTAATCCCACTCATTATAATTCCAGTCTGTGGCCTGTCTTGGGAAAGGGACTACAGGGGCCTACCAACCACCACATCTTATCAATATGTATTTCCTCCTTTTCGCCCCTCCAAGAGGCCCCTGACTGCACTGAGGCCCCATTCTCACACACCGTCTTTGTCACATGATCCAGCTCATCCTCACAAGATACAGACCTGATGTTGCCTTTGAAGTCAGACTACACTGCGCCGAATTGAATTGTGCGAACAAATAATTTTTTTTAAAAAAAGGGCCGTCTCATCTTCAGGAGTGCGCGTGACCTCCCCAAACAAGATTTGCAGTGCATGTTGCATCATGTCCTGGAAGAGGCTCAGAGAGGTTCTAAACAAAGTGATCCATACGTGACAGATGCCATCTAGTGGCCGTAGAAATTGTGACCTTATGGAAATAGGAAGTCCCACGACATGAGTTAAAGAGGATGGTAATCTGTATACGGAGGTGGAGGGAGCAGTGGGTGGATGGATAGAGTGGGACAGGCAATTTAAGTGCAGCTGTAGTTGTTTCACGTCTGTTTGATGAGATCTTTAGATGCCATACAGTCGCTGACGGGGAGTTGCAGCTGCATCACGAGCAAGCTGTTGAAGTTTTGTCGCCAGTGTGAATGTTGGCTTCTGGTTTCCATCAAGAATGTGTTCATTTGAACCCAAAATATGGTGTTTTTGTAAATATATCCAAATATTCTCACGCTTAAGAGGCTGCACTGTGCTGCAGTGGTCAGCACTGTCGCCTCACAGCAAGAAGGTTCAAGGTTTGAGTCCAGGCTCGGGCATGGGATCTTTCCGTGTGGAGTCTCCATGTTCTCCCTGTTCCTGTGTGGGTTCTCTCTGGTACTCCAGCTTCCTCCCACAGTCCAAAGACATCAAGAGGGGACGAGGCTGAATGATACTCTAAATTGACCGTAGGTGTGACTGTGAGTGTGAATGGTTGTCTGTCTCTATGTTGGCCCTGTGATGGACTGGTGACCCATCCAGGGTGAACCTCGCCTCTCGCCTGTAGACGCTGGGATAGGCTCCACCCCCCGTGACCCTTATCAGGAATAAGCAGTAGAAAATGGATGGATGGATTTTCATGCCTGAACCTACCCAGAATGAAACTTTTATATCTGTATGATGGAACAAGTTTAGAAAAAAATGATGCCAAAAATATTTCACAGTAAAGCTGATGGGCCTGCAACCTTCCAATTGTTACACAATAAGAGCATTATTCAATGTACGGCATGTGTGTTATTTTTACTTTCGTGTAGCGTCCAGCCAAACGTTACAGCAGCTGGAGGTTCAAGTCCAGTTCAATACACAAGAGTTTGTTTCTAATCTCAGCCAAGTGTTTTTGGTGCCTTAACTTATCCAGACCGTCACTGACGTGAGACGTCATGAAAGTCTAACTTCAAGAAGCTGATTCTTTTGAATCAATTGCTACCGATGGTGGAGTTGCATTGTAAACAAGGGATTTTATGTCTCCAGTGACATTTTAACTCCCAAAAGCAAAGAAAAAAAACATGGTGCAGACCAAATAAATACTTCCAATTTCATGAGTTTAGAAGTCTCTCTGAAGGTCATGAGGATGAAGAGAAATTCATGTCCATGTGTTCCACAAACTGCTGTAAGACTTGTGAATGACTTAACTTATAGGCGTTTTCAATGGTTTTCTTTTGTTTGTTTTTGTAAAAACCCCAATGCCAAGTTGCTTTACATTTTCTCGAGTCTTTGGGGAAATCAAAGACTTTAGAGACAGTAAATTATTTTTAATGCTTGCACAAAAATAATAGGCCATTTTCTAAACGATGTGCCATGCTGATGCCTGGGATCATCAGGATGCCGGTTTCGCCTCCCTGTTGATCGGCTAATTTGAGACTGAGCGCACCTGGTGTGTGATATTGCGTGCAAAAGTGCAGAGAAATGGCACTCTATCTGTCTACGGCGTTTGGTGATTTCCATGCAGAGCGGCGCTACTGAAGATGTTAGCATTAACGGGCTATTAAAATGAAGAAGGGTGAAGTCATTGCCATGAAAAGTTGCTGCGCTTTGCTAAATGAAGATCAGAGAAGATGAAGAGGAAGTGAAGCCTTCAACATGGCCACCATGTCCTGTAATGACCAGTGTTCAGCTTTTATAAGCCCTCCACTGAGCCGGGCCTCAGCTTAATGTAGACCAGAGCGTGACAGCAACCGTCTGAATGGACTGCGGGAGGGACCCTACTGGGACTTGTTTCAGACGGTAAAACTAGAAAAGGGGCTTCAACACGCAGATGTTAGAAGCATCTAGAACTGTACCACATCCAAAGAGAAGCTCGAAAATCTTTAAAAGGACTACAGCGACGGTTGCTTATGCCTCTAGATCTGCTGTTTATCATTCTCACCTGCCTTGCTCTGCTTCCAGGGGAGCATCAGGAGCTTATCTTCTCAACAGGTTTTTTTTTTTTTTCTTTTTGGGGAGGGGGGTGGTTGCTGTGGACAGCAAATCAGGGCAGGCTCAGTGGAGGAGTAGAGCGCAGTTTGGGGTGGCGCCACACCTCGCCACTAATTTCAGGGTTAGCAGAACGCCCAACAGGAGAACAGCATTGCCATGGCAACTGTTAACAGCTATAAAGCGCTGTCTACAATCTGATAGGGGCCCCCGAATAATCAGTCGTCTTGACACACACAGCCGATTATAGTTGTCTTTTACAACAGTGAAAACAGTTAAATCTGTTCTCTTGACCTTTTTAAACATTCATTTTGTTTATATTACGCTGCAAATGAAGTGGCATCTGCATGTAATGCCCCATAAGCTAAGAATTGTTCAATCCTTCATTGTTCAATCTGAAAAGCTGCCATTATTTAGCTTTCACACACGCCATCACAAAGAACATCCATTTTTCTTTTCACACTTATCCATTTTTCCCCCTTTTTTCGCAGATGCACTCGGTGATAAAAGAACCATTACATTTGCTTTCCAAACCAACCAAGCAAATTTCCTCTATCTGAACTAGAAATGATTTTTTTTTCCCCTCCCCTTCCAAGAGTATGAGTAATATAATGAAGAATGTGAGAGTAGAAATCAGAGAGAGAGAGAGAGAGAGAGTGTGATAGTCAGTCAGGGGCAACCACAATGTACTTTCCATCAGGATCTAGTCAATTTATCAGTACAGAGACGTTATTATCTTTTAGATAGCTGCAGCAAAAGCATGGAGGTATTTTCCTGCCCATCAGTCTCCTTTATATTTTTAGATGTTCTTTATGTGAGTACAATGGCCTCAATATCAAACATTTTAAATGATGCTTGAAATACCAGTCACTTGACTTTGATGTCACAGGCAATTAAATCCAACCTTACCCCTTTTCCACCGTTAATAACAGCAATCTCGCCAGGCCTAGTGCCTAATTAATATGTGCTATTTGTCACTTTGCCTTGACACATGTATATCAAAGTGGGGGTGGAGAGAGAGCGCTTGGAGGGGTGAGGAGGTGGGCTCCGGAGGGGCGGCGGTGGAGAGGTACTACGCTGGGCTTTCGTTCGATGGTGAGGTATACCCTTCCTCCTCCTCCTCCTCCTCTCCGTCGTCCTCGCTGCTGCTCAGAGTGAACACAGGTGTGGCCTCCTTCCCTTTTCAGGAGGGGGCACCAGATTTAGACCTGCATTGAGGTTAAAAGGGAAAAGAATGGGATTGATTTAGATCATTAATATCAGAGCAGGTGAAGAAAAAACTATTAATTATCCTTAAAATTAATTATAGAGCCGCGAAAATTATTTGATTAGTCGATCAAAGGAAAATTAATTGCCCAGTTTATCGTTTCTGGCTTTGAAATACCAGGATTTGTTGCTTTTTTTGTTCTTTATGACAGAAAATGTAGGCTCTTTAGCTTTTAGACTATTGAATGGACAAAAGACTTAATTTGAAAATCCGACTTTGTGAAATTAGCTGCACAATCAATCCATTAATCATGAATATAATCAGGAGATAAATTGATGACTGAAGTAATGGGGAATTGCAGCACTAATTAACAGCTCTTTACAGGGGTGGTAAAGGCATTGAAAAACCTGGAAAGGTCATTGACTTTGAATTTTCAGGCCTGGAGAAGTTTTCAAACGATTAGTAAAACAACAAAGTCCATGGAAAATTCACTGTGTATGAGGTTTAGTTCACATCTGTTGATTCCTTGATTGACTGGTTGATATCGATATACTTTCATATCGGTTGCTATTGTATTAAACATCAAAGCTTATCATTCATTTTAGTTAAATATGCCATGTTATACAGAGATTTCTCAGTATTTTTTTTTTTCAAAGTCGTTTCTGAGAACAGATGCTTATTTCCTCACAGGCCTGGAAAAGTCTTGTAAACATCATGGAATTGTAACCGTGCGTCTGAACGCCGTTTCAGCGCTTCCTGGATTCAACCTCATGATATGAGACTTAATGGCATTCTCGCACGGTGGAAGCTTTAATGGTTGACTGAAAACCTTCCTTTCGACTATAATTTTGTGCCTTTTAGGAAATCATTATCCTTCAATGGAGTTTGATTGTGACAAAACCGAGCTTCTAATTGTTTGTGTGCATGCATGCATTTGTGTGTTTGTGTGCCTGTGTGTGTGTGTGTGTGTGTGTGTGTGTATGTGTGTGCGTGCACGCGTATGTATTTGTGCACATGCCTTGTCATTGCCAGTTTCCACCGCGGCTCGGCGGGTGGGAGGCCAGCGCTGCAACGTTGCAATGAAATCAATGATCCATGCTTCTTTAGATGTGACCAAGAAACTAAGTTGTCATCGCCTTCTAAAACAAAAGGGGTGACAGGGGGAAAACAGGAAACGCAGCGCACCAAAGCTGCTATGTGAAGGGGGGTGGGGGGGTGCCAGTGCAGCTCTCGGTGGGGTCAGCAGACAATCATTCATATACATACATCCTCACTGCCTCCCTTCATACTTTCCGCCTGAAACCTTCTGCCAAATGCTGCCAGACTCTCACATCTGTGCCTAAATGAATTGTATCCCAGAGCCCTGCGAGTCAAGGATTCACTTGTAAAGAATGCAGTTTTATTGGATGAACAGACTAATGTACCATGCAGTGTAGTTGCACTAGCATTTTATGCCACATTGAAAGAGTCAATTAATTTGCATAATTCAAACGAGCATGTACTGCCACTTTGTAGGCATGGCTAAGCATCTTGGCTAGTCCCTTCACTTCCTCCATTTCTGATAAATTAATCATTCTTGCCGTACAATTAATTACATTTATGACAATTTGAACCTTTGTCCCACCCACCGACCTGGCAATTTTTACAACCGGGCTCCAATATTAGAGCGTCCCGATGAAACCCTGGTGATTTAGTGAACACCTTAACAGAGAGCCTTCGCCTTGGGCTGAATAAAATTAATATTTTGTTTCCCATCTGGTGGAATCAGCAGAATTAATGAGGGAGGGAGGCCTGTAGCTACGCTGGATCCAGGGATCAATCTGCCTCTCTCCACTGGCTGCTACTCTTTGCTGGAGGTGTGTGTGTGTGTGTGTGTGTGTGTGTGTGTGTGTGTGTGTGTGTGTGTGTGTGTGTGTGTGTGTGTGTGTGTGTGTGTGTGTGTGTGTGTGTGTGGAACTGGGGGCAGGGGAAGGGAAGTGTGAGAGAGAGAGAAAGAGAGAGATGGAGAAGATAGTGGGGTTGCACACCCACAATTCACTATGGTGATCACTACTGTACAAGAGTGATTACAGCAGTCACTTCTCGCAGCCCTGACAGACAGCACTGCTCCTTCCCCAGCACTCGACTGATTAATTGTCAGTCTGTCTGTCTTTGCCTTTGTCACTTGTTTACAGCCTCTAATTGAGTTGCAGTGAGACAAACGTCTTGGAGGTTGCCGGCGTGCGGCGTTTCGCCCTACATGGACGATGGGCTTAGGGAGAGAGAGAGAGAGAGAGGGAGAGGCTAGTTTAATGCAAACAGCTCAGCGTTGTGGCTGCGTGTGGTTGTTGTCACCACTTGAATGTGGAGGTCAGAGGGGTTTCAGATGCTGTCAAAACAGGATGGGGGGCAGTCGAGGAACTCTGACATTGTTGTGGGATACGGTGCACAAGATCAGAGCGGTAATTCTGTCAGTGGAGGAAGGAGGTGTGCAAACATTTTTAATGACAGTAAAGTATAATGGTATTCATTTTTCAAGATTATGAAATCTGGTAAGATCTGCTGACTGAGGCTGGATATCAAACTTAAGGAGTTTTCTGACTCTGACTGCTTCAGTTCCTTAGAGTATCAGAGGAAAACTCATGGCATCTGATACTAAATACTTCTTTTATTTTATAAAACTGCCTCGGCTGCAAAAATACTGAATCATAATGTAAATGTTTGACCAGGGCAAATAAAGTTGAACCACATTTTGGTGAACTGGTTTATATTTTCAGGTTGTGGAACTGTTTTGATGAAAATACCAAGGAAACGAAAACGAAAACCAAATATTTCTTTTTCTTAAATGTATTTTAATAAGTGTTGAAAAAGTAATACTTGGAAAAACTCTATCAGTAGAAGTAGCAGTACTGATACCCATCAGTGCTCATGGCGGAGGTCCCTGCTGCCCTCCATCTTTCATTTTATATTTGGGGTTTGATGAGAAAAATGAGCGAGTGATCATTTGAGTGATGGACAAGTGGATGAATAAATTATTTTGAATAATGACACATGAATATGAAGTGAAATATAACAGGGACACAAATGATCATGTGACCTGTGTGACCCCATTTGTCATAAAGAATGATTAACGGTGATGATAAATGATGAATGTCTGCATATTTTCTCTCTTTTACTGTATCGACACAAAGTAAAACAAAACCAAAAAACCAGGCTTTGACCCCATGATGGCGTCTCCTTGTCACACCGTGTGAGCAAACGGAAATCTGAAACTTTTGCCTCTTTACCTTCAGCTCAGCGCAGCCTGACCTGGTTGCACACCTTCATTGTTACACGTGAAATGGTGAAGGCATCACATGTTCATTCACTCATCTGAGGCGTCGATGCAGTTTTGACTTTCTTGTCATCCATTTACCAGAGAGAGAGAGAGAGAGAGAGAGAGAGAGAGAGCGCACTTGTATTTCAGAATAGGCACTCCTACAGTGTCATCCAATCTGGGCACCCCATTACCTCCTTCTCCTGCCCCGTGTGTGTGTGTGTGTGTGTGTGTGTGTGTGTGTGTGAGAACTGCCCCCCCCCCCCCGTCTGTCTTGCTCGCTTCCATGCAGCGTTTTGCCGCCTAGAGAAGGTGGTAGTCGTCTCTTTGAAGTATCACTTCAATTACGAGGTTTAACCCCACAGGTCAGCCCTTGATTATTTACACAAAGCTGGTGTAATTCTGCTGGAAACTCTCGCCTCTGCCATGAATACAAAGCCAGGCGTCACACAAATGGAGTGAATTTCACATCAACGCTCGTCCCGTTTTGACCTGATGTTAGAAAAGTTGCACCTGACAGGACTTTGGCGCCGCCTCATCAAAGCTGCACAGGCTTCAGTAATGATTCGAGCCTTTGCGCGGACCAAAAACAGCGACTGTCCTTGAATCTCTTCGATTGAAATTCTAATTGTGTTTTTATTCCTCTCTAGTTGACAGATATCTCACCATCAAAGATACCCAAAGTGTTATTATTTCTTATTTTGTAATTTCTACCACATCGAAAGATCGTTCACGTGTTTTATCTGCTTGACTTGTCTGGTAAATGGGGGCCATGTTAAAACTGATCTTGCCAAAAATGGCATTGAATAATAGATTGTTTTGCTGATCAGGTTGCTGTTTACTTACCCTTTTAAATCCCTATTCAGGCTCCTCTCAGCTGGTGGCCTTCTATTGACTTGTTGTTATTTTTTCATGAAGTGAAGTGGGGGCAATACCAAGTACCGCTATCACTCCTTCTTAAATAATATAAACAAGAGAGCAACACACACTCACACACACATACAAAAGGGTGAAGTCATCTTCGTGGGTAGTTCATTTCAGCCTAGATGGCCCTCGTTCGCTGGAGCATGATGCGTGCAATGAAAATACGAGGGTCTTCTTCTCTCTGCGGCCCCGCGCTCACCACCCCCATAAAAGTTGCAACTGCCAGCTCAGGTGGAAAAATGTTGCAGAGTAAAAGATGTATTCAATAAATAGAGAGGGACAGCATGGGGTCTGGGGAAAGTGTGCATGAGACGGAGGTTTGGAGAGTGGAATAATGGAAGAGAAGGTAGATGGGGCATGAGTGTACATTAAACAGCGGTGCTTGATGCCTGGGAGAGGAAGCATACCGCTGGGAATATAACTCTTAACTAGCATTGTCTCCTTTCAATTTAAAGGAAGAGTCGGACCTGTCATCTTTATAATTCTTTCTTTTAAAAGGGGGAAATCACTGAATTTCAGTATTCAGATTTCGTCTTTGTGGGCCTCGGATAGTTCAGTCTGGCTTTTTGAGAGCAAGTGTCTCTCCAATTCTCATAATCCTCGCTGGGATTACTCACTTTTCATGGCTGAAAAATTAGCTGAAGAAGGCTGAAAAACTGGGGATTAATCACTGTGACAGATGAGGGAGGACAGATTCCAGGACTCTGACTAAAGCCAAACGAATCCATCGAACTCGCGTGAAAACACTCTTAAGAATGATGATCTGTGCTGACAAAAAAATACACAGAATGTTAGGAAACCTTCTGGGGCTAAGGTTAGGCTATGTAGGCTAATGCTAGGTGCAACAGATATGTTTTCACTGGCAATTAGGGTTGGATGATGGCTTCTACACTGGCTTTAGAGGGTGTCTGTAGCTGAACAACGCTGATGGGGGATGACATTGATCCTTTTTGCTGGGAGGGTGGGTGTTTTATCGCTCCCGTAACATGAAGACGACGTGCTGACCGCCGACATGCTTCCCCCGTTCTGAGGACTGTCCAGTGAAGGGTCTCACATCCTGCCAGCTCAAGGTCCAACATGCGTCACCTCTTTGTTTCAGCAACTGTGTTGTGTCGCGACAAAGTAAACCCGGTAGCTATTCTGAGGAAGCTAAGATAAAAACAAATAGCCACTTGATTGAAAGATGAACACTAACAGACTCCTGCAGAGAAAAAACACATCCTCCTATGTAATTGAGAGGTTTCCTCCAAACGAGCAAGTTGAATGATGAAATAGGAAACGGAACATGGAGAAATAACTAATTTGTCGGTCTCGCAAGTCAAAAGTGGAACTAAACTCCTGCTCTACAGCTGCCCTGAGGGGATGCGGTCCCTCAGATACAGAAGGCTTTTAAATCCCAGTGTTAAGCTGATGGAAGACTCAGCAGCAGATGGACGATAGCACCAACCATCAGCCAAACCCTACTGGCTTTTGATGCTATTCAAAGTGGGGTTGGTCACAAGTCGACACAACCCGACTGAGTCCAAACAAATCAAACATGTTTGATTCTCCTCTCGCACTTGCTGTTTCCATTCAGTGCCCTTCGTACACTTTAAGATTTTTGTGCCAATTTGCCAAGCTGACTTGCCTTAAGTAGTGCAGACTAGATCTCACTGTAACTTCTGTATGAAACTCTTCAGTAGCATTTTAGCTTCGTCAGAGTTCGAGCCTGAAGGATATAATCTTAAAAATGATGCCGTTTGCACGCAAAAGTAGAGTATCACTGATTCATTTTCAACTGTTCATCAGATGAGAAAACATCGTGGTTTATGAAGTGTGCTGTAAGATTTAAAGGATCACTATATGAAAAACATGACGTGAACGAGTGGTTGCCTTGGTAATAAGAGATAATAAGTGTGCGTCTCCACAATGACGATGATTATAGAGGATATTTGTGATTTAATAAAAGATCCTCTGTGATGCCAATCCATCAAGCTGATACATACCTGTCAAAAAGAAAGAAGAGAAATGTGCCATGCGGTCGTCACGTGATTCGACGCCGCTCCGCTGGCGATGGGTTATGAGTGACAACTGCTTCCTTGATTGTCAGCTCAGCACTCCCATGACCTCCCATGAGTCTATTTGTACGCCAGACGTACAGTAACATGGTCTCCTACCACTGAAAGATTTCATGTAAGAGACAAATGATTCTGTTGGTATGCAGAGATAACAGCGTGAATGCTGCAGAAGATGACAATCGGTTTCAACTTTTGTCCAAATTTTCCCTGAATATAAAGAGATATTCAAGGGTTGTCATAGTAAATACTTTTCTAATTGGCTGAAATAACATATCATCCTAACTATTATCCTGAATTTGTGAAGATGGACTCAAATTTTCTCCATCCCCTCTGTATTTGAATAACATAAACACCCAGTCAGAATGCATCCAGAGCTGAGATGCCACAGTGTCCTGGTGGCACGTCTTTGTGTCACCCAAGCACATTCATTACACCTCCTTCTGCCTATTTCAGACAAGGCATCAATTTTAAAGATGTGAGATATCACGGTGCAGAAAATGTCATATTTTCCCCGTCAACGGTGCCAATGTTTCTCTTTCCATGGTTTGGATAAAAGGAGTGGCCTCGGCATGCATCTCTGCCATCTTTCCATTCCCCACGGAGATATTTGAGTGCAAGATGAGCCCCGCCATGCTGTGTACACAGAGAGGAAAGAGAATTGGTGCCGGCGAATACACACTTTGCAAGTTTTTCCTCACTATGAGAAACAAGGCGAAAGTATTCAATTTAGAACATCTGCCCCGCGTCAATAATTCACTGCATCTGAATGTTTTATAAGTAAACTGTTTTCAAGGAAGGATGTGGCATTTTATGCGTTGTCCCATCTATTTTTTTTTTGCCTTTCATGGTGATGATGACGATTACGTATCTCTCCACACAAGGTGAAGCTCGTCCCTCCCCCCAAGTTTGCCTTGATGTTTTAATCGGAAGTCATGAAATATTTCAATGATGTCTTACGAAAAATTGCGTGCATCATTTGGGTTCATAATGCTTCTTAAATCCAGCTATGCAAGCATCTGTTTGCCTGTTCAAAAACCTGCTTTGGGAATCTCAAGTAAAATTATATTTCTTTGACTCTGTCAAAAAAATGCGATATTTTAAGACGGTTCTGACAGTCCTAAAATGAAGGTCTGGTTAGTTTTGGATGCAAAACTCCCTCAGTGCGTCACTAGAAACACTTGTTTTTTCAGTCCATTTTAAAATCGCTGTCTCGACGTCTCACCAAAACACCTGGATTTGTGGTCAGGTCACTGGCTACAAATCTCTTAACATCTCGATTGAAAACTTCAGGGTTGTTGTTTTTTTTTTTCTTTCCGGCAGAACAACTGAAAATATCGTGGCACCTTAACTGTGACATGCAGTTTTGTCGCCATAGCAGTTGCTGCAAATCTTCAGACGACTTGCTAAAAAAAAAAACAACTAAAAACGGCAACAGCTGCAAATGTCTCACGGTCACTGCAGGTTATATATGAATTTGAGCTCATCCCTCTTTGTTGGCAAAATTATGAGGAATAAGAAAATACTTATGGCATTCTTTTCTCTCGTTACCACAGAATCATTCTGCCTCCAATGCTGCTCCGTATTGTTTACAATTGAATGATGGCGGCTTTGATGAAATCAAACGATCACCATTCCTCTGCACATTTGTTGTAAATTCCTGCCTGAAAACAATCTCCTAATAGGATCAAAAAATGAGGCAACACTGATAACGGCCGTGCAGCTCCGCTTTATTAACACCCCTTTATCTCTGATGTCATCAAAATGCTATCATCAACTAAAAGTTAACAGCACAAACCCTGAGCTCCTCGATCTCCTGAATGCGACATACCATCATTTGCTGTGTTGTTTTTTTTTTTTTTCCTGCCCCGGTGACTGATTATCATTACCTTTTCTTGCAAATACCATGCTCATTACGTTAGTGTACAGCCAAAACATTAGTAGAGGGAGCCTATCTCTCTCCCATGAAGGGAGAGGAGAGGAGAAGAGCTATGGAGGCAGATTTTCCCCTAGCCTCAGCAGCCAGCCCTGGCGTGCTTGGCTATTAACCACAATGAACATGGGCTTTGTTATTAACATCTGTTCATCAGGGATCGGGCCCAGGCCTAATCACCCCTCACACCTTCTGTTTCTGCACAAGAAGAGAAGCAATCAAGGGCATCATTTGGCAGCTGGCTGGAACTACTAATGCTTTTCTCCAGCTCTACCCCCACCCCCCCACCCCCTCCCTTCCACCCCTTCATCGCCTTTTCTCTCCTCACTGCCATCATTTTCTTTTTTCCCCTTTTTTCCCCTCCCCTTATCCTCCAAAAATGTCTATTCCACCCTCTTATGGGATTATGTTATTTGAAAAGGAAACACACATACATGCGCAGAAAAAAAGGAGCCGAGAGTGAAACCTTTGATAGCAGTGAGACGGTAGATTTACTGATGGCCGCAACAGTCCGGCGCCATGGGTGGTTCACGTGAACTCAACCTCATCTCAGTCTCTCGTCTCTGTTCTTCCCAGCTGTATCACAGGCAGATGTTCACAGGTTTCATATCAGACCCCCCCACCACCACCCACCTCCACACACACCCCCCGAACAACATTCAGACAGTGTGTGAGAAGAAAAGACAGACACAGGAAGAGATTGGGTGGAAAAAAAAAAGATGGGAACAGAGCGAGCCAACGATGGCCAGCGAGCAAGAGATAATAACGAGATTGTCAGATTAACAGTGGGAGATACTAAATGTCAATAAAAAGTAAATCACTGCTCCAGATTCGTTCTGGCAGCAAAGGGAATAGGCTTGAAGGGACCTAAATATGTGACGCACACACACCTATAGGGCAGAACACCATTTGAGTTACTTTCCAATTGCAGTGTGTTCATTATTTTTGGGTGTCTGGCACTCTACGCATGTTTGTCGATGTTGCGACCATATGATATGTATTTCTCCTGCCACAATTTATGCCAGAGATTGCAGCATTTGTTGTTGGATTAATCCCTTTGTCAGCTCCGGCCTCTTGAACACATTGTGTCTCCTTCTGTTACCCACAGGAAGGAAGGACTCGGGCATCTGTGTTTGGGTTGGCTATGTCTAAATCAGCACTCCTTGTCCTATCACAGTCAGGAAACACGCATACATGCACTCTCACTCTCACTCTCACTCACTCACTCTCTCTCTCTCTCTCTCTCTCTCTCTCTCTCTCTCTCTCTCCTTGTCTCTGAATGTCTGTTTCCACCGAGAACAACATGTCCCCTTCTGTCACAGTAGAGGGGCTGCAAAACACAAAGCCTTTTCATGTGTGGATGTGGGTCTGTGATGGCTGTCACATTCTGTCTTATTTCTGCAGCTCTGACAGCATCAGATGATGTTTACCAGGATGCTGCTGTCGATTAGAGAAGTCGCCATTACTGACATCTCTTTGCTGTTAAAGGGTTCATTGTCCAAAATAGTAAAAAAGTGTTGCAGAGTTGGGGATGTCGACGGGCACCTAAGAGAAGCTCAGTTGAAATATTCAGAATATTTTTGAGATTACAGATTGCATAGGATGTCAGAATTGAGGTCAGGTCTGACTAAGCCTTCGGAAATATTTAAAATTTACAATCTTCGCCTAAAGTCTTGTAACAAAAGTAGTATTTGACATGAAGAAGAAATAACTGCACAGATTATCACAGACTTCTTCCTTTGTTATAAACCAACCTCTACGGAGCACAGGGCTGTGCAGCACCGGGGGACTGGTTCTTTCTGACAGTGGACTGACAAGAGAATTAACCACGCAAATGTCATCAATGGTGTTGATGGTGGTGGTGTTGTTGTTGTTGTTTTTGTTGTTGTTGGTGGTGGTGAGGGGGGGGGGGGGGGGGCTGGAAAGCCACGGGGAGAACATGCAAATTCCACACAGAAAGGACCTGGGACTGTACTAACCACTGAGCCTGAAAGTGTTTTGCATTATTTGCTTTGAATACACGACGCTGTCGTCAAATCATTTATCATAATTCTGCAACATGTATTTGGCAAGGACAAAAATTGAGGACTGGATGACAACGCCACTTGGAAAAAACAGGGTTGACACTCCAGGACATATAGCCCTCTACGTGATACAGAAATGACACTAGGCCATTCAGACTTGTGACTAAAGAGAAACAGATGCGTCTTTACAGTATGCAAAATACCAAAATAACATCTGTCAAGACAAATGTGAGCTTCAATGATTATTGGTGCCATCTGAAGCTGTGGACCAGCATTTCCACTCACGTGCATAAAGATTAGAGGCCTCCCTGTAGGCGCCGAGCCTCCCAAAAACATGGCACTTGGCTGCACTGAAAATAAAAGAACTGGTAAAAAACAAAAACAAATAAGTAATCGAGTTGGTTCAGCAAAGGAAGAAATAATAACTCAAGCTTAACTATAAACCAAACAAAGCAAACGAAAACAGAAGTGGCAAAAAATACCAGCAGGTGAACCTACAAGGGAAAAACTCAGCATGTTGCAAACTATCAACACAATGATTTTAAAATGCTGTGACCCGGTCACCACCTTGCATATGGGGCATTAACATGTTGGATTACCAGGAAGGGTGAAAGGACAACAATGGGGCTCCAGCACCACATATTCAACGACAAATGCAATTCAGACACGCATTTAACATCATGTGGATTATGAAAAGGCTGAAGTGGTCATGTTGATTTAATGGCAAACCTGCAACAGCAAACACCAGCCACAGCACAGGCAGCTGACAGGCCTGGGCTACATTCGTTATAAAACCCATAACCCTCCCCCTAAAAAAAAGGGAACAGGCACCTGAAAGTTCCATCCCAAGGAACCCTCACCGTTGCTGTGGGAAAACATCAG
Organism: Aulostomus chinensis; assembly: GCF_037954235.1. NCBI lineage: Eukaryota > Metazoa > Chordata > Actinopteri > Syngnathiformes > Aulostomidae > Aulostomus > Aulostomus chinensis. The sequence continues at coordinate 8,511,851 of NC_141340.1, read as the reverse complement.
GCACAGTAGGTTGAGGATTTGTCTTTGGCTGTCTTGTCAAAGGTGGCACTGTCAACTCTGTCAGTGCTTCAGAAAAGGAGGCTTCCAGTCTAGTTGGCAGTTCATAGGCATTAAGGGACTCTTGGGCACAGGACAATTCTTCCTCATGGGTCAATCCATTAAGGAACTGCTAACCACCTACTGTAGGCGACCGTCATTGTCCTGTACCAGCACAATGGGAGAGGTAAAGAGGCTTTTGCTTTCCCTGATAACCTTTGCATCAGCAAGCTTGCACATGCCTGTTATTCTGACTCTGACACACCTCTGACATGCAGTGATGTCATCAACAAATGTAATGTCATTGTAAATCCTGCTGCTGTTCTTTGAGAGCTGTGCGGTAAACTACGACAATCTTGACCAGCACTGAACAGGTCACAGTCTGGGACGATGCTGTGGCTGTGGCCTCTCCTCAAGGCCTGTGGGTAAGCTCATGAGACGGGCATGACACAAGGTACTTTGACCAATGGGCGTGCCGAGTACAAGACGTTCCATTGATTAAAAAATATAAAGTACTTCTAGTTGCTCTAACCACTACTGGGGATGGTAGCAGACCTACAGCCAAGCCATCTCTAAGGTGCTCCTGTAAGGCATCGTCCATCCGGAGATGCTGGGAGCACGCCTTTACACAACCAAGTTGATCAGGAGGATCAGAACCATACAGGCAGCTTCCAGAATAATTTCTTAACTATCTGCAATTTTATAACACCATGACACTGCCACAAAGTTGTACATCCAATTAAAGGTGGCCTACATACTGGATGACCAGCCCATTCGTCACGCAAACCTTGTCAAGTAACTCTAACTTCATTCTGTAATTGGCTGGAGTTGTTTTGAACATTTGCTACAGTTCATTGTTGTTTTGATCTTTTACATCATTTGGAGGTACAATTTATACAGTGTCAACTATTTAAGTCACCGTACAGCCATACACAATCTTTAAAGCCCCCATGTGCTCATATGCACGTTATTTGGTGTTTCTCAGTATCAGTTTACCTTCTGTTAAACAAATTTAATTGACTTGAAAATATACTGGCGCTAAAATCTGTGTAAAAACAAGCTCTTTTTTTTTCCACAAAATTCAAGCAACACACAAACACATTGTGTTCTATGGACCCCCAACCATGTGTACTACTGCTAAGTGAGAGCAGGGTTCGTCTAATTAGCCTGTTTGCAGGCTTGGAGTATCACTTTTAATGAGGTACCAGTTCCTCAAGGTCATTTCCGTTTTTCCAGCAAGTGTGTATGTCTTTGTGTGCGTGCGTGTGTGAGAGTGTGTTTTATCTCTTCCCTTCTGTTTGTCTGTGTTCTCTTTTTTAATTGAAAAATGTTGACTCAGGTTGTCTCCATCTGTTAGGTGAGGAGCAGCATGACCGCAAATAATTATGACCTTTGCAGTCTGTCTTCTACCGGAATGTCGCTCCGTCATGGAGAGCACTGGTCAAGAAAAGAGTTTGCGTACTTAGAAATATATATACAGTATATGTAAGGATACTGCTGCCTCGTCATTGAGAGAATTGACAAAGAATGTGTAAAGACTCATTTACAAAGACTCTTTTCTGCCATTGTCATACCACCACATGTTTTTCTGTAATTCATATCTGCTTCCTCCATTTGCTGCATTTTTCCATTTCCAGCCGCAGGGGTCAAAGATGAAGCACTCAGCTGACGTTAGTCAACAATAGCTTTTTGGTCATGGCTCACAACGTCCACACTATACCTCTACAGGCAAGGGTCGTCAATTTTATTGTTTAAAAGTCATTCTGCCTAACCTTTATTGACTCCATTTTCTTTCATTTCTTGACCTAACTACCCGTTCAGTTCTCATCTCCCTCTCACATGATGGTTCCAGTGCATATGTATTCAAGACCTCTCTCATTCCAAGTGTTCCTTTCATTGTCATCTCATTCTTCACACGTGGCTCTTTCTCTGTGATGGTGCCCGGCCGACCATTATCTCCCCACCACACATTTGTCTGAGGCATTAGTCCATATACAGATCTTTTCACCTTGCCGTCACCTAGACATTGCTTTGTCCAGAGTGTTTGAAACCTAGAAACCAAGCCAGGACTGACAGAGCTAGCACGGCTAGCCAAGCTAAACTACCACCCACATAAATACCTGTGATTCAATGGGAGGAAGCATGCCCATGGTGGAAATGATAACAGTGGAACTAGTCTAAGCTTATATAGCCAGGGGAGTGCCGGTGTCCCCACTCTGTCAAAGTAAAAACAGTGAGGTGCTAAACACCTTCCATCCCAGCAGTGGCAGGGGGCTCACAATGCCATTAGAAAAGTGTGGAGCAACACTCGGAGTGTCAATTCCTCAGGCTGGTTATAGTGCAAGTCACTGTGTCCAGGGATGCTGTTGTCATACCAGTAGAGAGACATGAGCTGGGTGCTTTAGGAATTAGATATGGAGGGTGGTGGAGGAGGGGTTGTGGGAGAATGTGAAGGATGCACACTCTTCCTTTATATATGGTCTGACCTCAAGATTGCTCTTTAAGTGCTTACTGGAAGGCGCAGAGGAGCCCACAAAGAACAGAAAATGATACTAATGGCTATGTATATGTTAACACACACACACACACACACACACACACACACACACAACAGCAGAGACATACACGATTACAGACACACATACACAGTCGCGCGTAATAGCAAAGAAAAGTAGGCCGGGCCTTGATGGGTTAAATGGCCTTATCCCCCCTGTGTTGAGGGGGAATGTGCTCCTGTGCTGTGAGCGATCGCTTCCTCTCTCTGAGGCTCCAGCATGGGGCCAGACTGGTGGCTGTTAGTTGGAGATGGATGACTTCTCATCCTGCCTCTTCCGACACGTAGAGCGCACCCACAGAAAACGACACAGAGAGCTTGAACAACTGAGCCTGGAGTAGCACTTAGACAGGAGGCGCTCCATTTTACTCCCGTTGAGGTAAAAACGGACAACTGAAAGATTCAGGATTCGGCTTTAAGAATAACATATAATGTGACAACTTAAACAGACAAATGGCACGTAGCAGAGAAGATGATAACACAAACATATTTCATTCAATAATGTGACGTAAATAAACACAATTATTTATGTAAATTCGGTGAAAATTCAGATGTTCTCATCCTTTGGTTAATGCAACACACAAAATTACAAACAGTGGCTTGATATCACTTTTTATGGGAAATGAGAACCACATTTTGAAATGCGATCGGCAATATTTCATGTCATAATCTGGTCAAATACAAAATTCTCCGAAATACTAAGTTGTGCGCTCCAGCAGGAGCTATTCCTGAAATGAATTGTCAGTGGCCTGCTGCCCTAAAAGCAAACGAGACTGCTCCTATCTCTTCCCAAAGGCAAAATGAAGAAAACTAGTGAGTCGTGCTTAATAGCAAACCATGACCTTATACTGCTAGAGCACTAACATCAGGAAACATTCGGGATTTGACACCGTAAATGGAAAAAATGAAGATGAGTGTGTTGTTGAAGTCCAACTGCATTACAGGGGCCTTAGCGTGTCACTGGAATATTAAATGTACGAGCAGAGCAACAAGTTTGTGAACTAAATAGATTCAGCAAATGTGATGTTGGGCATTTTGGCTGTTGCCCTGTATTTCCGCATGAGACAATGGAGCTGAAGTAGATCGATGTGCTGTGGCGGCTTGTCCATCACAACTTAGCCGCACCCCCAAGTATTTCCTGCTTTATCATCTTTTTCCACTCTTGATGGGAAAATAGTTTACTAAATGAACACCATGTTGTATTGAAGAAGATTTGAAAGTAGCGATTGAGGCCAAAAACTCATTAAAAAACCTGTTTACTGAGGCAGTAAATCAAGCGTTCAATCAAGATCTACCACCACATTTCCTCCTTTTTTTTTAGACTTTTGTACTTTTGTTCATCTTTTTGTTTGTCGGCCACCTCAGTGTGACGGGCACGGAAGAATCTCTTGAAAGTGTTGCTTTTTTTTTTTATAGATAGCGTTGACTCTGAAGCTCCCTGCTGGCTCATGAGAAATGTGGCTAGAATCTGCAGGTTTTGGGGTCGTTCTCCTTTATTCACGTTATGAGACCACATGAGCTACTGCACCTCATCTCCACTCTACATGGTCCAAGAACGGAGGTCACCCTCAAAGCCCAGTACAAAGAACGGACTGATCCCGTCGTGTTGACTTTAACATAACGTCCTGCCTCCCCTCCACAGTGTTCAGAGAGGCCTGAACAATGTATCTAAAGTGAAGCTCTCTCAGCAGGTGGAGGTTCAAACAGGTCCCAGACCAGAGGCACCTCGGGAGGGATCGGATGACGGCTGCCTTCAGGCCTGGCCAAAATTTGACCCGTACTAAAAAACAGGCCTGTTCCAGACCATTGCTGCTCTCCCTCGGCTAAAACAACACCAGGGAAAGTGTGTGTCAATATAGGTATGAGTTCAGGGTGTAAATGGTGTGTGTGTGTGTGTGTGTGTGTGTGTGTGTACGTGTGTGAGTGATGAAAGAAGGACATGTAAAGGTGTATATGCACCTGAAAACACTGACCCAAACTTGGGTAAACACACAAATGACCGCCTCATGAGTTCTTTGAACCCATGTGACGTGCAGCTAAATGTGTCAGTGAATTAACACGTGACCCGTGTGTGTGTGTGTTTGTGTGTGAGCCGTTCTTCGTGTGAGGTCAAAAGAGTCTGCAGCAAAGTATGAGTTGCATTGTGAATTCCTTCATTTTTTAATTTGTCCTCATTTGCATCTTTTTTGTACACCACCACCACCGTAAGGTAAAGCACTGAGAATAGGTCGGACATACGATAGGCCGGGTCTACTGAACATCTCAACAGCCGTTGATGGCCACCAGCTGTTAGGCCCCGCCCTTTGGTCAGTGACTGATGGGCCAAACTTGACCTTCTCTCTGAGCTGCATGTGGTACGGGGCTGGGGATTGAAAACATCCTCTCAGACTGATGGCTGTTTCAGGAGCCTGCCAGTCACACACTCTCTGTGGTATCAAAAAAAAAAAAAAAAAAAGAGGCAGCAGTGGCATGCCAGACATGTCACCCATGCGCCAGGCAGACTTCGGAGGCCAAGCTGAGCCAGCAGGACGCCACTGGTAACTAACTTAGAAAACAGGAGCGAATCAGAGTTCTAAATTAAAACCTATGATTTGTAAGTGTGTGTATGTCCTCTCAGATGAGAAGGCAGCTGCAAATTTAGAGATTATTCTGAATCCTGTTCTGGATTCTTGGATTATATCCAAGATTCAGCGAGACATCCTCTCTGTTGACACAAGTCTCGTAGTTTGACAGACAAAAAAACAACAAAAAAGCCCACAAAATATGGATTTTGCACATGCACGTTCGTGCAAAATAAATTTTGTCATGTAATTAATTAATTCACAATGAGACCACATGAGATTAGATGTAACACACATACACATGTAAATAGCACCAACAGATATGCCGATGCTTGACTTTATATTAAAGGTTCTGTAAATTTTGTGATTTCTAGCAACAAAAAAAAGAAAGGGAGAGGGGAAGGGGGACACAAGCGTGAAAGCACCTTTGATTGTAATTGACAAAAAGCCCATTTTGGGTATATGGGGTTTGATTTGCTGCTGATTTCCAGTAATTTAAATCATGAACTCTAACCAGCATCTAGGAGGTGACTGTTTTTTTTCCCCCCCTCTGGTGGGGCGGGACACACAGAGGAGATATGAAAAACCTTTTTTAAGATATCTAAATATATATGTGATTGAAGCAGCGCGCGTTGGAGAGTGACTGATGCTGATTACAGCAAGTTCAGCAGTCCAACAGAATCTGTCGTCCTCCTCAGTCCTGGCTGATAATGGCGAACTCTGGTGATTAAAGCTCATCTGTGGAGGCTGAGCAGCCAATACAGGATGCAAAGCAGCGCCACACCAACGTGACACGGTGCTTTTAGCCACATCTAACGCCAAAGTGGACATCTCCTGATAGTCATGCTTGAAATCCTGTATGAGAAAATGATGTGCACCCAGGTGGTCAAATGCTCTTTTTTGTCTCTCAGCAGACAACCGGTGCTGCTTTTGTTGCTGTTCATCACTTTGAAGGAGGACCCATGGTGGGTGTTTACGGTTCCTCGCTTCCCCTCGCTTCTGCATGCTTCCATGCGCCCCCTCGCCCAAACGACCACCGGCTTTTGTGGAAGGAGGGGATGTGAAAACTTGTAAGGGCCTAAAATATATGGTGTGTGAGTCATAAACCATAGACCCATTGCTCATATTCTACGTGGTCTTGGTCACCCCGTATGGGTGTGCGTTGAAACTATAGGGCAGAAAAAGAAGCACTGAGTTCTTTTATGCCATATTATATGTTTACAATGGAGTCCTATTGGGCACACAGGCTGTTGGCAGTCATTAGGGCCAGATTAATACTCGCTTATCTATACATAAAAGCCACCAGAATGCTCGGAGTTGGCATCCATAAATTGCAGAGATATAGTGTCACCAGATAGGAGGCATATGGCCTTGGTAGGACACTGCTCCTTGTAATTGAGCAGTAGAGCAAGCAGTCCATAAAGATGCCAAGACATAGTTAAATATTTATGTAGATGAATGGAGTAATAAATAAATGGTTAAATGAATAATGGCCTGACTAACGCGATTGCAATAGATACGGGATGTTTTATTCAGGACCTTTAAAGCCAGACGGAGGCGTTTGAGCCGTAAACTTTCACGCACGTGTGTCTACACGCTCATTGATTTAAAAAATAAATAAATAAATAAATAAACAAAAAAATCACAACAAAAATGGTTGTAAAATGAGAGTTAATTAATCCAGCTTCTCCCTTCATATTCTCTGTGTTATTGTTCCCATATCTAACAAAACCGTTTCCTCCCTTTATAGACAGATGAAAGTCGCCCCGTGCTTTTCTCCTGTGGGGATATTGTATGTCTGTGGGTTCCCCACTGAGCTTGACCGGATTGCTGTTTTGGCACGCCCTCTACAGGCTAAACTCGGAACTGAGAAGCCACAGGCACATGGGGGAAGCTTTATCCTCTGAGGTCATCGTTTACAAAAATGACTGTTAATGAGGAGAAGCATTACAATGAAGAGGACACATTAATGAAAACATCACTCGCTCAGCATAATTAACAAGAAATATTACTACATATGTATATATATATATATATATGAATACATAGAGAGAGAGGGAGAGAGGGACAGCAAGAGAGAAATACAAAAGGATCTCACTCTTATTTTCTATCATACTGGCTTTTAAATGCCGTTCCAAGTGTTCACGAGGGAAAAATTGTCAACAGCACAGACGAGTCGAGTCCCACTGTGAAGTCAGGACCATATCAGACATGAAGCTGTCCACAGCATGTCGTCAGGATTTCACTCTTTGTCCTTCACATTCTTTTCTCTTCTCTCGCCGCTGGATGACAAACAACACTGCTGCTGCTGTACGATCTCACAGAATACGATCGTCCTAGTCGTGGTTATCGTTTTCTCCAAAAACATGCACATTATTGGTTAATTTAATACTGAATCTTGGGAGGGAGCAAAGTTAGGGCTGATTGATAAATGTATGTTTCAAGAAAAATAAAATCCATTATCATTATTGTTGGTCACGAATCTTCACTTTTTGACTTTGTGTTTGCAAAAATCTGCACAGATTCCAACAAACGTGAATAAGTAGGAATGAGCCTGCACGTGCCCACTGCGACTCCTGCAATGGAGGAAGGAATTTTAGATGTAAAATAAATCAAACAAAGTTGATTTCACAAAGTTGTGAACTCTCAACATGTGGATGCATGATTTAAAATGTTCACTTGCACTGTTTATTCTTGAGTACTTATGCATCCTGGGTTGTGTATTACTTGGCATTTGTAAGCTTTTACGATCTATAAAGTATTTTTATTGACTTTAATTAAAAGAAAACTATCTGTTTCAAACATCAGGAGTGATAAACTATTTTTAGGAGGTTGATGCTAAAGAAGCAGAAGAACTCAGCGTGATTTTTTTTTTTTTTTTTTCCTTTTGTAGTTCGGGACGGCGTGATATTCAGTTATAATTTTCTGATGTGGTTGTTGTTTGTTTTTATGGGCTTGTTTTGCCTGCGCGTTCACAAGTGCCTGCGTGTACGTGTGTGTGTTAGCCGAGCCTTTGAAGGATCATGCCTTCCCCTGTGTGTCTTTATTGTGGGGCAGCTGAGACCCTGCCTGTAGCTCCGTCCAGCAACGAGACTCAGACACCAGCTGCATTCACTGTCACAGACCTCCAGCGCTCTTTGATGTCCGCTCTGCTGCCCAGCCCCTGACCACACAGACACCACGTATCCACCAACCATCTCCAGGAGGAAAAAAAAAAGAGGACAGAAACAACTCACTCTTATTTACATGTTTTTATTATCTAAAGAAGAGGAGAAGTTGTTTGATATCCGTGGACAAAAAACAAGCTGTTCGGGTCTGGGCACTCTGGGGTGTCTGACTGATTGACTGCATGGGCAAAGTTCCCAGGGTCTGTCTTTGTGTCCGACTGCTTTTCAAACAGCCCCAGGCTTGAGAGAGTTTTGCCTCCGGCAGAAAAATGATAAATTAGAATTACATTTTACCAAATCAGAGTGTCTAGGTTGGACTAGAAAGGTGAGAGAATGAAATGAGATAGGCTTTTATCATGTGGAATCAAAGGACAATAGTGTTGATGAGAATGTATTTGTCCTTTGGAAGAGCAATCATATGAATATGCAAAATAAACGACAGGGCTTCCCGCTGCTGCACCGAAGCAACTGATATCAACACTTTTTGAATTTGATTTGTTTTGTAGCTTTTGCACATTAGAAATGCACAAATGACAGAGAGAGAGAGAGAGAGAGAGAGAGAGAAAAGAGAAAGGAAACAGAATTCCCAAAAGTTTAGGGATGGAACTGAAATTACGGTGCCCTACATTTATGTGAATTTCTTTTTCAAGCTAATCTGCACGTTTGATGAAGAAATATGAATGCTAACTGTCTGAAATGGAATGTTTCGAACGACATCTTTTTCTCTTCAGAGTGCAGTCACTGCGCTGCATGAAGCAGAGAACACAGGACACACACTTCTCCCTTTTACTCACACTTTCCTGCAGTGCCTGTATATTGATTAGTTTATTTTATACGAAGCGGCCAACCCTCATTTGCCTACAAGAGACACAAAAAACCCAAAATACTATTGCAGTGATCATACGTACAATTCACAATAATCCAGTTTATTGCAAAATCTCAAGACATTTACAGTTTGCAGCTGAGTTCGAAACAAAATACTTGACTGCTCTTGTCTGCTACCAAAACTCCCCATCCTGACACGCGTTCCAAGTTTTTATCATCATCTATTTCCAAAAGAAGGAATATCAATGGAGGACATTTTTTCACCCAAGAACTTATTCCTCAAGAGTTGCAAGCCTTAAAGTGAAAAAAGAAGAACCGCATTCTTGAACTGTGGGTTCACACTGCAAATTTGAAAAAGCAAATTTCGCTCCCTCATAGTTAAAATCAACTCTTTGCCTGCGTCCACGTGGGAGCCGCTGGTTGAGTGTTAATTCAACACTTTTGAAAGCGTTAACATTTTAACACGATAACAATGTTACCAAACAAACTCCTATTTAGTGTAGAAATACTGACGCTGTAATGGAGTTCACGTCAAGAACACTGTGACCGTGTTAACCACCCAACTCTTGCGGTGTAAGATATTAACACCACAATGGATGACACTCGTAGTCAGTTCACACTTAACGGTGACAAAATGTACACTTCACCCGTGTTTATTACTCCACTGTTACTGAGTACATTGTCCTCGGGGATTAACGCTGTTGGAGTTGCAAATGTAATATCTGTTAGTGTAACACTCCAGCCACCCATGTGAAATAATCACTCAAAAAAGAACTGGAGTGGGGTTTTCCTTTAAACAAAGGCTTCACATTCTATTTGATGAGGTGCAGGGCACTCAAAGCCTTGTGCAATGAGCGGGCACAATACTGCCCTAAACCTGAGCTCGTCAATGCTGCTTACTCTTCGCAACCGCTCTCTCTCTCTCTCTGGCACAACATTGAAAAATGAGTCCGCGCCTTAAGACGTGGACATCAAAGGGCTTGAAGTATCTCAAGTCATGAGGTGTAACAGCTGAAACATTTTGCATCTTCTCAGCAACATGAAACGCATGGAAATGCTCTGCAAATGTAGTCTCCGTTTCAGAAACCAAAACGCAAACTTCGTTTCTCAGAAAGATCCAAAGAATCTGCTTGAACGCTGGCATCTCATGAACAACATCTGTGCAAACAACAAGACCTGTGTGATATTCAGTGCCGTTATGTTAAACCCAGGTTGTGATACGTATTTCACTTGACTTATCAATTTGAAAACACTCCGAAACCACATCGCCATGTTGATTTGACAGGCCCAGATTCTATACCTTTGACAGACAATGATCCCCAATGATAGGCAACTGCTATTTGATGTTTCCTTTTGAGGGACTTAGTTATGCTCTTGAAGTTTTTTAAGATGGACTTTCAAAAAAAAAAAAAGTGTTTTGCTTCATACTTCCTAGTCCAAACATGTACCGAAGGGACCAATTTGGCGTGTACTTTCAGGATAATGGATCACAAAGTGATGTTTTGGGATCAAATTATTTTGAGGACACAAAACCATAAATAACCTGTGGTGCTGTTCAATAAGATGCTTTAAAAATATAGTCGTTCCCTCTGTAATACATGGGGAAAATACTATGTTCACAATATGCAATGCCAATGACTGTCACCTTCAGGGACGACGTCTCCAAATATTAGTGGGAGGTTCCGACTAAGGCACAATATTTGACTGGCATTAAGCATAAACATGTTTATGTGTGTTGGGCTTTTTTTTTTTTTTTAACCCACGAAGCCATAGTTGAATGCATGTACGCGCCGGAGTGCGTTTTCATTAGAGATAAAGTTCTGATTCAGATATTCAATCAACTTAACCTCAGACTGTGCTACACCTTCTAAGATACCGTCCATTATATCAAACACAAAGTTATCTGACACATCAAAGTATGACAAGGAATTGAGAATATGACTGCGTTGGATCCCAAAACAAGAATTTTCCCTTGGATTCTCAACAAGATATCTGTAGTGGTCCTCATTAGTTGATTTGGTGCGGAACATCGCCCGCTTAACGCTTTCACGAAACACTGTCTGAGCGGATGTTTAACCAATAAGACACATTGTGCTGTCGTAGTTGGCAGTGAACGATTCCACGCAACCCAAAATTGAGTTCAGACTTAAATTGTCACCTGTTATTTGCGCGACTGTGCCACAGACAGGTTGTTCAGCAAATGACGCTTTCGTTCCGCTACGCTGGAAGACCTTCACATCTTCTATAAATGGAGTATTTTTGTCAATGCCATATTTTCTTTTATTTGCATCTTGGGAAGGAAACATCGAAATGAGATGGATATCCATCAAGGATGAGTTTAAATGTGGTGGTAAATTGCAGAGTGTAAAATATAAACATCCAAGTTTATGAATGCCTTGTTTTGACCCTGGTGGATTTGATGTGTCAAAGTCATCGTAATAAACTTGAATTTGTAATGCTTTTTTTTATTATTATTATTATTATTTTGAATACAATGGGTGATTTCTGCAGTATTTTTTCCATCACAGAAATCCTGGAAAAAGATACCAAGAGCAATTTATTTATTCTTGAAAGTCAACTCATGTTTTTAACAGGGGTATGTCAATTAAAGTGTCATTTACTGGTACCTGCTCATAGACTCCACATACTTTGTTCTTTTTGAATGGTACCTCACTCCAAGGTGCATTTCTAGTGGTTCAACTACACCCCATTTCTCACTAAAATGCTTTGTCAATTTAGAGTTTGTGTATAAGTCACTAAACGGATTGAAAGTATCGTCAGATACTTCCTCTGCGCCTCTACAAGGATTACCAGCACCCACTGCGCGTAACACTTGTTCTTTAAGATTTGCATGAACTCCATCGACAAACTCTTCCATGCTTTCAACAACAGGTAACACAACATTGTTGGCAACACCACTGCCCTGTAACTTTGCTGTGACTGAAACACACATAACCCTTGCCTGGTCTTTTTTTACATTTAGGATGTTGAAGGTTGATTTATCTCATCTAAGTCCATGCCAGAGGCATCTTCCTGTGAGCTCAGCTCACTTAAATCTGACTGATGCGGTGTTTGCATATTAACATTGTGGCTTGCGCCCATGTTTACAGGACTATGACAACTTCTTAAATGCTTCCTAAAACCTGTATAACTTTTAAACTGCAATGAACAACCTTCTTGAGCACAAATAACAATTTTGCCTGGATGTAAGCCACGAAAAAACTGAAGGTGCTGAATTAGTGCACTATGTGCATCATGCAAGGACCTACAAGTATGACACCTATACGTTGCTGAAGAACTTGGCTCCTAGCTTCTATTTCTGAATGTGGCCCTTTGCCTTTTGGGGTTTGTTTGATGTGCCAACACAAATTCTGTAGACTAACAAAAAAAAAGTACTTAAATATAACCTCTGCAAAAAACAAAGTACTGAATAACTGCACCAAGTGCATTGTACTGCATACATGTGTTGCATGTATTCATTATTTAGGAACTTTGCTCTTTGCTCCTGTTCATAAACTTGGTTCTCAGCTCCTTCACCTTTGGACTCTCTTTAGGGGTGTCACACTGATACTATAGACCGTTGTCTGGAGGAATGTATACACTTGTTGAGGCATCATCAGAACTTAAAACTGAAAATGAAGTGCACTTTAAAGCCTTCATCAAGGGCTGCCAATGATGTGGTTCCCTGACAGAGGATGAGCTTCTTGGAAACACTGAGAAGGTGCTGTCTATATTCTAAGGTTTCCCTCATCTTCTGCAGGATGATTTCTCCGTCGCTGGTGTGATTCATCAAGGACATGACCTCTTTACAACGCTCTTCATCCAGTCGACCACCAATCTGAGGCAGCTCTCTCTCCTGTCTTGGACCACCTCCTCCTGCCATCTGCGTTTTCGGTTCCTTGGACCCAAGTTTTGTCTTCCTCTCAATTGTCTTGAGCCGCCATGCCAGAAATCCAGAGCCACTTTGGCTTTCGTAAAAATGTTCCTAACCAAGGACAGAAACACTACAGGTTTTCCATAATGCGCTATAGCAGGAAGCAGCTTGCAATAATGTGTATGGTTATATATTGTATAGTTTTTCAAAGAAAAACCCTGGGAAATTGCTGTCAGTTAAAACACCCATTGTTGAAAACCGTTAAAAAGAAGAAATTTTCCCGACCCAAACAGCTTAAAACTATTTTCAAAAGGAGTTTCGTTAGCTTATTGCTAACTGTGTCTAAAGATTATGAGTAACAATAAACCGTCAGTATTATCCTCAGTGAGCACATCTGTTTAATCCACAAGTACGGTGGCAACCACTCCCTAATAATAGGAAAACGTTTCATCTTGCGTCCAAAAATTGAAAAGACAAGCCAACATAAGCACACTTCAAAGTAAAAGAGCAAAAAAACGCTAACCTTAAGTCATGAGATACTCACCAGTCTCTACTTCTCATGTTCAATGCGAATGAAAGAAAATGGCTGCCTCCAAATTCCCCTCAAAGCGTACCTGCCAAAAAATACCCGGATGTTGGAAACAACACTGACAGGTGTTGAATCCTGTAAACTCTGCATAAACAGCCACACTAATAGGTTTGTTCACCAGTACAGAGCTCTTTCTATCAAAACCAGCACCAGTACAAGACCACTTCACTCTAAAGTAGCCTAACACTGGAATTTTAACTCCGTTGATTTTGCTGTGCGGGGTACACTGATCGTGGTTTGTTAATGCTTATTTAGCCTTTAGTAATGCTTAATTAACAGTTAACTAATGTGTTGTAATCAACTCATTGTTTTCGCGTTTACTTTATGGATTACAGCAAAGACGAGTGGGAAACCTGTGGGAGGTCAGGGTTACTGAAGTGATACAGCAGTAATAAGCATTAAATCATTAATAAACAGTTAGTTATGCTTACCTATGCTTATTTAGCCCTCTTATAAATACAAAACAAAGCATTAACTAACTTGTATGAAGTTACTTTAGCTGTAAAGTGTCACCGACCTCTCAAGAAAGACAAGAACTGAATAAAATAATGATATTCCTGAAGCTTTCTTTCATATTAGAAGGGTTAGACCTCTCAAGCTAATGACATTTGTATCGCAGACAGATGACACACGGTCACACCCCGATAGCGGCTGGCTACACGACCGTTGTTAGCCTTAAAGCCCTTGCAATTCAGCAAAGCCTAATGGTCTTTATCATAAATATCAGTACTGTAAAGGTTAGAGTTAGATAGATAACATCCCCGCAGTCCAATTGGTTGTGGTGCAGACGCCACTGACTGATGCAGCTTTCACAGGAGCACATTGATAGAGGAGGCTTCGAGCTAAATAACAAGTAGCTTATTTGCCGGCTCGTCCTAATGCAGGTGAAATATCTACTCTTGCGTAAAGGTTATCTCAATATAACTTCTACATTGTTCTTTCAAATCTCAGCGACCTCCTGAGTTTAACAAATGGAAGACTTTGTTACCTTGCAGCCAAGGCAGGACAAAAAGAAATCCCTGCTGAAGATCTTTTCTGTAGCCAGACCGGAGCGACTATTAAAGTCAAGACTAATGCTATACCCAACTGAATTATAATCACATGATAATATGTATTGATCAGCATTGATTTGCTATTAGAGGACTAGTTTAACCCTGATTGATAGCAGCAGACCTGTCGAGTCTAAGGCCATAAAGGGATCATTGACAAGCACCAATAGCCCTCTTTAACATGCCCCTAAGGTCCCCGCAGCACCCGATCAATAAGTGACCTCAGTGGCTATTATTTACCGCCAATAGCTTTTCACCTTTTTTTTTTTTTTTCAGAAAATGATGTACAGTGTCTGTCTGGGAGGAAAAGTGATACTTTGTTCTTGACCTTGAGCTAATAGGCTTTAGCACACTCAGCTAACCAAGTCTGACTGCTATAAAAAGAAGCTTCCTCTCCTTTATTTGCCAAATGTAGCTTTGAACTTAGCAAACAAATAAATCGCGAACACACGAAATGTTCTTCTATGTAAGATGGCTGATGAGTGAATGTTGCAACAGGGGGAAACAGACAAAGATGTCTTCATATGATGAGGCAAAATTAGTTGTTCTGGAGCATAAATGTCCACATGTGGCAAAAGTATTTGGTAGGTTTAATCAAACAAATGATTTATGACTCGCTAACGTGTCTGTACAGTGGTTAATTGACAGATTTGCTAGAATATGAGTGTGTACACACCTACAGAGGCTCGCCATTAAGTAGGACCTGAGGGGACGGAGTATTTCTCAACGCGTGACCTTTATTGTGAACCAAACCAGTGGGTCACTGGACGTGACACATATGTATTAGGCTGATTAGGGCAGTGGTCCTAGCAAGGGTCCGCAGGTGTCCACCAGCGAGACACCGGCCTTTTTCTCTCTCTGACAATGAATAAATGATAGATGCATGTAAGTGACCTTTTTAGTTAAAAGAGAAGATGACTTTACAAGGCAACCAGTCTGGAGAAATAGAGACTCTGCATTTTTTCCACGGGAAAGAAGTAGTATCTTCCCATCGGTTTTTACTAAGAGAAATGGAAAACACTGTTTAGATAACCTTTTCTGATGATAAAAGAGCGTTTTGCAATGGAACTTTCACATGCACATGTTTGTGTGTGAGTCCATGCATGCGTACAGTGTGTGTCTGTCGGTCAAGAGAATCCACTAAGACAGGTGATGTGGGTGAGTAATCCATTAGAAGGATACAGAATCCCTTCCTCAGCATTGCACAGTTTGAGTGAGCTCAGCAAGACCTTGACGGGCCCCAGAGCCAGGGCCTGTCAAGCCAGGAGGCAGAGTGATTGAGAGCCCTCACCATGGTGCACTGGACCCTGGCTCTCACCCACGCACCGCCACTGAGGCTGCACACTCAGGGGCCGATGGCCAATGCAACACAATCCAGATGTACTCTCCTGTGCGTGCGTGCATGTGTGCGTGCGCAGGTATGCATGTGCTCGCTGTGCATGTTCTTCTCTCTAAGTGTGCCAACAAAGGGTCAATGCAGATTAAGATATTTCCTGCCAGTCTCCTGTCTCCTGTTTGTCTCAGGGGCTTGGGATATTTCCATTATTGCAGTGAAATTCACTCAAATCCCTCAACCTTGTCAGCCAATGACATGCAGTCCCAGAGGACACCAGGCTTTAACTCTGAGGGACATTAATGAAAAGGCAACCAGCTCCCTGCAGTACCACTACAGCAGCATAATAGCCGAGAAAGGCTGGAAGCGAGGCGTTTTTTCTTACAAGGGAAACTTGGGACAATCCATCATTACATCATCATTGCTAATGATTAAAAATAGCCGTTTGCTGCAGCAAGTGTTTGCCTGCGTTTGTGCACATATCGTTACCTGCAAGACTACCTGCGTACATACTTAAGATGATGGATACCTCCTGAATGTTTGGTCACATTGTTTCACGTGAGCTATAAACCACAGCGAGCTCGGTGCTGCTCTTCGTTATGAATCTGATCTCCCAGGACTTATTAAAATAAAAAGAAATGCTCAGACTTCACTAATTGGTGCAATGAGTTTTTAGATAACAGCAATTGCAGTGAATAAAGTCACGGTGGATTATGTGCCGAGCGCTGCTGTGTCATTACTGCACATGAACAAGATGCATTCTGGGAAAAGAGAGAGAGAAAATGCCATGTTTTTTGATAAATAGGTCAGTAAATTAATTGATGCATAAACGTATATATGAACTTAAGGAAATGTATTCACTTGAACTTAGACGCAGCATCAAATTATTAAAAATGGAATACTTTTAAAATAATTAGGAAAATCTTGGATACAGTAGATCCACGGGAGGACAGGGTTTAGCTGCTCTTTACTTTCTTTATTCCTTTTTTTTTTTTTTTTTTTAAATGTGTGTTTTGTATGCTTGAAAATCAGTTTGAGCTGTGAAATCCCTGTCAGTGTCCCGGTCATAGGCATCCCGAGCTGCTTGGGAAAGCTGCTACACTAATAAATGGCATTAACCCGGAACGGTCACATTCTCTCACTGTAAATGTTCCTTCATTTTTCATACTTCTGTGTGCAGCATTCCTGCTCTCGCCAACATTTTCTCTTCAGGAAAAAAAAAACAAACGACACAACCAAATTATCACATCAACTACACGATCTCTCTGTGGAAAACCTTTATTTTCCAGAAAGAACATGATCTCATCTTGAAGGAAGCGCAAGAATGTTGTCTTTACTTCTTTTTTCTTTTTTTTTTCAAACCCACTGGCATCGAAAGACTCGGCTGAGGGAAAACCAACCAAACTCAGCCAAAACTTGAAACACTGTGGCTGTGTAATGTCATCATTTGATTTCAAGTCTTATTTGAAGCACGCTATATGACATTTTGGTTCTTGTGGTTGTTTTGATGTGTTAGTAAAATGCTGAAAAGCAGCTAACTGTAAAATGATCAACAGCATACAGTCCTGTTTTAGTTTATTCACTGTATACGTCTATGTTAAAGTTCGAAAGCTATATTTGCGAAGGTAAATTCAGTTCCAGCGTTTTGAACGTATAAATGTGTCGTTTAAAGATCAACAGTTGGTGAGCTCACTCACTAACAGGGCTGAGTTTTACAATCTTTACCACTTCGTTTTCAAAATATTCGAGTGTGTTTCAACTCTACAGATGTCGCTGAAAGCTTTCGCTACCGTCAAAGATATCTGCAATAAAAGGAACACTACAACTGATAGAAACTCAGATACCAAATTAGTTGTCATGAACTGAAAATACAATTTAAGATGTGTAGAAAGTAGAGTGTAGCTTCAGTCAGATAATTTGTTATGCTGGCTTTACAATAATGCTGTATAGATTTAGATATAGATTAGATAGATATAGATTTTCGATACCATTAAAGTATAATTGGTAGCCACTGGTTCCAGTTCTTATCTGTGTTCATACTGGTGGCATTTAAAAGTTTTTCTTTGATACCTTCAGTCCTGATGCTGGTATGGAAATATATTCACCTTCTCATGAGACCATGAGTTTGATGATTCACAATTTTACAACACTGGTGGCACCCACTTAGCTTTGTATTTGAAATATGTCAGAGTCAGATATTTGTACAGCTGTATTTTTGACAGTAGCATAAGTTAACCAGCCACCATCAAAACATCATTACCAGTAATTGGAACTCTCTGTGGATGTCTGCCCTCTAGGTGTTAGGGCTGTCAGAATTTGTTATGTAAAGGAGGACATGATGACAGTAGATGACACGTGTGTGTATGGAAGTGTGTGTGTGAGTGTGAAAGGTGAACGTGGTCGGTAGCTTGGACAGTTCGCGACCCAGCGGGGACATTGGCGCTCCGGCTGGGTAGGTAATGATATCAGATGCCACACTACACAACAACAGGTGCCTTGGCACTGCCACCTTCTACCTCCACGCTGTGTCAATGACATCAGCACCGACCCGCCAGTTAATTATAGATCACCAATCCCATGCTCTGAGTGTTCAACCACGAGAGGAGCAAGAGGCTATAGATGTTCTGTTGAGCCAGGATGACACATCCGGCCTAGATGCTGAACTATATGTTGACTTGATGGTCTGGCATTAAACTTGGTTTGTTTTTTTGTTTTTTTTTAATTTCTCTCAAAATGTCCTGTATGCATGAAAACTCACTTTTATGTCAACAAGAGCGGAGGAGACTTTAAACTTTCAGCTGTCTGGACTGAATCGCACATTCATCCTCACAATCAACGTGTGAGGTGAATCCCGACTACTTCAACCTCATTTGAAAGTGCTGAATTCAGGTCAATTCACTTAAATAAAATTTTCATGGAGCCAAATTATACCAACAGTAATCTCAGGCGCATTTTTAGTACGTTACAGATCCTGGCAAGGTTGAACAAGATAAGATAATCCTTTGTTAGTCCCTCAGGGGGTGGCGGGGTGGAAATTCAGGTGTTACAGATGCAACGGGACAGCATAAATAAAGCATCACATCATAATAAATAAGTTGTACACAAACATATACAATATAGCTATGAAGAAATACAGATTTAAGAAACAGTGTATTTTAACAAGGAAGAACCTCTAAGCAGAACTGGGCTTTGCGACGGCGGCCATCTGCCCTGACCACGAATCTATGATAGTGACATCAGCAGCTGAGGCTTTTAGCTAACAGTTCCCTAAGCTAACTTCAATAGGGATAAAATGATGTCATCTTGCAGCTTTTTGAAACTCCCCAAATATATCAGACGAAGCCGATCAAACCGATGGTTAAAGGAGTCATGGCATGTGGGTTTCAATCTAAAAAACAACAAAGTACCTTCTCTTAAACAGCCACTACGACCAAAATGTTAGTCTAAGGGAAAATGTCTGTCTGGGCCGCAGTGCATCATGTGACAGATTCTGTTGTTGCAATTACATATTTTGGCCACTGGGAAAAATTGGCCCAGCACACTTGCTGTATCCAGGGCTTATTACACATTCATGGCCTCAACTGGTTTTGTCGACAGCGAGAGACAGGAAGTGGGAGCGCTGGGAGAATGAACAAGTCCATTTTAAAATTGGACGATGAGCTAAAACAGTGAATCGAGCCTCTTGTCCTTGTACAGTGACATTCCTCCCCTCTGCTTTGCTGTTGTTTTTGCTTTTCACACAAGCCAGTCATGATGTATTGCTAACAAAATTTAAAAAAAAAAATCACTGAAATTTAATTCAAGCAATAAAAGAAAAAAACAGTTGAAGCAATAACCCTTAGCCCCTCTTTTCCATTTCATACTGTGCCAGTTCCCCCCTTTTTCTCCAGAAGGACATATGATTTCTGTTGTCTTGTACCTCATATGCTCAGAAGCCTTGTGACTAATTCGGTAGAAGGGCTCAGCTCCAGGGTGGAGATTGGGAGCAGATTTAGGTGCAGCATTTGGATGACCATATGGAACTCTTTGTGGCGCCAAGAGACCATGCAGCTTGGAAACCTGATCACCATCTCCCTGGTGACAGCTGGAGCCTTTTCACCATCAGAACATTTGTAGACTTCTAATTTGTCATAACCACCTCCTGTGGCAAAGAAATATGCTGCAAAAATTAGGTAAGCAAAGACTGGAATTTCTGGGACAGAGCGAGATTTCGGGAATGGGGAGTAAATGAGATAGCGAGGAGAGGATTAAGACGCAGGGGGAGTGGATGAATTTTTGGGAATCTCTTCTTCTGCATACATTATTCCGTCTACCTTGATCTTGGCGTAACATTGTTTTAAAGTGCAGCGAAAGAAAAGCTCGAACGCTACCCCACATTAACATGTCTGTCATATCTCTGGAGTTTTCAGACTATATACCGAGACTGTCCTCTGGAACTATGAGAGGGGTTGTTCTTGCAGGCATAATTTAAACAACTGTGTGCATGAGTGTGTTTCTGTGTCTGTGTCTGCAGGTCATGTGCATGTACCTCTGCACCTAGTGGTTGTCAGTCAAGCTCAAGCGTTCCCTCCCCGAAGTCCCCAAAGAGAGCTGTTGGTTATTGTAGCTTGTCAGTAAATACACCCCATTAATATTTCATCCAACTGTTTTTTTGTTGCTGCTTCCTCTCTGTGTACCTTGTCGTTTCTCCCCATTTGTCTGAATGGACCGTGTACCTTATGCTCATCAACTAGAAAATGCACCCCCATTGTACCCCTCCCTTCATTCCCCATCTCCAGTGTGTAAAGTGTTTTCTGCCTGAAGGCACAATTCTCTTGTCATTGTTGTACACTCTGGGCCTTGTTGTGGTGTGATGTAATTGTTTTGCTCGGAGACCTTTCACTGCGCACGCTGAAAACAAAGGTTTCATGATCTACAGGGCTCTAAACTCCTAGTTAGAGTGCTTAAAACATGATTGTTTAGCTAACAAATTAGCGACTCTTTAACAGAGGCTCAAAGTAACAGAGCAGTAATTGTTTGAATACAGCTCGGGTATCACCAGTCAAATAGGTGTCGTGGGCCTGCAACACCGGCAGTAAACAAAGACTCATATTGCACTTAGAAGAGCTCTGGGAAAGGCTTGTAGGCTAGCATTTTCTAGGGGGAAATAGCCTGAGTGTTTTTTTGTTTTTTTGATGCACAGTTGTAATGTTCTCTAATGCTGATGGTTGACTCTCTGCAGGCAGTCTCGCAATTCTCAGGTGGGCCTTTGGAAAGCACTAGCTGTATTAAGTGGATAAGGCTGTGAGATTTTTAAAACGCGTCACAGCATACAGACCACCGGTCTACCGTGACATTACTTGGTTGTTAAAGTGTTCTTTAGCGGATTACAGCAGGCTTTGGCTTGTTTCTGACAAAGCAGATTGGGGCTATCAAACCCAGCTGCCTGATAGTGGACTTACTCGTGAAGTTCTGTTTCTGGTAATTTGGTTTAAGCTGAGACCTCAGGGAGAAATGTCGAAGTGGCCGTCAGGGATGGTAGGGGACAATAGATGTTCGCAAATAGGTGCTTGGAAGACTAAAATGGAAGACCCATTTTAGAGACAATGTGACCTCACCTGGATCCAGACTTTTCAAGTCCTGAACTCCACTGAGTTGAAGTTTATTCAGTTATCATTTGAAATCACATTTTTCCTCGGTTGGAAAACAATTTGCAACACAACAGGGTGAATAATTCAGCCCCTTTTCAATGTAATGCTCTGTATGACGATGTCCTGGATCAAAACAAAGTTCTTGTCAGTCAATTGTTTTGGTCTGTAAAGATTAGGCATATTACAGTGTGATAAAACTCGACACTTTCTCACTGCGAGTCATTTCTAATGCCAGCTGGATGTTGTCTTGTGGGAATTGTGGGGGTACAATAATGTTCCTATTACTACATTTAGAACTTGGTTTCTGCTGTTGGAAACAAAGGTAGTTCCCCGAAAGGTTCCAGGGGAAGGTTCCGTGGTCCAAAAGAGGCTGGAGCCAACCAGCACCACAGGCGGGACCAAGGCACTTGAGGAGCATTGTCAAGCTGCATGGCGTGCTTCATCATTATCGTCCAAAATTGTGGTTTGTTTTTTCGTCACTGCTCTCTTGAAGCAAAACGCAAAGAGCTGGCATGACGACATATTAGCGCCAACTTGATGATGTTAGATTCAGATACGTTAGGCTCCAGTGATTGGTTTGGAGACATTGAATCCCCGTCCCCTACGGAAATTGATGACAGTGGAATGTGCAGTGGTGTAATGAGTTCCACTTCTGTCTGATATCAGGCAAAGTGTGACCACAAACACGGCTTTTTGGCTCTTCCATATGTGCTTTGGAAATATATGTATGTATTTTTCCTAATTCTCAAAACACTGTTTTTACACTGACAGTAAGTCAGGCAGTAAGCTGTGGCTGTTCTTTTATTTGTTCTCTGGTTTTTGAATAAAACCTGTCAAATAGCCACCAATCTTCCACAAGTAATTTCCTGTCGAGAGAGAGAGAGAGAGAGAGAGAGAAAAAAAACTTGTTCCGTGTTAGCAGCCAGGCACAAAAGTCGGGGTAAGAGCAGAGAGGAGAATAAAGGACAAGAGGGGAAAAAAACTGGCTTTAGAAATGCTGGGCTCCAGTCTAGCTGGACTGTAACTTAGATATGTAGTACAGAGAGGGAGAGAGAGAGAGAGAGCGAGGGAGAGCTATGGATTTTAATCCGTCAGTCGATAAAGGTCAGTGCTCGAAAGGGCTTTATTCCTCAGCCCCACATCAAAGTGTAAATCCGCTGATTGCAGGCCATGAATGGGGAGACAACAAGGCTCCATTTGTGGTCCGTTTCTATGGCTCAGTGTGTGTAAGACCCCGCGTGCGCACAACCATAATACAGGGAGTTTCTATCCGGGGCCCCCTAGATCAATGGGCCGCATGACCTTTGCATTGTGCTGCCAGCTTGGCCCGTGATGTCATGCCATCTATCCGGTGCTCCACTTAAAGGGGTGAATGAAAAGCAAAGCAAAGTCCCACACCTTCCTCCTACTGAGCAACAGAAAAGACAGCATGAAAGGCGTCATCTGCAAATGTATCCACCTGAAACAAGATTTATTCGCCTCCAGACACACCTTTAGGGAGCTCTCAGATTTAAAAAAAAAACAACCAAAAACTGAGATACCTGCTGATGAAATACTGCGAGATAATTGCTGGTTATTGCTGATTCACTATTTGAATGCTTTTTTTTCCCTTTTTTTCTTTCTTTCTTGTACCGTGTTGGTAAAAAGTCTTGTTGGATGAATCAGATGAGCCCTATCACTTCTGGAGTGTTGTTCTGCATTGATCTATGGCTATTGAAATTAAACGTGGTGCGGCAGAGACTCCGGGGTCGAGAGAAAAGAGAAGCCCTCTCATTGTTCCCAAGTGAAAGGTCCTCTTTATGGTGAGGAGAGACGATGGCAGCTGGTAGGTTCTTCCCTCTATAGAAGATAGAGCACTTTCACTGTGTTGTGGAGTGCATTTGAATGGAAATCTAAAGAGGTAGGCGTGAACCATTTGTTTTGCTATGTTTGTGTTTGCTGTCAACGTGTCTGTCTATGTTGTGGGGCGGCCCCTTTTTACTGCACAAAGTGGCTAACCCCCCGACCACCCCACCCACCCACACAATCCCACCAACAACCTCCCCGCCACACCACCACCACCAAACTCTCTTGACATAATCATAGGGAAGGAAGCGATGCCCCAAAAAGAGAACCCCTTGAGCCATCTTTGTGGGCTGCTTTGTCATGGCAACAGATGTTGTAATTGCCAACTGATGGATCACTTGTCATGGACGTCATTAGGATTTTGGTGGCCGGAGCCACTGGAAGTAGAGAAGGGGTTAAAAGAATGACTGGGAAAAGATGGAGTTGGCTTAGGCGGGAATGGATGGTAGACCATATATCAGCCTTTTTGAGTGCAGCCATGGAGGTTAATAATGTGATTGGCCACGCGTTAGAGGAGACACCATCAAGGATAAAGGAGTCTCTACTTCAGCCTTCTTGTGATGGCATGAAAAGTTTAAACGATGGGGTGTAGAAAGAAAACAAACCCTCCGTGGGTTTCTTTGAAGCTCTTTTACGAGGGAGGAAGGACATTTTTGTAGATTAATGATGGACACATGTACTAGCTCCCACAGATAGCTGCTCATACCTTCATTTAAATCAAATTACAATATAGATTAGATTAGATTAGATTAGACTTCTTTTATAAATTCCATGCCGATTTCAAAGGGTTGATGGTGTCTTGTAAGGGGCCACATTCAGGGTCATTACATAAAGTGTCATTCTACTACCAAAGTAAATTTGTTTATTCTTGTCATTTAGTTGTGTAAGGCACCACCACCCCATACACACACACACACACACACACACACACACACACACACACACACACACACATCCACTCACATAAACACACACCAAAAGCTCCCCAGAGGTCAATTAGGACAGACAAGGAGCTTTCAAACAAAGGGTGCTCGTGGCCCAGAGCAGCCGAGGGAACCACGTAATTAACAGTTATAAAGTACTTTACTCTGTTAATTTAATTAGTTAATCCTTTTATCAGTAATGCTTTGTTGTGGGGAGTCATTACGGGGCTCCTCTTCCAGTGTCACACATGGACCACGGCTCTTCTTTGCGTGGCTTGAATGGTGGTTAATGGTGATTCAGAAGCGATCTGATGCGCTACAAAGATACATCTGAGAAATTGCTGCTATGTTTAAGTTTTTCTCTTTAACCTTAAAGGGAGGATATGGAGAATGAAGCTATGGAACAATTCACTTCTACTTTTTTTTTATTGCATATCCACTCGTCAAAAAAAAAAAAACTCACATGTCCGGATCAAAAGAACACAAGCATTTGAAATAGGTTCTTCTCCCTGATCAAATAAGGATGTTTGAAGTCATACGCTCATTTTCATGTGCTGCCAAGACTCATTCCTTTGTCCTTTTTGGAACTACCACCCCCTCTGCCCAAAACGCCATATCTGTCTCGCACTCCAGACATTATTTAAATGAGCCAAGCCTGCCATCACATTTATTTTACAGCACCACTTGAAGTGTTAACAATAACGTGCATGTAATCCTATGTGATGTAGCTGCACACGGCGTCACCCCTTTTCAGGTGCAAGCACCTTTGAACATCAATTCGTCTTTGAAAATGTTTCAATAATCAGCTCGTCTGGCCCCCCTGTCAGGCGGTGAACCCCGCATTCTGAGTTCAGGGCGAGTTTGCAAGATAGACACCCTCCGGCCTTCGTTTCGCTGTACTTACAAGAAAATTTAACTCATTCTTATGGTTGGAAACACAGCAATTCAACTTCAGATACCTACCAAAATTATTCAAAAGATGAAAAAGAAAAAAAAACATCAACAGGCGCCATGTGTGTCTGCCGTCACTCTCCATTCCATATTAAAGTGCTACATAAGGTCCTGCTGATTGCTACAAGCCAGCGCACCAGTACAGATGAATATGCAGCGCTGAAGATGAATGCTACTGCTTCTTATTGGCTCATGTGCATTTATTTGGTGGGACGTGAGCTTTTATGATTGGGGAAAGGACTGCTGAGTTACATATGGAAACGCACACCTTCTAAGAAGTTGCATTTCTACATCAGCGTGCTCTAGAATTGATCCAGGGGTTTCTCTTTGTGGTGCTATGAAAAAGAGTTTGCAATCAAACAAAAACTCCTCAGAAGGTTGATTGTTTACTTGTGTAGAAAACAACGTAGCTCTGATTGCAATCACCCTCGACCATCGCAGCTTCATTAGGAGAACCTGTGACGTCGCCGACGCGCAAACACCTGTTAGTCACCGCCTTAATGCTAATCTGTGCATCTTCTCAACGTATCAACATGAACGTTTACCTCTAATAATGGAGAATTAGCCTCTGCTTCATTAAATGCACCTGCTAGAGCTTCACCCGACACCCTCCGTCATCGTGTGTTATACAGTTGTATAATGTCGCATTGAAAGAAAAGAAAAAAGGTGTAAATAATTCACCATGACTGTCCAGACAAGACAGAGATCTTAATTTTTAATAGAGCAGCTCACATCTGAGTAGCACGACTCTTTTTTATGGCAAATGTTTTTATGTTCATTTTATTGGAAAATCCTCACATAAATATAAATAGGAGCAATGATGAAACGATTTTTATATTCCCGCTTTTAATCTCTCCAATTACCAAACTGCTTTTACAGTTTGAAATTGTGCTAAACAATGTAATCTGCTGTATTGCCTATATAACTTCAGGCTATAGAATCAAGTTTACGAACTCCCCCAACCATGAGAAAATGGCTCCCTGTATAATTTCTGGCAGTCTTTGATGGGGATTTGTGCTCAAATGAAAATGCATCTCAAATGAGCAGCCCTCTGCGGCCCCCACAGTGTGCAAAGATGGCATACAGCAATAATCTTAAAAAATGTAATTAAACACAGATAAGATTAATACAATCAGGGAGAGATGATTGAAAGATGCTGTTGTTGTGTAGGAGGGTGGCGAGGCCCCCGGGCCCCTGGGCCCCAAAACGAGGCAGCTAGCTGTGGGGAAGGAGGCCCTTCGCACTGGGATTATCTTAGCCAGGTGGGGGAGCTTCGTGGTTGGAGCATTTAAATTAGCGGTGAGATGACAACCCCCATTAGGAGGGATTAAAGGCCTGCTGGCAGGCAGAAATGCGCTGGCACTGGCAGGGGCATCCGTCACACCAAACCCAAGGCGATGTGGCACAAGTCAGTCACTAGACAGCCACTGTCAGTCTCCACATCACAGCCGTATGATGTAATCCAATTTCATGAAACGTATCTTCATTGAGGATTTCTATTTTCTGCACTTTCTTTACGCTAGCATATCGGAAAATGTTCTCTTGAAGGACGCTTTGACATTTGTCACAAATAATACAAGTGATTGTGCCAAATTTATGTTCCAGCCTGATCGTGACATTCTAAAATTTCCTCATGTTGGTGTTGTTTTTTTTTTTAAATTTTATTAATCTGTTTCCATGCATCTGTTTTAAACATGGGAACTTTGGTAGCAGTGCAGCTTCTTGTAAAGTTAATTCAAATGGACAGCGCCCAGGTCCAGAGTTGAGACTGTGCAGAAACCCCAGTCACTGTCGAGGTCCCCGCAGAGAATCTGTCTGTCGGTGGGATTGTGCTAACGTCAAAAAGCTGCGAGAGGAATTACTGGCTTACTGCCACCTGACAACGGCACTTTTTGTTCCTGATGCATTCCCAAGTTCTGAAGGCAGGAGGAAAACAAAACAAAAACCAGCAATCCGATTAAAACAATCTCCTTGAGTCCTGATTAACATACATTTACATGAGAATAGCCCTCTGTGATTAAACAGTGGTAGGTGAGTCCGGCGCCCTATGTGGTGCTATGGCCCCTCAGAAGGAGGCCCCACAATGCTCTGCACAGTGCTGCACGCCACAAGCAGGGGATCTTCCCTGCCTGGCTGTATCCAGGCTGTCTGGCCTGCGCCGCTCATCGTAAATGTGTCATCTCTCCCACGGCAGCTTACAAACAAGAACTTTTAAAGCCCACCACCTGCTGGAGTAAGAACTGGGATCAGTATGGGATAAGAGGATCGTATCTCTATGCAAACTAACCGATGACAAGTTCTAGATAAACACAATAACAGACGAGGCCGGCTGGAAGCTATAAGCTAAGCTAACGTGCACGCTATAAAAGCAAAGATTTATGAGTTATCATTTCAT
The DNA here is from genome assembly GCF_037954235.1 of Aulostomus chinensis. Taxonomy (NCBI): domain Eukaryota; kingdom Metazoa; phylum Chordata; class Actinopteri; order Syngnathiformes; family Aulostomidae; genus Aulostomus; species Aulostomus chinensis. The sequence goes on along the minus strand of NC_141340.1, from coordinate 8,484,119 downwards.
GGTCAGCGACGAAGATGTCAACATCATCGCGCACCTCGCCTTATTAGAGAGGTGAAGGTTTCGAACAATATCAGACTCTGCAAGGGTGGCAGTAGCAGCGTGAGATGGCGGATGGGGGGGGGGGCGAGGGTAAAAAAAGGAGATGATAAAAAAAAAAAAAAAGGAAGCGCAGACAGACAACGTCAGATGTCACTGTTTGGTATTTCTACAAAGCTCCAGAGAGAGAGGCTTGCCTGGAGCCATCGCAGTGTTTGAGACAAATGAAGGGAAGAGTGTGTGAGCCCCTGTGCCATCCTGGGCCTTCTCTCTCCCCTACAGTACGCCGAGCTCTCCAGCGACAACAGCAAATCAAACAATTAGCAGGAGGGAAATAAAAGGTCCTTTTTCGCCCTCTGGCACTTGTAAACATAGTGACAGAGTTAAGAAAATGCTGTCATCATCGTGCAAAGTTGGACTTTGTTTTGCGTCTGTGCTTTCTTTGGAGTCGTTGGCACCTCATCAACCTCACAATTTGAAAGAGAAATGAACTGATATCATAGATGTGTTTAAAAAAAAAGAGGACTGAAATATTTATAAAGGCAAATTAATCCAAAAAAAACCTTGTTCATAAGAGTGCAATGAACACTACATGTTGAATATAAAGCTACATTTCATATGGAGCAGAAACTAAAGATGTGAATCAGTGCAGATGGTAGAAAGTAACTTTGCTAAAGAAAATGTAACAGTATTTCTATATTTCCAGCGCAGTATAATCACATTAGATTTATCCTTTTATATCGCAGCCCCCCCCCCCCCAAAGCAGAGGAAAAGAAGTGAATTAAATTGAATATATCAACAGGCTTACGCAGAGATGTATTTGCATTGTATCAAAGGAGGTTGAAAACCGTCCGCAAATGGATAAAATAATCAAATCAAACAAGTTTTTGACTCGAAGCTGAACTGTTTATTGTGCTTCAACTCAGTCATCTGGGTATTAAAGCTACATTTAGAGCTACATGAAGTACCTTTGAAGCGTAGAGAAAGAACATGAATCTTCCCATATCGCGGCAGACTGCTCTCTAAGTGGAATTCTTAACTATGGGACCCCTTCACAGCGAGGAGTTTTTGTTTACATAAAAGAGCCGGCCAAGGTCTGGGACATTGCACTCGGGACCGGGGGCATCAGTGCTCTGTCTAAATGGAACGGAGAAAAACATGGACGCTAATGTACAAGCAGAAAACAAGGAACATGTGTTTTCTTTCTGAGATGAAAGTTTCCAGGCTGGTTTGTTTTAAGTGAATGGAGAGCTTTACTTGCGCTTTTTTTTTTTTTTTTGTCTCTTTATTACGCCTGAACCTTGTTAAAAATCCTGTTTTCATTTTGACATGAGTTTGATTTCATAAAGTACCTCGTATAAATCATTTCAAACAATACTGAATGTGCCATATGTAAAATGCTTTCTACTCAAATTCTTTTTTTCATCATTTAAAATTTATATTTAAAAAAATATGCGAATAAATTCTTGCCTTTCGGTAAACCACCGTACAAAGTTTGCAAATTTTAATTTCACTTAAATTAAATTAAAATGACATGGAGATTATTTATTTATTCCTTTCTTGATGATGCATTCAGACTTGTAAAATACTAATCCTGCTACATACCTTAAAACACTGGCTAAAAACAAACAAAAAAAAGTACATGGTTAAAAAAAACTTTTTTTTTTAACACTCTTAGAATGATAAATTTCTATTTAATAAAGCTGAATACATTTGTAACAGCAAACCTGGAGGTACTCATGTAGCACTGAGTCTCATTTAATCTGCTTTAAAGCTCATTTTAAATTAAAACTAGATTATTGGCCAAATACATATGAGAGGATTTGAATAATACATGTTACAGGGAAGCTGATGGATATTAGCGCCATATCCTTACAGTATTGAAATTTATTGGAAAAAAGGATTAGAGGGGTGTACCGACTGTCCGGTCCAAAAAGAAAAAGGGGGGGGGGGGGGGGAGTCCATTTCGATTTCTCCCTCTCTAAAAAGGCTTTTAACTGACAGTGTTGGAGTACATCGACTTGTCTTGGCTGAACGCTGTTGACCTTAGATGTCCTTCAGTGACAGGAGACGTATTTGTTCAAAGATTGGGGAAGACGTGCTCTAAATCCTAGCGTTTCATATTGAAGTTTAAAAATTCATGTATTGTTACTGCTTGTTAAATTATTGAAGCTAATCGTAAAAGTTTCATGACAGGTTCTAGTGTGCGTGAGTCCATATTTAGTGAAAAGTAGTGGTTACGTAGATTTTTTGGGGGGGGGGGGACTATTGTTCAACTGAATGATTTATCGTACATTCATTCTACCTTTTTTTAATCGGAGAAAAAATGTTACATGAAATTAATTTGACCCCTCGCCTCTCCTCCCTCCCTCCCTGGGTGGAAATGTACTCGTGGTGTTCCAGTCATTCTGTCCTCTCATACATGACGCTGTGAGTGCACATACTGCCGAGTCCATAGAGCCACCGGAGTCCAGTGTTGACCTGACCTGTCCACATTTTCCCCAGCCTGTGTCTGTGCTCCCAACATCCCTCTAAGTAGTGCTTTACACTCGGGTACCCTCTGGGGTTATGGGGGCCACTTTGATAGAGATAGATGCGCCGGTGCTCTACTGCCCTCCAATGGCGGCTTCTACACACTCCAACGCTATTCTGCCTGCCAGTGTTGGGGGCTGTTAGCGCTGAGCACTGGCAGGGCAGGATGGACCTGACCGAATCGGGCCAAAGGAGAAAGGCCTCCACGCAGGAAAAGTAATTCAAGCAGATGATGCCAAGCAGGAGAGACGTGTAGTGGTAGGCTGTGAACAGGTGTAAAGAAGCATGCTAGCAGGATGGATGCTAATACCTGCCTCCTGCATCCACAACTGACCGTGCTTAGAAAGTGGTCAAGTAAGCCTCGGTGGTTTTTCATGCACCTTTTATACAAGCAACAGCACACAATTCTTGCACTTACATACACAAGGCGCACGTATAGTTCATAAGAGAGATAAATGTAGACAGTGTGCTGAGGCCCAGATGGCTCAGTCACAATGGCAGTGCAGGGCAGCCTTTGATGGGTGTGAGTGATTGATTTTAGGCTTGACTGGCTCTGATAGACTCCCCATAGGAGGTGCCTGGCAACCACAGGCCCACGCCAGAGCCTCTCGGCAAGAAACAAGATGGAGAAGCAATTCGCTGGATGCCCAGCAGCTTCATTCGCGTCCCCATAGAAGTCCAATACATTCTGGGTACTTAAAACCACTGGAATTGGTGGATTCTGTCGCTGGCTTCAGCTTTCAATGGCAAAGCGTTTTACACTAGAGTAATTGGTCATTCAATATGTCACAGCGTGTAACTCTCAACACAAAACATGTCCATTTTCAAGATTTTTTTTTCTTCCTTTTTGAACTCCCCCCCCCCTTCTTTTAAAATGTCTTTTTAGGGTGTAATTGCAACTTTGAAATGACGATTAAATCCAAAGATAAGGAACAATTTCTAACAATGAATACATCATAAAAAAATAATACTACTTTATTTTATCAATACGGTTCTTCCTTTGTGACTTTATACTCTGCTGAAATGCTGTAATTTGCCCTGCATGGAAATATTGACTGATAGCTGTAATGGAATATGACTGTCGTCTTGGGGGTGACATTTTCAGCACTGCCACTGTGCTGCAACTAACTCCACTGAGCTCTCTGGGCAGGAGGGCACAGCGTTCATGAGGACATATTTGCCCCGGAGTCATCTCAGTTACCCGCTACACTATGACATGATTCCACAATCAATTTAACATAGATTTCAAATCCCCCGCTACAGAAACACACTTCATGTTCTGAACGGCAGTGTGAACGTGGAAGTTTGGACTTGGAGGAGAAGGAGAAAAAGAAAAGATAAAGTTTGTTTCCTAAAAGGCTCAACCTGCAAGATTTTCTTTTCTTCCGCGCATGTTGTTGTTGAAATATTAATTCTTCTCCGACACGTCAAAGGTTGTTGACAGGAATTTGTCAATAGATGAAATCAGTTTACATTTGCAATTCTGTTTGTATATCTAATCACAGCACCTAATTGCTTTAACTAAATAACCACTCTGATTCAACCGTGGCAATAGCGTTACTATGGTAATAATTACTACTGTGCTGACATTGACATCACGCAGGTACACTTCACCTCATTTGAATAATTAACATCTTAAGAGCCACTGCTTTTTCTCCTTTTTCTCTTTTTTTTCTATCAGTCTTCACCTCTGCTTCTAAATGGGAGTTTATTACAAAAGCCATTGATGAGGCCATTGAATAATTTACTGATTAGTTCTTTTTTTTTTGATCAAAAAAAGCAACCCCTGACATTTGTTTAAGATGAGGGTTTTTTAATGTGCATTTGCTCATGACAAAAAAAAAGTATCCCGACTTAGTGATGCTTTGTATGAGCACTGAGGTTGTTGACCAATGATGAAATAATGTTGACTTGATATTCACGTCGACTGAAAAACCTGTCAGTGTTGTTGACGTCCCAAACATTTGAAAAAGCACACAACTCGGACCGAGACAGATTCAGTCAAAATAATCAGCAACGTGGGCCGACACCGACACGGAGGGACGATCGTTGATTTTTTTGCCAATTCGCCAATGTTTTGTCACCTGATTTGGCCGATGGCCGATAAAATTTGTTTCTATGATATTTATATGGTTTTCATTTTGAAAAACGTAAATGAACAAGTAGTGGGGTTTTTCTTGATTTCCAACACGTAGAGTGAGTAGAGTGCTACATGAGCCCCTCCGACCGATGCACCAAAAAAAAAAACAATATCTGCCAAGACCGATGACGAGCCGAAATCACCACGCTTCCTGACCGATATGAATGTGTCATGCACGCAAAGTTAGTTTCTGGTTTCCATCATGTGTAGCAGCATTTGGAAACATGGGATGCATATTGTTGTCAACGCAAATCTCTGCATAAAAAAATGTTAAGAAATCCAAAATGTCCGATACAAAGTTGCATTATTTGTTGACTTCTGTTCCACAAAATCGAAGCACTGTGTATGTAATATACAACAACGTAGTGAATGATACGTTTCAAAGGTCAACACACGTATCCGTACCTTATTTCAGCTGAGACCAACTGTGTCTTAACCAAGATATGTGAGGAAAGAGAAGGAGGGTATCATCGCCGCTCATGCAGCCCGGCTCCAAACACACATAAATCTAACTGGAGACAGAGGGGCGGGCAGAGAGGTGAGAGTGAGGGCAGGGCAGCTCTGCCCGCCTGGGGAGTTTGGCATGTGCCCTCCCTGGGCCTCCTGCAGACCTGGGGTCAAAGTAAATAAAGGGGCGATGCGGACCGCCTCTAGCAACCCCCTTAGCAACCCCTTTTCCTCCCTTCAGCCCACAGCCCAGTAACAGGAATCTGTCTCTTTATCCAGTGACCACGCCCTCCTGTAGCCATCCATACCTCTGCTGCCACATGCCTCCTTTTCTGCATTCTCCAGCTCCATGTCCAGACATGAGGCCAAGGCCCCCTCTCCACAGCTTGTAACAGTCTGACACTGAAACACAGCTGGGTGGCTACACTATACGAGCTCTGGTGGCGGAGCAGGCAGCGTCGCTCTGCGTGTGTGTGTGTGTTTGTGTGTGTATTATATTCATGCATATCAGCTCAAAACGTTCACATTGCAAGGAAATACAGGTACAGGTGCATATTTGCATGCAAGCGCGCTTAAATGCATGTAAATGACAGTTTTCACACATGGAAAACAAATCCATCTTCCACATAAATACATGCGAGCAACATGGAAATATGTGCACACGGATAAAACACCAACTACTATTGAAATCCAGAGTTATATTTCATGGATGGAGAAAGTGATTCTGGATTGAGCGGATGGTGGACAAAGAGCTCATGTTCCCTCGTAGAATGAAGAAAGTGGAAAAATGCTTTACACGTAATAAAAAACAATAGGAAGCCTCATCGCTTGCTGGGCTCCTAACAGGATTTGCGGCGGGAACACAGAGCGCAGCAGATTTTATAACGTCATGTTAAAACCTATTAGTTGTTCCAGAGGTTAATACCCTCACACTTTGTTCTCTTAACACAGCTCAATAGAAAGCAAATGTCCACATTCGTCTCTTAAATGTCACACATCTAAGATTATTTGCCAATATGCAACAATATAAGTTAATGTTAGGGAGCTGCAGATCGACTCTCCTCCTCCTCCTCCTCCTCCTCCTCCTCCTCCTCCCTGGCTTCTATCCCTCCATCTCTCTCCATCCCTCCTGCTGGAGGAATTCCCAACCCTCTCTGCAGGTAGCCAGCCAGCCAAGACCAGCAGAACATGTGTTTTCCTCCCCTGGTCGGGTCAAAGTGAGGTCGTTCATTCATCCCCGGTGATAGAGCGGCTTGGCCTAGCGCACCCACTCGCTCGCATGCTCATCATCATGTCGCACCCTCCATAGATAGATAGATGGATATATAGATAGATGGATGGATAGATGTAAAGAGACCCCCCTCTGATACCCATGATGCAACTCAATCAGTGACATGTGCAAATTTAAGAGGGGAACTGAATGTTATGCCACTTTTTTCATATCATCAAGCTGGGAAGGGTTCTGAACTTTGAACCGCAGAGTTATGAATTTTCTTTTAAGGCTCAGAGGAACTGAAGGAAAATATTTTTGAGACAATGTACACAGGATATTCATGTTTCAAAGCAAGTTTAGATTTCAATAACATTGGGGAAGGCTGGCTCTTAAAGCACGCTGGTTTGTTTTTTTGTTCATTCTTTACAACGTCGATAATGTTGACGCTTCGAGTTTGGGCGACCCAAATATAATATTATTGAGGGTCGATGGCTCAGCAAACCATATGTTGTTGTCAGAGTCTTTATTCCTCTTTGTACCTCATTTGACTCTTAACTAGTTTGACATAATTCAACACAGAATACAGAGAGATATCTTTAATACTTACAGAAACGCCAGCGTGTAAAGCCAACACATCAGGACGTCATTATCAGCTCCCTAGGTGGTCGTTATCAGGTGTAATTTTGTGGATATGTATTTCAGCTAGTGTACATTCCTACTTGTTGCAGTTGACAGGTCAGATGCCCCCCTAGTGGCCAAAGATATTATGACCAGAGAAAATGAGTAAATCAGATGGCAATTGCAGAATAGGCTGTATTTTCGCAGCGATAAAAGCGATACATCAGCCAGGATGTGTCATTTCTTTATCAGCCTTTTCGCTGTCTTGGACAGAAACGTGACTGCTAATCACAGACCTTCCTTCATGTCCTTCGTCTTTTACTGACTCAGTCTTAACCTTTGCAAATGTTGCTTTGGCAACGTCAGTGTGTTTAATAAAAATAGAGGTAGAAAATATTGTCTGTCAAAAAAATTATTGGCGTCGACTTGAATGTTCTTGGCTCTGCTTATCAAGTTATACACCCAAAATAAATGGGGTCAGTCTGCGAGGTGTCATGTGATTGTTGCAATCACGAATGAACCAAACGGGGCCGCGACACACCGACCTCGGTAGTCACGTAAGACACGTAGCTGGAGCATTGCCTGCTTTGCGTGATTTCATTTCAGGTTTAATAATACCAGAAACTTGCGTGTGTGTGTGTGTGTGTGTGTGTCTACCGGCATTATGCGTTGTCAGTGTGTTTCAAGGGCCGTTCTGGACCCTCGCCACCTGGTTCAGGTCAGTCAAACACATCCCTGATGCTAGTTTCTACTACAGTTGTCAAAGAACTGATGGATTCGTGTGCCTCATTTATTTATTGCACTTCATTATGACAACATATTAATCCACCATATTCATATCTGTATGTTTGAATTTACTGTTGTCTTTCATTGTTCTGTGACGTAGTTGCTGTGTTGACAACCGTTGCAAACCAAATTGCCCCTCGGGGGACAATGAAGTCTTTCAGTTTAATTTGAGGAGATTTTCTTTTCCCCTGCATGACTTGCTGATGATTCTAGAATTCAGAAAACCATGCTTACTGCTAACAGCTAAATGATCCACATCCCACGTGCTCCCCAAAAAAACCTTGATTTAAGCTTCAAGCTACTAAAACAGTCCCAGTTCTACAATCTACGGCACGAGCATAACTATGTGTGAGTGGTGAGTGAACTCTTCTTGGGAATTTCAGTTGAATCCTGCCTCCCAGTTCGCTGATTGGCCAGGATAACACGTAAACCAGGGAGGCGGGACTCCAAATGAAGGCACGATCTAAGCTTGCTGCCGCTGGAGTAACAGTGTTTTAATCAAGTGAAGGTTCTCATCACTTCCTCCACTTTTGCTCTTCACAAATTTGTTTTTTTTGTCAAAACACACAAAACAGAATTTTTTCCCATCTTTCTTACTGTGACTCATTTGCACCGCAAGCCTGAAGGTGTCATCCAAAACCCTGATTGTCTCTGAGCTTAATTTGAAATCCTTCCTACATGCTTGACACCACAAACACATCTTTCATTCAGCAGAGTTCCTCTTTTTTCTTTCTTTCTTTCTTTTTTTTTTTACTGCGAAATAAATCAGAATGACAGGAACTTGCTGTTTTTGAGTAAGTTAGCGAGGTGCCGGTTAACTCCGTGACCCCGGCCATTGTCGTCACCGTGGCAACCTTTAATTTTAAATTGTCCGCACACAGCTGAGGGAGGCTTCACATCCTCTCTGGTCTCTGCGGTGGCACAGGAGATTCGTGGGAAAAAGGAGTTCTATCCACCATTTTCTTTTAAAATTTTCAAACAATAAAATTTCATCCCAGTTCATCACTTGAAGCTTTTCTCCTCGTTTGTATCGCTGAGTAATTTAGATGCAGTCATGAACCAGTGTCAGAAGTTAAATCGGTTTAAGGTTGTTTTCAAGACTTACATAAATTTTCTGGACACTTACCATAAATATGACTTAAAGAAGCGAACTCAACCCCCCCCCCCCCCAACCTTAAACTCCCCCATCACAACTAAATACTTAATCCTAACCCTGACCTTGAGTTTAACTGTTACCCAATTCTAACCCCAACCCTAGAATCAAGTTTTGACCTTCAAGAAACAAAAATTACATTTGTTGGGCCCTGATTTTTGACTCCTCAAAGTAGATCAGACCCCTCAAGTTCAGCAGGGTCACCTCACAATGGGGATTCATGAGAAGACAAAGCGGTCTCTACTCAAAGGTACACAAAGTAGAACTCAGGAAAACCAGGAGTCACTTCAAATGTAAAAATCCTCGTTATTTTGCTGTATAGTGAATACAATTTGGTTACAGTTTAACTGCGGTCCCAATTATTTTTACATTGTGATACGAACCTAAAGGTGAGATAAGATAAGAAAAGATGAGACAAGATTTGTAGGAAATAAGTCAAGAAAGGATTTGACAAAATAAGAAAAGACAAAATGAAATAATATGAGACGCAATCGAATAAAATAAGGCAAGACAAGATGCGTCTGTTTTATTTGTGTAACAGAAAAGGAAGTTTTAGCTCTTAAAGCAACAATGGATAGCAACGACAGAAAATAATGAATATGAGATATGAAATGGGAGAAAAATGTACAGAGAATGTAAAAAAAAAAATGTAGACACGGGGAAAAAATTTTTAAAAAAATGAAATAGTGCGCACACAAGGAAAGCTAAAAATGTTCTGGACGATCAGACACACACAGCAACCATGAAGGCAGATTCACAAGTGAAGGATTGTTGCAGAGTTTTAGATTAAATAACCCACAACCCAAGGATTCGATTGCACCAGCAGGTTCAGTCCGCCAGTGCGGTGGATCACTTTTCATCCTTAAAATTGTTCAAATATCTGATTTATGAAGTGAGGTCGTAAAGTCATGCTGGTTAATTTCACTGCAGCCTCCACCTTGTCGATGTGTGTGTGTGTGTGTGTGTGTGTGTGTGTGTGTGTGTGTGTGTGTGTGAGTATGAATGAGGCATCAATGAAAAGTGCTTTGAGTGCCATTAAGGTGAGAAAAAAACAAAAAAAGTAAGAAGGAAATCTCCTGATTAAATCAGAGCCCAATTAAATCTGGAACCTGTTAAGCCGACTATCGAAGGAGCTTCTGAGCTCCTGAGAAAATTCATTTTCCTCGGGTTGTTTACTGTTTTTTTGTTTGTTTTTTGTGGTGGTTGTTTTTTTTTGTTTTTTTGTTTGCCAGACCACAGCCAAACTGCGAAGCTCTGAGGGAAGATAAAAAAAAATAAACAACAATAATAACACTTAGGTCCGTACTTAATGTTTATCAGGTGTCGTGGCGGCCGTGACACCGTGCTGAGTAAGACTCGCTACAGGAGGCATCCTCTTGGCCCCGTCAACAGCATGTGGCCACCGACGGGAGCTGAAAAGGCGAGACAAGAGATTAAGGAGGCAAGAAGCTTTGTCTGTGCGCACACATACACACACTCGCTGCCTCAACAAACAGACACAAATACACACTCTGCTCCCATTTTTTCTTATTACCGTAAGAATGAATTGGGAGGGGGGACAAAATAGTACTTTCTAATGGACTAAAAATGTCCCCAACTCCCAACCCTTTCACTCCCCACAAGCTAGAAAAGCCACTCACCCAATCTGTTCCCAGACCACTTTTGAGGCCGACGTTTAGTCGATCATACGGTGCCCGATGAGGAACGGATTCGGGTACATCATGTGAGACTGGGTGAAATGTGAGTTAATGGGAGGAGAGTCCGTGTTTGAGCGAAAAAGCCAGGCAGAGTAGGTAGTTAAAGAGCAGAAGTGTGCCTTAGGGGTACTCAGTGTATCTGGACTCACACTGGGAAAAGTGTATTTATCAACTTAATAGCAGGTGTCTGATTGAACATGACTATGATTACCGTAAGTTCTTTGGGCTCCTCTCCTCCTCCACCTCCTCTTTTTCTTCTTCTTCCTCCTCATCATGCTGCAGCCTCACCATCCTCTACCTCTGTTTCATAGCGACAGGAAATTAGTGTGATTTCATCGTAAAACCCTCGCTTTACGCAATCACGCTTGAACAAATATGATTCTCGACTTGCGTCTGATATGAAATCTGTTTGTTTTTTTAAAATGATATTTGTTTTTATTCAAAATAAATCAAATGCAGGGAAAAGGCGGATTAGAAAGAGAAACAACTGAGTAAACAAAAAGAGGAATCTGACTGGAAGTTGTAGAGAGGGAGCCATTTAGCTGATAAGGCAGGGGAAGGCCCTTCAGGTGTCTCCTGCTCCACTGCTGTGTAAATGAGCTCCAATTAAACAGGCGGGCCCCTAGCTCCAGGTCTCCTCGCAGCCCTCCCCAGCCTCCTCAGCATCCTCCATCCCCTAAGCCTCCCCTAACCCCTCGCCGCTCGCCGTAAGGCCCAACCCACCACATGGCTCCTGCAGCTGCTCGCTCACTCCCACTTTCTGTTTTTCACTCACACTGCGTGACCCAAAGGCCTGCTTAACGTGTGTGTACGTGTGTGTAAGTGTGTATGCACTGTTGCCTGTTGATGTTTGTGTGTGTGTGTGTGTGTGTGTGCGTGTGTGTGTGTGCCTCCCTGCATTTGGTAGCCCTGCAGCCTTCAGCTTATTGTCAACTCTCAATATGTGACAACGTGGTGCAAATGCACCATGGCAGTGCTGATTTGTGTTTATTGCAGTCGTTTCTCTTCAATTACAAAGTTACTTTCTCAAAATAAAGAAATAAAATTCAGCGAAATGGAACAATTGTATTAATTGTTTACATTTTCCCCGGACCGTCCCCTGTTGTCGGAAGAGTCTCCGAACAGTGACCAAACACAACATTAACAGTTTGCAAACATTGCCTGATTCCTCAGAAGGCCTTTGCCATGCAGCCGCGGGGGTCTGAGAGCAGCGGGTGATTTGGCCAATTAGATGAGGTGGTGATTTAGGTGGCCAGATTGGGAGAGTCAGTCTTGGCTGCTGGCCAGGACACTGGGGTTGGCACCCCTGATCCTGGAGGAACCGTGTCTAAATGACCACAGCTAGGGGAGAGGAGGAATGAGCATTTGATCATCGCAACAAAACGCGTTCTTGCAAAAAAAATTCTCATTTCAAAAGCCTGAATGCAGCCGCAAATAGCAATTATGAGTACTGAATAATCTGATAATTATCTCCTGATGAATAATCAGGTTATTTAGGCAAACAAATGTCCAACAGAGTGCTGAAGAGTGGACGTATTTTTGCAGGCGGAAGGTAGCATCATCAGGAGGTCCCTCCAGCTGAAGCCGCAGGGATTCTTTATTATGTTTTAGATATTTTTTTGCGGAACTTTGGCAAACAAACATTGATGAGACTCTGTTGAGGATGATAATCGTCAATTATTACCACTACTTTCATTATTGCCCCAACCGACTTGAAGCGTGACGTCTTGCGTCTGCTGCAGCCTCGTTTTCTGTAGCCACTTGGAGCAACTAAAATGTGTCAGGTTTATCTCTGGGATGTAGGAGTCAATCCTGCTCCACCCTTCAGTTAAAGGGTTCCGTCAATTGTTGGTGCTTTTGTTTGGTTTTTGTTTGCTTCTCAAAAAGCTAAAACCAGCTCATCTTTAGCATAAATAAGAAGCTTTGCAGTTAATCTTGCTGCGGTGATGAAAATGTGAGTTCCGTCAGGCGTTGACCACGGTCAGAGCCACGAGCGTGTCTCCAGCTTGTGTGTAACGAGTCTTACCTCCTCCGGTCCGAGGGAAGCACAATTACCTGTTCTTGTGGAGGCACACGGGCCCTGTCAGCGGCACCTCGTGCATAATACATACCTGACATTCTGTTACCTGCCACCTGTAACCAGTCGCACTGAAAAAGGTGTTTGTCTGCGCCCCGCCACGCCAAGTGCTAGATATTTAAAATTAATGGCTGTGATTAAGATACTTTAAAACCTGCAAATGGTATATTTAAATATTAAGTCACATGTAATTAAGCAGGGAGAAATATTCATCCCTGTTGTTTGGGCAATTATAACAATTTCCATCAAAGGATTTCTCAGCTTGACTTTTGTTCTGAGCAATAGTGATTAGCATTATGCTTAATTGAAGTCATTTCATGAGACTTAGGGTATGTCTTATTTCCTGGTTTTTTAAAAAAAAAAAGGGAAGAGGAACGGAGTGGGGCAGCAGGCCAACTGTAGAGTCCTAACGGTGGGATTCCTCCCCCACCTCTGCTATGAGCATATTTGAGTATCTGTAAGGGGGACGTCCCCCAGGTGGCGGACGAGGTCAGGACCCCCCCCCCCCCCCCCCCCCCCCCCTTGGAGCGGTGAATCTGTGGACCATCAGAGACAAGGAAAACGTTAGAATGTGCCGCTCAGGGTAGCAGCCGTCACCTTAAATCACCAAAAAAAAGGAGTTGATGGTGCGTTGTCCATCTTGTTGGGTGATAACAGCCTTGTTAGAACACACTGTGTAGCGTTTTCCTTCCCATCAGGCAACACCATTAAGAGGAGAGGCTATCAGTGATTAAATTATTAACCAGGAGGAAGGTAAAATTACCCCTTGATAGATTAAATGTAGTGTAATTGCCCCCTCATCAAAAATGCACTTCACAACAAAGCTTGACCAAAATGTCTAAATACATATTTTGAAAAGTGAAGTTTTAAGATTATTTAAAATGACTAAAACTTTTAATGTAAACATATATAAAATTGACCCGATAAGATCAGATCAGATCAGATCAGATCATCATTTATTAGTCTCACAACAGGGCAATTCCTTGACAGCAGCAGAGGGGAGGCAAAAATAGTGCACTGTAAATCTAATGAACGATACAAATGTAAAAACATTCATTAGAAACATAAGGAAATATACAATAACAAAATGATGAAAGCAATGTAAACTTGAGGAAATATGAAATATCAACAATGTGCACAAGTGGACATCTAAACATAAGAACACGACGCAGTTTACCATAGAATTACATGTATTTGTTCAACTGAATTCATTCATGATTTCTGTTGTGGGAGAGAACCAAGAACACAGTGACACAATGTTTCAATCACAATCACAACTTAAAAAAACCAAAACCATCACACACAATAATATTACACAACAATCTTCAGTTTAATCCTGTTTGTCTGAGAAGTACAGCACAACAACAACTGGAAATATTAACACATGATCTGTCGCACTGGCTCGTCCTTCCTATTGCAAGTTTGTAATGTCAAATCAGTTCCAAGTGTTGTTCGGATTTGGATATAAACCAATATTTGGATAGCCTTGGATCGTCGAGTGACAGTAACAAAGCAGGTTGAAGGTAATTCATTTTTGATGAGGTAATCAAACTCCTAGAAAGAGGAGTGGAGCTTCAGTGTGACCTTTAATCACCTGAGGTTTGCTCACTGACTCCTGCTATTGCTGACAAGTTGTAGAATGATGCAGTTGTCATATAGTGAGGAGTAAAAGCTGACATTTAACTGTTGGATTCAATTTCTTACTGAAGTTTTCTTTTTTCCCCATTCGTTAGCATTAATACTTCATTACTCTGAAGTTGATTTCCATAATGACGTGATAATGTGCCTCAGTACCAGCTAATTGCTCTTGTGTAGTCAGTCAAACGGTTGGCCCCCTCTGTCAAGATGCTGGAATCAAGACATAATTGTCCCCTGGCACCCAAGACAGAAAGTACAACTCCATCTCCAAATCTGTCTTAGTGTAAGTAATACGCCTGCATACTGTCATGAGTGACACGGGCCTCTTCTCTTCAACGCCGTGACCCGTTTTAAAGATCAACGCCAGCCCGTGAGCGTGCACCCAGCAGTTGTCCTTCCCTCTGAATGTTATTACAGAGGGAAGCAAGGTCAGATTGCAGAGATGATGATACATTGGAAGCACTTCTGAAATAAGAAAGTCCTCTTTTTTTGCTGCTGTGTCGCATATTGACCTTGGCATTTCTGACAATAGCATCCATCACACGTGAAACCTTTCCAACAGGCAGCACTGGTCTGCTGAGCGGCCAAGTGAATCAGATTAAGGAATAACACCGGTAGATGGATGCCTGACGTCAAAGCTGCAGAGGGATCAAGCTCCCGCTTCCTCATGCATTCCACCCCCCCCACCCCCACCCCCCACCCTCGCACCGCCTGGCTGGGTTATGTTTCTCTGATTTTGACACATATGATTAACGGCCACGGGATCGCCTTTGTTTTTGATCAATACTGTATTGTGGTGGTAATTAATTCAAACAGAGCATTAAAATTTCCAGTTGAATCGTCTTCTGATTGCTATTCATCTCAAGGACGTTTTATTACACGTCAGTTACTTGTTCATTACATACCCACGACACAAATGATTTCATAATTCGCTCTGTATGGACGTAGATTGAGTTTTCTTCAACATTATTGGTTTACAAGTTGTTCCAAAGAAAAAGCTTCTTTGTAATCAAATGAAACTTCACGATCTTTCCAGCCGATCTCACGTGAAGACAAAAGAATTATTCTTTTACCGCACAGACAAATATCTTTAATGTCTGGCATCAAATCTCCTAGACTACTAATAGTTGCTTTAATGTCCAGTAAATGTAGAAATTGCTCACTGCACAGGGCTGGATATCAACCATCTTGATCTCTGCAGTGTGGTAGCTGAGATACTGAATTCTCTGTTGTAAAAGCACTCGACGATTCAGGTATGAAATAATGATTTTATTAATATTAGAAATTTGTTTTCATTACATAAAAATATCCCCCGTTGAAACAATGTATCAAAACATGCATGGTTTCATTTTGAAAGAGATATTTCCCCCCCAAAAAAAGTGAAGTATTTTACTAAAAAGGTTGTTTTACTTGAGACAATTTGACTGATTGAATAATGACTGAGAGAAAAACATTCGAGACATGAACAACATCTCTAAAGCTCTGCACAAGATGGAAAAAGACATTAAGACTCTGTGTGTGTGTGTGTGTGTGTGTGTGTGTGTGTGTGTGTGTGTGTGAGAGTGTGTGTGTGTGTGTGTGTGTGTGTGTGTGAGTGTGTGTGTGTGTGTGTGTGTGTGGGTCTTCAATGCAGAGCTGCACTGAAGTACTCTGCTGGGAGCATCCAGTCAGTGACCCCTGTCTTTCCAACTGTGTAGAGAGAACACTTCAGCGTGTGTGTGTGTGTGTGTGTGTGTGTGTGTGTGTGTGTGTGTGTGTGTGTGTGTGTGTGTGTGTGTGTGTGTGTAGGACGCGTAGGACAGAACGAGAGATGGAAGTACAGCACATAGAACAGAGGATCATTGTGCAGCTTCGGGTCTCTTCTGGTCCAAACATGTCGTCCACATGCTGCAGCTCACGTAGCGCAGCCTGAGGAGAAGTCCTGAACCGCACTGACCTTTGAACTTTGCTCTGACACTCACTCGTTCAGGGCAAGGTGACCACCTTGCTGTATGTAGGGCCAGTCCAGGTTCAACACACACCTAGCTAGAGAGAAACTGCTACACACACAGTTGGTTCTCATGTAACTTTAAAATGTGGCATCAATATCTAAAGAGATGGTTGCTTTGACACAGGTCGTAAAATATATTTGAAAAATCAAATGTGTGCATTCTTACATTATTATTTAGTAAATGTTTAATTAAAAATAGTGTATTTTTGTTGCAAAACAGTGCCTGCATACACGCATTTCAACATATAAGATCAATATTGGATTGATACATTTTAAGTAAATGATATCCTTGATGTGCAGTAGATTTTAAAGAAATTAAATACAACTAAGAACGTATTCAGAAAATAAAGCAGGCCTAATTTCGGTCACATATACCAAGAATAATATAATAGGAAATCATATTATAGGTGAAATTTAAAAAGAGTAGGGAAATGGTGTGTTCACTAAATCATCACTCACCCGTTTTCCTTAGTAACTGTGCAGCAAGATTGTGCTTCAGTCACGCGAATTCAGTCACTGTAGTACATTAAATTAAACTATAAATAAGATAACTTGCATTTAACGCTGGGATCTTAAACACAAATCAAGGGAATGTAAAAACCATATCAGAAGAGTCGCGTCATTATCACAACAGCATCTTCTCTCCTCCGATGTTTCAACCCAGATTTCAAAATAAAAACATCCTCCTAGTTTTTTCCTGTTTTATGAGTCACAGCGTGATGGTGTTTTCCACAATCAAGTTTTTACGGCGTGTCAGCGGGACGTCGTGTCCACAGGGACTCCATGGAGAAAGAGGTGAGTACCAGGTGCTGGGAATGCTCTCATGCTATTACCACCACACTGACATGGCGTTCTGTCCTATTTTACCTTGCGTGCAGCCCCCTCAGCCCCCTTAGACCCCTTCTCCCCCACCCCCGAGGCCACAAGACAACAGGATGGCACCGCAACGGCTGCAGCTTCATGGATGGAAGCCACCACAATACACGGAGGAATCATTTTGTGTCAGAAACTTCTAGAGGCACAAACTAAAATGGAGAGGATGACTTCTTTATTTCTTTTTTCTTTTTTTTTTTGGAGGGGAGGGTAGAGAGTTGCAATGCACCCCAAACACCATTCTCCTCAAACACGGACTTGGAGCACCCTCTACCCATCAGAAGTCAAAATGCACTCCTGCCATGACTGGGTCTGTAATTGTGTGGGAGCCAGGCCTCGCTCCTTCTCTCCTGAGTTTTAACAGAAACCATGAGAGGGGAGGCTCCTTGAAAGGCTTTATCAACTGTGACCAACCGCCGTCAGCAGTAACCCATGTTATACAGGCCGCAGTTATGACACCCTCAAAGGGGCAGCCCACGAGGAGGCAGGCGACAGGGAGGGAGGGGGGGGGCGGGGGGGGTACAAGGCGAACAGGGCCTCAGAAGTTTCTCACCTTCCCTTGAACCGCAGCCGCGTACCCTCGGCAGGAGGTGGACAGGGCCTGCTTTGAAAAATAACACCTTTGTGATCCCCAGTGTTTGGGGATGGTTCTTGGGTCTGCAGATGGCTCCAGATTCTCTCTCTCTCTCTCTCTCTCTCTCTGGATAGTCTTGTAATACAGAGAGAAAGAGGGACCAATATTAAGTTCTTTTTCCCCATTTTGCACGAGAACCTGAATTTCCAGTCAGATTGAAAGAAATTTTGGATGGCAGAAATACAAAAAGCGCAAAAACACTTGGTCATGTGGTCTGAAATTAAGAGCAAACACAGAAAAATCCCATCTTCCGTGGAGCAGACGAAGGAGCAAGAAATTGAAAGAGTTAGTGAAGGAGGGAATAAATTATTAAAGCTCCAGCATTCATGCTTACAGCATTATTCCTTCAGTCTGGGGGGGAAGAAAACAGTCCACTGGCTGAACTCCTCACCCCCCTGGATTCTGAGATCACTTTTAGTTGCAGATGACAGTTAGAAACTGGCATCTGACAGCGAGCTCACTAAGCCTGGTGACACTTCCCTGCGGCTCAGCAGGACCCTCCCAGCGATCCAGCCCCTCTGGAAAGGTGATCGGCCCTTGCGTTGTTTTTCTTCTCCTCTTGCTTCTCACTGTGGATTCTGTTTTCCACTTAATTTCCTTTTTTTTTTTTTCTTCCATTTTTTTTTATTCCTCTCCTCTGCCTTCTTCCTCTGGCAGTACGATGGAATCATTTCAAAGGCGCGTTTATTCGAGAACTTTGAATGTCACGCGGAACGATTTTCTACCTGTAAATGTAATAAGGTGATTATGTTACAGTATTCATACAACAAATCAGCTTATGAAGTCAGCGTGAGTGCCAGTCTGGGAGCCGGGTGGAGAAGACAGTGCAGCCTCGTGCAGGCTTATGTTGCCTCCAAACAGCTGTGGTGCCTCTTTTGTGTCATTTGGAGGGCCTGTTGCCCCTTGCTCTATTCAGGGCTTTCACACCAGTCTCACTCACTTCTCACTCCCTGGGTTCCTCCTCACAGTTCATAAATTAAACAGAGGGAGGGGAAGCTGGGATCACAGCAAAAAAAAAAAAAAAGTTCTGCCAGAATCAGTCTGATCACACGTGTGATATCACCACGTAGAAAGTTTCAGTGGTCAGGAAGGAACCGGGAGGGCGATTCTCCGATGAAGACAGAATATTTAAGGTTATTCGCTCGGGGGACAAAGTGGTGTTGACGCTATACGTTATTCTAACGAGTGTAGCGGTGTTGTGGTTAATACGGCCGCAGCTCAGAAGCGTGTGTGTGAGAGAGGCCGAGGGTGGGCGGCGGCGGCGGCGGCGGTGACGGTGGTGGCGGTGGTGATATGGGGAGGGGGGGTGGGTGCAGAGGGATCACAATATGGTGACAAGCACTGGGATACTTGTGTCAAAACAAAGACGACTTATACTGAATAAAGCTTTTGGGACTTTTTATCTTCTCTTATGTGTTCCGATGGACTTCAATCTCATTATTCAAATGATTTAAATGCATCATGATGGACATACTGTATTCAACCCAGCAGTGCATACTGTGACAATGACTTAATGGCATGAATAGAGGGAAATATAGCACAGTTCAACGGCTTGAATTGCTTGCTATTATCCCTTTGTGATACAGAAAGATCAAAATTATGAAATATCATGCGACACATGTGGGATCTATTCGGGTGTATCACAAAACTCCCATTGAAAAACGGCTAAATGGCGTTGCATGAGGCTGTGTAGAGAACCATATGGACGCCTCCACATCTCCTCATTTCATACATGTTTCTTTTGACATCATTAATGCCTCGGTATCCAGTGGCGCTTGGAACACATCCAAAACAATTATAAAGTTGCCGTGGAAACTGAGGTCCTGTGCCAGAGTGAGGCATACTGTCTCCGCTCAGATAACCGCATGGAAAGTCACAGCAAACAAAGCACTTGACAGGGGTGCAGAAATGGGAGAAATAAAAAAAAGAAAGAAAGGGAGGGAGGGAGGGGGGGGAGGGAGGTGAGGGATGGGCAGAGGTGAAGAGACGAGGATGGAATAACAAAAGAATTTGGACAGATGATGAAAATGAAGCGACACAATAGATTTGGATTGTTCAGGGAAAGAAGTGTGTTAGACGACTGAGTGTCTACGGCGGGAATGTTTGTGTGAGCGAAAATGATCGTATCACACAACCTCCGACGGTGACACGTGTAATTTTGTGCGTGGAACATTGGGACTGGTGTAATGTATTGTAACCTTATGCTAAGCTAATGAACAAGAAGATGAAAGTGGTGTAATGGAGGCGTTTTTACATTCATCTTACGGCTCCTCATTATACGCTCAATATGACAGCCTCGTTAGGAGTGCACGAAAGATTACCCATGCGGCTAAAGAGCACCACCTTCACACAGAAAAAAAAGGAAGAAAAAAATACACACACAGAAATTGTAAAACAGGTAGGAATGTAGACTGAGACACACACACACTCACACACACATGGAAACCCCTGGTGGGAGTAACTGGGCTCTTAGAGTCAGAAAGACAATCTGACTGGCTTTCAAAGACCCCCTGACTGTCCAGTGTGTTTATTCAGATGGGAACGGAGAAACACCACCATTTCAGAGATACTTTGTTTTGATCTCACTGATGAAGAACGTTAGTTTCAGTGTTCCACTTTGGGCAGTTGAGGTGATAAAAAGCACCCTTGATACTCCAAACTTGTTATTCTCTCGACATCATGGAGTATAATTGGTTTAATTAATACCTAGAAATGCAAGAGTGAAACAAAAAACACAAATATTAATTTGATATCATGGAGACATTTGTTAGTTTTGACGGCAGCAAACCCTACCGGCCGTATATGACGTGTATTCCAGGCTATGTCAGGTCACGATAAGAAATTACAGTAACATGAATCAATTAAAACATGTTTTAGTTGCCTGTGCCTGAAGTGTCAGCAGATTTGCGCACGAGTCATCATTTGTCCTCATTAGTGTTTCTCCGAGAAATCAGCAGCGCTTGAGAAAATCAGGTAATTTGTATTCGCAAATAAGGATACTCGACCCGCCGACGTCACGTCATTTGTAACGAGCGTGTGTGTGTACATGTGCATGCGTGCAGACTATTTTTTGTTTGTGAATGTTTGGCTTTACAGTGAAAAGGCAATTTCTGCATTAGTCTTAGTAATGGCAATGAGGCAGAGCATTATTAGCTCAACACTGCCCTCCAGTGGAGGTAAAGTATAATAACCCACACATAAAGTCCAGGTCCCCTCAGTGGGGAACGTTTCACAGGACGTTCATCTTTTCAGTTCCAGAAATGATTTTTTCCATTTTTACTCCAAATGCTTGTTGCTTTTATCTGGTAATTGTTGCTTCTTAGGTGACACAGATCCCCCCCCCCCCCCCCCGTCAGTTCTTTAGAGAAATCTATCGAGAAGAAGAAAGTTGCGGTTGACCAGTGCCAAAAAAGTTACGATGATAAAATAAATAATTGCCAAGTTATACCGCAAGCCATCAATATTTTAAAACCTCCAATACTGTCGACTCAAAATAGAGGTGTTGTTTTTTTCTGGCCTCTTGAAGACCAACATTGTACTCTGAGGTAACAAATATTCCTATTCGGGAGCTTTCTTCAGGAGTACAGCGCTTTTCTTGTCTCGTACCTTCGTTTTTTTTTGTGCGTGTACGATTGAATAAACTCAAGCTCATAAATATTCTACGAATGACTTGAATTCACGTTCCCTCCCCATCCGTTCTTTAAGTATCATCAAGCATCAAAAGCGACGGAATGAGACTTTGAACTGACTCGATACCTTTGAATGAATGCAGGGACGTGGAGTAAATCTTTGTGGTTACAGCTGGTAAGAATTACTCCGCCGCGGCATTGTAGGGAAATCAAGCGCCACAGAATGCAGTAGATGTAACATAATTACAGCTTGTCATCTGATATTGTAAACACATGTTTAACAGAGTCATTGTATATATCGTCCAACCCAGCATCCATACATTCCTGACAGTCATTCTCAGCAGCGTGGGTTTATGAAGTGTGTTGAGTACCATATGTTCCTTGGTAACTGAGACTAAAACACACATCGAGGTAACCCTGGGATTTACTGAAAAAAAATATAAACACGCAATTTTCATTTTTGTGTTCCACCCTCGTATGTATTCCTGATGTATTTGCCAAGATCTCTTGCGCAGGTGTGGGACATCAAGATGCTAATCACAACACAGGTGTTCCTAATGATGGGGTTCAGGAAAGGTGAAGCTTAAAATGGGGAGTTTTGGTGTTGGCATGCTGGTTGTTGCCGTGTCCTGTAGAACTGCTGCCAGCCAGATTAGGCAGCAGGTCTATATGACGTTAGAAAAGGTTGATTTACTGCACTAGTCTGACCTAAACTGGTGCATGTATCTATATCAGTCTACCAGGGTAGTCTCTCCAAAGTCAGACAACATATCTAGATCACCACATTGATGATCAGTTTACTCCAGCACGTATCAATCAGCCCTAAATTGGCCGAGACGTCACATGTTGGCACTCATCATGTTAGCACTCATCATGTTAGCACTCATCATGTGAGCTGCGAGGTCACGATTGTAAAGTTGTCTATATTTTTTGGGCTGATTTTAAATCCGCCATTTGCTTGCTAACTTGTTTGCTATGTGATGCAAAAAGTCAACCCTAAGAGTCTGGTTGCAACTTACGTCTGCAAATATATTCCATCCATTTTCTTTCGCCCATCCCGCTAAGGGTCGCGGGGGGGTGGAGCCTATCCCAGCTGCCTTCGGGCGAGAGGCGGGGTTCACCCTGGACAGGTCACCAGTCCATCACAGGGCCAACACATAGAGACAGACAACCATTCACACTCACAGTCACACCTACGGTCAATTTAGAGTATCAATCAGCCTCGTCCCCTCTTGGTGTCTTTGGACTGTGGAGGAAGCTGGAGTACCAGAGAGAACCCACACAGGAACAGGGAGAACTGTGTGTTCTTGCTGTGGGGCAACAGTGCTAGCTACTGCAGCACCGTGCCACCCCCTGTAAATACATTCTTCGTATAAAAACAGAATCTGGAGGCAAGGGAGAAAACGTCGGGACAGGGGGGCTTTGGGTTTCAGTTTTAGTAGCTTTGGCCAATCACTGTGGGCGGCCTTGGTTGCTTCCCCATGAACAGTCTGTGTGCAAAGGGGATGGAAGGCATTGGCCAAAATGCAAGGTCCGAATAATGTCTGTCTGCTGATGTAGCAGAGCTGTTGTAGTGGTTTTTAACCGTTAACGGAGTGTAAACTAGCTACTTTGGGGGAGGGGGGGGGGTCCATTCTCAGCCATTGTCTTCCAGTTCCATGCAAATGTCTCAAATTGCTATGGAGAAAGAAGAAGTGAAGTCTTGTACTGGATATCTGCTGGCTAAACCAGTGAACCCTCAAACACTGGCCCTTGCTCCCTGTGGCTCAGTCATCAGACGTAACTGATGGGTTCTGAGATTGGGTTGCAACCAGCTGAAAGGGAGCCAGACACCACGTCCAAAACTCCCAACTCTGTCTCATGGACGCTAAACTGTTCAATTGAAGTCTTCACACAGTCTTGATTTGTCTGCAGTTCAGCGGGTGAGCGAAAGCTCTCCGCAGTATCACCTGTGCAGGTTAGACAGCGTTTGGGGCGTCAGCTCAGTGTTGAGAATAGATTGGACCATGATGGCCGGCTTGAACGGCCAAGTATTTCCTCTGTGCAGTAACTGCACATCAAGTTCCTGGTGTACTGGGAGGGTATGAGGAACATTCTTGGGTGTCTCACAACAACATATGGTAGCATTCAGGACTCTATATATGACATTGTTCAGGCTTTTTGGGCACCAAGTTGCACACGTCCTGCATGGTGCTGCCACAACTGCCGTCCTCCTATGTCCTTGTTTTCTCATCGTGTGTCGTCTCTCTGCTTGTCTGTGTGTCTTTGCCTGCCGGTGGTAGACCACAGTCACCCACACGAGACCGCCACTCATCATCGGATAGCGTCCTGGCAGTAACAAGCGCTCAGCGACTCAATATCACGTCTGAGCCTATTTCTAGATCTCCTTGCTCTCACCTCACTCATGATAAAACCTTACGTTCGACTGTAACTTCATCCGCACGGCTGTTGTTGGTTATGAAAGTACGAGTATGTGACGTAACAGAGAAGAAAGACCGCCTGAGTCGATTCGTCACGTGACTCCTCCTCTGAACTACTTCGGTGGACACACTTTGTATTTTTTCCTCCTCATCCATTCTCTCTGGAAACAGATCGTATCAACACCTGGCCTTGCATTTTCTACTTCAGGAAACGATGAACAATGAGCATACCCAGACAGCTCTGGTGCTTGTCTGTGTCGCTAAAGGGATGTGGAGTAAATCTTTGTGGTCACAGCTGTCAGGAATTACCCCACCACAACATGCAATCGCAGGATTCGGTAGACGTGACACAATCACTGCGTGAATCTGATATTATGAGCACATGTTTAACAGTGATTCTGCTCTTGTAGGAGAGCCTTCAGTCATTCTGAGCGCATCATCCAACCCAGCAACTATAGACATGTACTTGGCATGACTGTGAGGTTTTGCCAGGGTTCCTGAGGTCAAGGGCCACAAGTTCATTAAAAAAAAAAAAGGACAGTTAGCTACTGGAGGAGTAGAGGGTCACTAAGACAGTAGGGATCGTATGTGCCCCAAGAACTGTTTGCATTTATACTGACTCTAACAATCGAAAGGATGAAAGTGATAGCGAAGCTGCTCGAGTCAAGATGGAGTGGCTAAAGTGATACCGCTGTAACGCTGCATTTAACTGACAGGCTGTTCAGAGGCGAGAGTGGGTGACATCACTGAGTGGGAGGTGTTGAACTTGTTCTCTCAGATTTCCGTGCTTAAATGTTCCTCTCCATGTAATAATTTGGTCATATTGCAGGATAAAGAGGTGTCTTTCATGCAGTGTAACTTTAAGCTTTATCTTCTGACTTGTGAGTCGTCACCGTGTGTGTGTGTGTGTGTGTGTGTGTGTGTGTGTGTAAATGGAGTGAAATTATAATGTGCTTTGACCGACACGAAGGTGCTCATCAGTGCTTTATAAAAACAAGTCCAACACTATCTTTAACCACACACACACACACACACACACACACACACACAGACCAGTCGATTCCAATTTGAAGTGAGTTCAGGATATTTTGCAAGGAAACTAGAAAGGGGACTCTTTCAAATTTGCTGTATCCAATGGTTGTATAGCTCATCACTAGCTGTAATGAAAGGGGAAATATATATATATATATATATATATATATATATATATATATATATATATATATAGAATAACAAAAACAAAACCCACTTTAAAATGAGTTTATTTTCTGCCAATTCTACACTACAAGTTAATAAATATATGATGCACTGCTGTTTATTTACCCCAACCTAGCAACTTTACCAGCTGCAGTACTTAACGGCCTTTTTTGTGTATTACAAATATGCAAATGAGGAGTGAGAGCCTAAAGCAGCCAACTGTCCAGTGCTCAGCATTCCGGCGTGTCTTGTCTGGAGAACTACATCCGGTTAACACGAGTTCGAACTGACTGACAACCGAATCTATCGTATTCGGTTCTTTGCTGTCATGACCGGATCTGTCGTGTTAGGTTCTATGCTCCTGACTCATCATTGGCGCGTGAACATGGGAAGTACGATGACGTAGACCAATCAGAAGAGCGGTTTATTATAGGCTTGGTTCCGGAGTGGCCTGTTATTATTTCAAGTAGCAGCAGGTGAAATCTTGGTGAGTATTTGGGATGGATCAGCTGTTTCTCTCCCTCCGTCTCTCTCCCTCTCCCTCTCTCCTCGCGTGCAGGTGGCATAACTCGACCCTCGTGCGCTTGAACTCTTCCACGGACGAGCTCAAACCACGGCGCGCGCGCTCTTCTTTCACTAGATGACGTAACATTCATTCAGGCATTTCACGTCACACATGTACGAGAGAGAGCCGACTGAAAGGCAGGAATGTGGACGGAAATGGCCCACGTCGAGAGGGGCGGCGGTTGTTTACGTGTCCGCAAACGGCCTAAGAGGATTTCTCACGGCGGTGTCACTTCCAGATAAAACCCAGAATGTCTGCCCACCCTCAGGGGTCCTCGGCGGCTTCCCCCCCAGGCTGTGGACTGGCAACTTTGGTTCTCCTTAATACGAGCGTTATTTACCCAGAATAAACTACATCAACTAGACAAGAAAGCAAATATCGACTGATCAATTGTTGTAAAATGTGATATTATCGTCTTGCCACCTGCGATCATTTTTCTCCGTTGGTTTATGAGTCACCAAAGTAACCAGCAGAGGGCGCCAGATCTCATTTTTCATTTCAACATTTCATTCATCAACAGGTCACTGTAATAAAATGAATATGTATGCTGTACCCAGCCCCGGAATACCAGGCTGTCCTCCGGGATTAGAATACCTCACCCAGGTAAGGCTCAACTACTCTTCCGATAAATATGTTCCTCATCGGCTAGTGAAGGGCTGCCCAAAGTGAGGCCCTGGGGCTAAACTTGGCCCAGTGTAAGGTTTGATAGGTCCACTAGAATAAAATAACGATTCGAAGTGCAATAATAGGAGCGAGCCTCATATTGAAAATGGGAAAAATACACTTGTCTTTTCTGTGAGGTGAAATTATTGGTTTAAAATAAGGTTTTACTGTACTTCAGATACTGTATTTCAGTGACGCAAGAGAAGAAGAGACGCATGTCAACATTTCGCAGTAGAGAAAACACAGGTGTGAGTGATGGAACTGGTCGGTCCTAAATTATGAATATCTGCTGTTGTGCATGCAGAATCCCCTCCACACTGTCATGGCCTACTGGGCCAACTCATATTGCTAATTATGTTAGCGACACTTTGGCAAGTCTGCAGAAAAGGATCTTGTTAAGCCTTCCCTTGGCACTATTTTGTTACTATTTTAACTGTAATACACAAATACAATCAAGTGTCTCCACTGCGTTTCCATGTGTAGGCCGAACCACACAGTTGGACTCAGCTCAGTGGAAGAGTGTATTTTCCTGGCTCGCTGTACAATGTGAGCATGATTACGAGAACTGTTATTTTCTCCCATACTTCCCCTGAGACCTCGTTCCCCCGCATTGGTGTGAGAATGAAGGCAAACATTAAAATTCACTGTATGTGTTGGGTTGTCTAGGTGGATCAGCTCCTCATCAAACAGAAAGTAGAGCTAGTCGAAGGTACTGGACACGCTTTGAATTCTAAAATTAAAAAAAATATCTCAGCTGCTGTTTCTCCTCAGAGTAGATTTAGTAATAACAGCTTGTCACGCCTCTGTCATCCCTGCAGCTCTTGTTGGTTTTGAAAGCAACAACAAGTATGAAGTGCGTAACGTCATGGGTCAGAACGTGTTCTACGCCGTGGAGGAGAACGACTGTCTGAGTCGACAGTGTTGTGGGCCCCTGCGCTCCTTCACCATCCACGTCCTGGACAACTTTGGCCAGGAAGTCATCACTGTCACCAGGCCTCTAAAGTGCATGTCTTGCTTCTTTCCTTGTTGTCTACAAGAAGTGAGTCAAGCTTGTTTTTTAAAGTTACAGTCTTCAACATATCTAATTTAAAAGTAGCACACCAACTTTTCGTATATATGCTTACTAGCCAGCCGCTGCAGAGCCAAACTAGAAGATAGATAGTCCTGTGCTGCAGCAGGGAGAGGAGATCCACTGCTAATTAGCTTGGCACAACGAATGATTATGGGTGGGAAATGTATTTTCAGGATCAGGATTTATCCTATTTTGTTCTAGATATATGAATGCATGTGTTAAACACCTTTTAATGGAAGTTCGCTAACACTTCCCATCCACTACTATTCATTGTGCTAAGCTAACTAGCAGTCAGCTGGTTTGCATGTCTGAGTTCCCTACTGCCACACAGACAGGTGTCTGTCTTCATGTCTGGGAGGATGGATGTGATAGTATTTCACAGACACATTTCCTGTTCCTTGAAGTGTCCCTTTCTGAGGATGTGTCTCTGTCTCTCAGCTGGAGGTCCAGGCTCCCCCTGGTAACATAGTGGGCTACGTTGTACAACAGTGGCACCCGTTCTCCCCTAAATTCATTGTGGCAAATGAACATAACGAGCCTGTTCTGAAGATCCACGGTCCGTTCTGTGGATGGAGCTGCCTTCCAGATGTTGACTTCGAGGTGGGTTTAACTAAACACCAGAAATCCATTAAATTTGTCAAAACATTCTTACCCTCTGGTTGTGTTTTGGAAGGGATTCTCCCGGTGCTCTGAAGCGGCAAATATGTTTCCAATCAGAGCGGGTCGTGGCTTGGATGATGCCATCACGCTAGGGCATGCTCTTGTGTGGTACAGTGCGGCCATTGTTCCTTGGCTCAGCTGCTTTTCTTAGATTGAGCTGTGAAGGGGATTTGGCTCAGTGATCCGGAACCTTTTACCAGACCAAGAAGATTTGTAACTGAGGCATGATATTGCAATCCTTTTTTTTCCCTCCCTCATTGCTTTGAAGGGGACACACAACTCACGAGGCAGCGAGCAAACAGCTGGAATGGCATGGAATTATGAATTTCTCCATGATCTACTTCCAATAAAACCAAACCAGCTTTGATGTGTATCCTAGTGCAACACATGTCGGTCATTCGTCTTTTCTACGTCTCCTTTCTAGATCCTGACAATGGATGAAGTCAGTAAGATTGGAAAAATCAGTAAGCAGTGGACAGGGCTTCTACGGGAGGCATTCACAGATTCAGATAATTTTGGTATCCAGTTCCCCATGGATTTGGACGTGAGAATGAAGGCTGTTATGATTGGTGCCTGTTTTCTCATCGTAAGTACCTTCTTGTTTTTTTCTTTTTACTTTAACTGTCACTCCTTTACTTTCAATGTGTCAGTAGCTGCAGACCAAGCTTCCTCCGGGAATGATTTGTTTCTCTTCATTGGCTGTCGGAAATGTCAAGTACCCACCACTTGGCCAACGTTTGGTGGGAAATATGTCATAAAACCACTTCAATCACCGCAAATGTAAAACAGATTTTCAGAGTTTCTTTTGGCAGTGATACACCTTAGCTGACATTCATTTTTAACTGCAATTAAGTAAGATCAATGTCAGTTCAATGTTTTTGCTGCTCTCAACACTTTCTCTCTCTCTTTTTTTCCTCTTTCTCGTCGCAGGATTTCATGTTCTTTGAGAGTACCAACTGAACAAATCCTGCAACATTCCTGGAAGAACAAGGCCAATCAGAGCTCTGGTGATCAGTCCCAAATGCCATAATACGTAACAACATTAATAATGGGCCGTACCAAAATGTGCATGAACAAGGAAATAGAGGGATTTTAGGTTGAAGCCATCTGATTGGTTGTTTTTTTTGTTTTTGTTTATATTTGTCACTGATGGTCAGAGAAAGAAATCACTTTTGATCAGATAAAGGTTTGTGCGCCAACCCTGATCCAGACGCTCGCTAGAGATGAATAAAGTCAGTTCAGTTTGAATGCCGAAGGAAGAAACCATCACGGGCTGGAAGAGGGAACGCAAAAAGTGTGACACCAAATAGTATCAGGCAATCTGGTCCTATTGATGATGTTAATTTATATAGAGCACTCACGTGTGTGTAGCTATATTGTGAGAACTGAACAACTGATGTAATGTCGTAGATTGCAGTTCAAATATTCAACGCCCTTATTTATTTATTTGTTTACATTTTGTTGGACGATAGAGCAACACGTGCGGGCACTGCTTTGTGGGCGTATGTCAGTGTGCTACTTGTGTGTGTTTTTAAAGGAAATATAACAGGATAACAAGTCATGTTTTTCAGCCCATAATAACGATGCACTGGAGAGATGGATCAGCTTGAACTAATGTCCTAGGTTTGTCCACAAGAGGGAGCTACTCATTCATTCAAGGCAGGATACTGCTCGAATGACCCCTGCCTGCTTATGCCATAGGTTTTTATGGGAATATTAGTGTATATTTTTGTTGAAACTCAGGTTGAAATGCATGCTACTATAGTGTTGGCTACTGCTAGCTTCAGGAATTACTTCTTTGCAACTGATACTATGAATATGAAGTTATTTTAATTTTTTTGTTCTAAATATTCATATTTTGTATGTAGGTCATCATTGGAGATACAAGTAGCAAAGATATCATAAGTGCTACATCAACATAAAGACCATCCAGACAACTTTTGTACAAGAAAGTGTTTTTTTCCTCATCTGGTACCAGACAATATTGAGTTTTGTTTTTGTAAGTTTTATGTGTCTTAAAAGCTTCAGATGTTAGATATTTGAGTTTTGAGTTCAAGAAATATTTGTTATTGGTGAAGTTTTAATTTTCTTTAGGTTGTTTTTATTCATTTCAGTGGAATAAAAGTGGATTTCAATGATTATGAGGCGCATTTTTTTAAATTGGGTTTGAAGGCAGTGGTCGTGCACATAAAATGGAAGTGTGTGTTGTTGTCGTTTGAAGTTTTTAGTGTAAATGCACACTGACATTCTTGCTGTTAAAGTTAGTCTGATGATACAGATCCCAGAACAGAATGCAGGTGCTAAAACCTCTGAAGGCTCTTTGATTGTGTTTAAAACCTAAAACTTTACACCAGAATGTGACGCAAAGGGAATTTATTGATTCAAAAAGATTAAAAGCAGTTTTATGTATTCTTCTACTTTTGCACTAATACTGTGAACTATAAACCATTTAATCATCCAATGAATGCATACTAACTCTGTGAGCTAAGCTTAAATAAATTAAATTGGATTGTGTGCTGGTGTTGTTTTTTTCCTCCCCATTTATTAAAACACCAAATTCTGGAGGCTTGACTGAAATATTTAAATATTATTTATTAGGGACCCTCGAGGCTGTAGACTTTAGTTCTTAACTTTCCAGTTGTCACTCCTTGGAAATGGTTAAATCATTCTGCTCTCCGTGGTGATGAGTGTAGTTCCCCTGTAATAAACATCTTTAGTCCACCAATCATGTCAAAAACAAAGATCCCGTCAGGGATAGCATGCAACAGGAAATGAGAACATCTCTCCTTTGTTTTTCTTTTAATAAACCATTAATTTGTGAACCTCAGGAGTGACTGCTTATTTAAAACTGGTTTTTGGGGCTTTGTTTTATTATCGCGCATCAGTGGGAGAAGCGACTTTGTGTCTGAACAAACAGCAAAGCTGTCATAGAGTTCCCCTGTTGTTTCTGCTGCAGTTAAGAACATTAGACGGATGTTATACAACTCTTTGCTTTAATTTCTAATACTTTGATTGATTGAGGTTTATAGCACACACACACACACACACACACACACACACACACACACACACACACACACACACACACTATCCTTCTTAGGACATTACACTGACTTACATTCATAGTGGACAGCCTAATTCTAAGCATCACCCACTTTTGCCTAACCCTGGCTTTAACCTGAAATTAGGACCAGTCTTGTCTCTGTCAGGACTCGGGGACCTGAGAAGGTTAATTTTGACACCAGAGAATTTTTTTTTTTTTTTTTTTTACAAGTAACAAAAACCAAGTAGGAAAGTGAGCATGGGACTTGTGTTTGAATATATTCAGCTGTGGCACAATCCCATCATCTCTTGACAACCACAGGACACACTCACGTCACAATGATTAGCGTTTAGCATCAGCATTGAAAGGCTGGGATTAGGTCAGGGATCGTGTCATGAAGAGAAAAAGACTTGACTTCGCCTCAAATTCGCCAAAAGAGACAAAACTCCTCCACAAATGAAGATACATTTTAGCAACTGTTTTTGCTAGCAAATGTGCCGTATCAACTGAGATGCTAGGCTATGCTGTTAGCTTGTTTCTGTTGCCAGAAGGGACGGATTTAGTTGTCCCTTGTTGTCCTCCATTACTCCCATAATCCTATATGATACCTTCCAGCTATATCCTGGGACCGGTAGCTTCAGTCAATGTCTGGGTTTTGTAGTTTATCCTCACATGCTGTGTTCACCCCTGTCTCTTTAAGGCCCCCCTTCCTGAAAGGGTTCGGGTGATATTGGCTGTTTTCTGGAAGCCTACCAAGGAGCCGCGGCCTGCGTGAGACATGTTCCAAAAGGAGGAGGCAACAATTTTAGCAGTTTTCCCACTGAAGAAAGCCCAACAGCTGGCTAGAGTTTGAGTCACGCTTATCAGAATTTCAGTTTGCTGACGTTCTCTTTGTTATTCGTGTCAAACAGCAGGCTTAGGGTTTAGTGGTAGAAATCTCATCTCTTTGTGATAATGCAGTGTGACTTCATTACTCGGCTACAAATTTCTATATTTGTAACCGGCTATGACAGAGTGCAGAGCCACTGTTAATACCTTCCATCTGTTTCAACACCTGCAACTGTCACAAAACAGTCATCCTTTCCTTTCAGATCTCAGTGGGTGGTGTCATAATTTGCGAGTCTGCAGATCAGACGTTATCTCAGAAGGAGTGGGATTGTTGCCACAGGTTTCTCCTCAGATACCCCACGGCGGTGACGTATTTCCACCTGAAAACGAGATCCTACCCTCTAAGATTACCTCCGCCTGCTCACCGTGAGCACGCTGTGGAGCTGATGACCATTTACTGACATCAGCTCAGAGCTTTATTTCTCCCTCTCCCATATGTTTACCTCATTAGTTGTCCGTGTTTAATGTGACACAATCGAAACAGACAGAAAGTATAGTCCTGTAATAGGTCAGATTTATGGAATTTCCTTCCTCAATGGGCCGTGGAGACTTAATTAGAAATCAACCTTTAAAGAGGCAACAACTTATCCGAACGTGCGGGAATCCACTTGTGTATTTGTTACAGTGAAACACTCGCTGATGTCACCGCTGCAGTCATTTGTTGGGTGGGATGTCTCAGCAAACGAGCAGATGTTTTTTTCACGGTTGCAGAGTTTAAGATTTTGTTTGTTAGATCTTAGTCTTCTTCCTTATAATGAAACCCGGCCATGCAAACAAACAATCACAAAGCCTCGACCCCGTGAACGAAGCAGACGTGGGTCCGCTGGCGCTGCCGTGCAACCTGCTGTGTTTACGCCGCTGACGCTTCCTATTCGGCGGCTGTAAGCTGAGCCTCTCTATTGTTTACGTGTCATCTAACAACTTGGGCGAGGTGCCGCACTGATGATTAAATGACCTTAAACAACTGTAAGACAGCATTTTGAAGACTGATTAGACTCCTACTCGGATGTTCTGTCAGAGCTATAATAACAAATGTGAAACCAAACTTTTAATGGAAACTATGTGGAGAAAAAAGAAAGCGTGTTTATCGCCAACATGGAACAGAAAATGTACGCTGATTAGTTGGCTCCCAGTGTAAAGTATCAGGAATTTATGGTATCTATGATTTAACCCACTGTGATAAACAGATGGCTGAAGAAACATCTGTTCTCTCGAAAGCTCGGAAAACGCAATCGAGAGAACAAAAGCGAATGAGGAATTGGAAGGGGGGTTGTTTTCTTACGCTCCTTGAAACTGATTATAGAACAACGCACGCTCTGGATTAGGTTCTAAGGCAAGATAATCAAGCTGTTCCATTGAACGTGTCTTCCAACTGTATAAATTCCACCCAACCTTGAAGTGTTTAGAAAGTCTGACAATATTTGTGACACAGGACATGGAACCCTGTCCACAATGTCAACCTCCTGGACTTGGTACATCCAACCACCCACATTCTCCTTCGGGCTTCTGGGCAATATAAAAATGTCATCATTCCTGGGCTGAAAAATGAGTTGCTTAATGGAACAGACAAGGTCGTGCTGGACAGACGGGCCTAATGTGAAACTAAACTCTACTCCTCTCCAACTGCTTCTAATACGCGCTGTGGTTTCAACATGGCCGTGTAATGATGACATTCAAATGAAAGGCCAGCTAAAAGAGCTCATCCTGTATAATTTTCGAGGAACCCTGCCCAAAACCCCTGGTCTGTGTCCAGTCTAGGAATCCAAATTTATTGGACTGAACAAAAAAAAATCATACAGATTTCCCAAAAGCAATCATCTTTCACCAGGGATTTATTCAGCATTTACGGTAATTTTCTGCTCAAGACGTTTAAGGCCAGCTCAGGTTGAACTCAACTGAATGAATCCACGTCTCAGTACTTACACACACCCTCAAGGCCAGACTCCGGGGTGACATCAAAAGTCTAGTTGTTGTGCTTGTTAAAGTTCTTTAGTCTTAAATTAAAAGCGGTGTTGACAAAGCCCCTTCCCATAGACCACACCCTGGACCAGTGGACGGCCTCATATGTGGGACCAGCAGAGGGGTGACATCGAGATGAACTCCCGAGAAGATGATTGGGAAGGAATTCTACCCTTCCCATTGATCTTGGCCTCTTATTAAACCTTCTGCAGAGTGATCAAAGCGTTCAGGGTAAAAATAAAAGCCAATTCTTTTACAATCACGGTGCAATTGTGGCTTTTTTAAGCAAGGATTAGGGGACCAAGTGTCTAGGAAATGTGACTCACCAGCGCAATTGAAAAACCATCCGGCTGCACCACCAAATGACGGTTGCGTCCAAAATAGAAAAGAAAGTTAAAAAAAAAAAGTCCTAAGTTATGTGATTTTGCCACAGATGCTGCAAAAATAAATGGTTGTTTTTTTCATGATTATTATAGTACCAAGGAAATATATCAGATTGTTTCCTTTCGGATCTTTTTTTTTTTTTTTTTTTAATTCCTTTTTAACCCAAAGGAATTTTCTGGGTTCTGTTCAGTATTGAGCATCTCCTCGACAGGGTGCATCCCTAAGTGAATCATCTGTTTCTTTTTTTTTCAACTTTATTAAATCTAAACAGCGCCCGTAAACCCACTGTCTCCAAAACAGTGCTGAAAATAGAAAGCCGGTCCACGGTCGTCAGGAAACTGCAACACAGTTTAGTCTCGATGCAAGGATAGTACAGGCTGTAGGCGTGTTTTGGCACCGAGCTCCGCCAAGCTTTAAAAGCTCCAGAACATGCCACCTATGCTGCAGCAAGGCGTCTGTTTTCACACTGTTAACGCAGCTGCATTTAGCTGCGCATGCCCTTGTGTGGACTATAAAAAGGCTTCCTCTCCAGCATCTTCTACCAAGCAGATAATGTGGCTAATCACATGCAGGTGGTGTTTGAGAACGCTACTGGTTTTCCATCCATTTACGCTCTCACCTCCCTCCGCAGGTTTCCTGTTGCTGTATTCTTTATCCACCTTTTTTTTCTTCTTTTTTTTTTGGTGTAATTAAATGTAATTTTCTCTCCCACACCATGTTTTTTAGTTTATCCTGTGCCTGTGTCACGGCTTTAAAAGTTGTATCTTACAATGGCCCAGAAACTTCAAATCTTCCTACTCCCAGTCTGTTGATGGGATATTACCGTGCTTTGAAAACTTTTGGACATGTTTGTCAGGCTGTAATCAAATCCAGAAGGCTTTATTTTATTTTATTTTATTTTTTTACTGGCTTTTCCAAATGTTTGGTGGTTTTTTTTTTAGAATTGAGCCAACACATTGAAGCAAGACAGTGAGTTTCCCTATCACAAACTGCCAAGATGCCGCATGAGATTCTGCACCGCAACCGTTTCATATTTTGGAGCGGCAGAGAATTTTGTTAGGAACCCACAGGGTGATAAATCCCTGTTAGATTTTTGTCAAGGAGCCATTAGATTACATAATCTACAAGGCTTGTTTTGGTTTTTTTTTTTGTTCTTCTACAATCACACACATCTGTAAATCTGCCATGTTGGCGTGAACTTGGTTTGTCTAAGTTTAACACAAGAGGGGATTAACTTTCTTCTCAAGAGACAGCAGTGCTAAAAGTGGCAATTATGTCATGACACATTCATTTCCATAAATGTGCCTTCCTCACACTCATGTTGGTTGCATGCTGAGTTTTGGTAAAAAAGGAAAAGCCGAAATCCAAGTCAAGAACTCCATACCCATGTTGAAATGTCTGGCATGGCTTGACATTTTTGAGGTTTATCAGGGCTTCGCTGGTAAGGAGTAATCCCATAAAAAGTAAAACTCCCCCTACATACAGAAACCGTAGCCTGGTGATGTCATCCAGTGAAGCAATTTTCTCTCTGGCATCATTGCATCTGCCATGCAAACCGTTTGCCAGAAGGGATGGATTTCAGTCTGCTACCCGTAATAAAGAACAGAGAGACACAAATGAGACAAAGCATCAGTTTCAAGGTCAGAGAAGACATAATTCAACAGTAAATGAAAGCTGAGTTTACTGGCTGCTTCATGGTTTTCTCTTCAGTTCCGTCCCACTCGCGCACACTTAATGGGAAGAAAGTGCAGCGGCAACATCTGGAGCATCGGTTCATCAGCTGTCAGTGCCAGATGAGGTCATGAGGTTACCTCCCATACAGACAGATGACGGAAAGTCAAGCGCGAGCGA
This sequence comes from Aulostomus chinensis, assembly GCF_037954235.1. Classification (NCBI taxonomy): domain Eukaryota; kingdom Metazoa; phylum Chordata; class Actinopteri; order Syngnathiformes; family Aulostomidae; genus Aulostomus; species Aulostomus chinensis. Next base: position 8,447,954 of record NC_141340.1, on the reverse strand, counting down.
TTTGTCACCTATAGATTGACCGATAGTGATGACATTAATCTGCAACAATTTTCACATCAAAAATACTTTCAATTTTTCTGGTTGTCTGTCACCCCACGGTCCAGTTAACGCCATTTACTGACACTTAAATGACCAAGGAATGTTTTTGAAGTAACTGTGAATGCACTCAGTAAGTGGATATTTAATGCTGCTATACCGTTACACCCCCGCAGTTTACCTGGAACAATGGACACTAACATGTTCAGGTCAGCCTATCTGAAACTATGACTATTCCACGGATTCAATCATCATTTTAGCAAATATCCTGCTTTTTTCAGATATACATACAGTAACTGAAAGGTGCAATAGACAGCAATTTAATAAAAACTATCATTTTAATAAATAGGTCTACATATCTTTGATAAAGGTGCACAATTAAAGTCTAAATTGTCCTTATTAATTTATCTACAAACAGTTCGGGATCTCTGAGCCTACAGCACGTGTCGCCGAGGAGTTTCCAGGTGTTACCAAAGAAATGGCTAAGTAACAGAAGCGTTCAATCCATATCTGTCTCTCAAGTACTGTTGGAACAAGAGAGGAGCAAGACAAGCATCAATATTGGTTCAGCTTTTCTACGTAGTTCCAAGCTGGTCAGGTCACCAATTTTATACAGGACAGATGTGCTAACGTTTGCTAACGAACAATAGCAGCTGCAAAAGTTAGTAACTTTAGCCGCTGACAGATTGGTGCTGTTATTGCTCATGTGTCAGTATCCCGAAACGTATCAAGAAGAGGTTGACCTTGTGAATTCTTCGTCTTATTACCGCAAATTCAACTCTGACCATTTGTGGTTCATTGTCAATAGATAAGTGTGGAAAGAGTGGGGGAGATGCCTCCTGACCAGGAGGTGAAAATATTCTCCATCTCACCTTTAAAAAAACAGCTCTATTTCAACCAGCTACAGCTAAAAAACAACACCAATACAACAGTTTAATAATTGTAACAGTAATAATAAATATCATTTGCACAGCATTTTAATTTCAAAATGTGCAGCTCAAAGGGCTTTATATTAAAAAGAAGTCTTTTCAACCTTAAGAGGAATTCTTATTTTTCTCCTCTTCACATCTATCATGTTATATTAAAAATAAATACTCTTGACAAATTCTGTAATGGGTAATACTGACATTATTTGTGCAGAAAAACAAGCTTCATCCCCACGTTCTGTGTTTTAATTTCTAACAAGATGTCTTGCACTTCTCAACAAAGTCCACACTCAGTGGAGGAATCAAAGTTCAATTTATGCATGTTGAATTTTGGTATCTTCCAAAATAGTTGCAATTTCACAAACATCCTGTTCCTAGAACTGTCTCTGAGAACCGGATCTTCAGCGTGGTGGCTCAGCAATGAGTCTTACAGCAATAACATGCTGTTCTCTGGTCTCAAAGTCAACAGGTGTTTTTAATGAGTTTTGGATTCATATCTGAGCAGAAATTATTTAATTCTAGGCCATAAAATATGTCAGAACATAATGTCAGTTGTTAGATAGGGCAGCACAGTGGTGCAGTGGTTCGCACTGTCGCCTCACAGCAAGAAGGTTCCGGGTTCGATGCCCCCACCCCCACCCCCCCCACACACACACACACACACAACCCTTAACAGGATAAGCAGTATTGAAAATGGATGGATGGGTTGCTAGGTGCGGTTGGAGTAGGAGATTGGCAGGCGGATTGGGGCGATGTCTGCAGTGATGCGGGTGCTAAACCAGGCTGTTGTGGTACAGAGGGAGCTTAGCCAAAAAGTGAAGCTCTCACTTTACCGGTCAATCTACGTTCCAACCCTCACCTATGGTCATGAACTCTGGGTAATGAGCAAAAGAACAAGAACGCGAATACAAGCGGCCAAAATGAGTTTCCCCTGCAGGGTGGCTGGGCTCTCCCTTAGAGTGGAGTGGTAGGGTGAGCGCCTCGGGATTCCCCCGGAAGAGCTGGTGGAAGTGGCTGAGGAGAGGGTGGTCTGGGTTTCCTTGCTTAGGCTGCTGCCCCCGCGACCTGGACCAACCGGATAAGCGGAAAACGCTGACGACGGGTTCCTAGGTGGCTAAACGTCATTACGCCAAAAACAAAAGAAGCACCTGCGTGGTGATCATTTTTGAAGACTATACCACTGAACCAAACATATAAAGTATTGGAAACTTTTCTTTACAGAACTTCTTCGTGGTAATGGGCCTAAACCTCCAAAAATCTATTGTAAAAATCCCATTTGGCATTTACTTGAAGAACCCATGACTCCCAGTTGGCCCACAAAAATACGTCATCCTGGTGGTAATCTGGCGCACATTCTGCAGCCCTGCACATACGTCACTCTACACACTGAAGCTCAGGCATTCAACTGTGGGAAGTAGAAGTATGGAGGAGGTCTTGGTGGTCGTTTTAAACACAGTTGTGTTTCACGAGAGTACTTTATACTGTGTTATCTACACGTGAGTTGAAGTAATTCTGCAGGTATAGAAAAGAAAGTGAGTTTGAATGAAGAGAGAGGAGTGAGAGTGAGGGAGGGAGGGAGGGGGCTGGCAGTGCTGGTCAGACAGGCGCTGAGGGGGAGGGGACAAGGGGTTGGGATAATTAACAGCCTGGAGACGGGACGCGGGGCTCAAAACCAGCTGCGTGCAGTCTCACTTTCACGCAGGACGTCCCTGTATCAGGGGTGAATACCGCTATTTCTCCTCCTCAGGTCCCTCCATCATCAGCGGGGGGAAGAAACAGACGCTGCAGCAGCTGCAATTAGGGAACCACGCCTGTTGCGCTCTAATTCCCCTTCAATTGCAGTACTTTTACTACTCTTCCCTGGAGCGCCCGAGCTGTCTCTTCTCGAAAACTAGATCTTTCTCTCCCCCCTTCCCCTCCTCCCCTCTTCTACTGTATTAATTGTATTATCGCGAGAGTGTCCAGTAAAGACCCTCCGGGGGCTGATTCCTCAGCGTTGCTGTCGGGCTGGGAGGTGAAGCCCCGCACTCTCTCCGAGCACTATGGAGTACCTCAAGTTTTGTTTTGTGTTTTGGTCATGGATGAAGTTTGCAAACTCAATCTCCTCTAGTGAAACCCCTCAGGCTCCTGCGCCTCTTCCTAAAGGTACGCAGACATACGTTTCCCTCTCCTAGTCTTTGCGTAAAGTCGAGCACAATGTTCTTTTGTACCGCTTGCATGTAATCCGATTGCTTTTTTAAATGATATAATCGAACAGTTTAGTCACAGATTTTTACCGCTGCATTCCAAAGCTGTCATGCCAATTGTGCAAATGGGGCATTACATTGTTTTTCGAAGATGCAGTAAACCGGCTCCATGATGGTACAAGAGGAGGTGCAGGTTGTATCGCTCCATGTGTGGGGAGCCTGTGCACTGCTCTATATGCGTAAAATGTAACGATTGTGTCCACACAAAGGAACAGTGTGCGGTTTGTTACAATCCTGTTTTTATTTTAGGTTGTCTTGACTACTGCTGTCAGGCTCAGGACGACAAATAAGGCGAGATGGTTGCTTTTGTCGCCTTGTGTGACGGATTAGTTCTTAAAAAATGGGCTTGTAAACATTGAAAATGTTCGTGTTTTATCATCCATCCAGACGCACCTGAAAGCAATTAGCGTGGAAATGTTATAGCAGTCGTGAAATGATGTAAAAGAGAAGCAGTTTGTAAAAGCTCACCATATTGAGAGCAGCTACGCTGTCATTTTATAGGCATGTGGCCCTGCAAAGCTCCACAGCTTTAGTTTTATTGTATGGAAATCTAAAACGCACGTCTTTATTAGCCCTGAAATCAGGCGTAAAACACAGGTCACGTCAGGGTCACGGAGTGAAAGCTGCACACTGTTGCATGTTGACATGCAACAGTGTGGGAGTCACAGGCACGGAGTTTACATTCGGGTTAAGTCAGTTAATCTGGTACTTAGGTGAGGCACCACACTGGAGGGGAGACCGATGATTATCTGGGTAGGACAGCCGCCTCAGGTTTGTTCAGTCCTCCAGCGTGGACTGAGGTGTCCGACATACAGAAGTTGAGTTCTCTTCATAAGCTTGCAAAGGAAAAGTAGAACAAAACTTGTTTTTAAAACTTGGAAATAAACAACGTGGTGTTGTGCAGGGGTGGCGTGTAGAACATGTGTTGGTATCAAGTTTGATCTGTGGCGCGTGAATTCGATCATGCTGTGGCGAACCTTTTTAAAAGACGCCATTCTTTACTTAATGGTACGTTTGAACTCACTTTCTTTTGGCACAGTTGAGAGTCGCAGGTTGTAGCACTTGCAGCTGTGTCGCGGCCCCCGAGCTGGTCACTGTGGATCGTGGACGTGGCTGTTGGTTTGTCAGTTTTGGAAAGTAACAACAAGAAAAAAAAAACTGGGTGTGTGGCATAAGCCTCCTCTGAAAGAAGCCTTTGACTGGTTATGGCAGACCGTGTGTGAGCATCACTTCAGGACTTTAAACGTGTGGTTCTCGGGCAGTCGTTGTAATCACGGCAATAATAATTAATTCTAATAGACTGAGTTGCTTTTGTTTGCATTTCACAGTCATAAAAGTCTGCAGACCACTACCATCTGTCAGGAAATAGATGTAAAAATCCACATCTGCTCAAACCAACGATGCAAACTTTTTCGAATCTCTAAAAACCACCAAAGAGGCATTCGCAGACGTCTCCTTTCGTTGTCGAGCGCGGTGACTTGGACACAACTTCCAGGAAGTTAGTCGCACATTGAATGTTTGTCAGAGACAAACAGAGTTTGCGCTGGCATGCCGGTGGAATAGACGTCTGCAGATTAGACGTGTCAGCAGGCGACACTTTACAGGGAAGAAACTCCACCTAAGGTTTTCAGTGCGTCCTAAACAGTATGGCAGCGCTGTCTATTGCGTGTAATTCAAGTTTAACAAACTAACAAACCCTGTTGGCAGGCCGAGTGTGTAATCATGTCTGAGAACATCCATATATCACAACAAGTTCACCTCCCCTTCTGCCAAGCGTCTCGTATTGTCTGTGTCTTTTTTTATTCACTCCGTCTGATGGATTCTTTTCCAACTGTCACACAGATAAGAATGACATCATGTCACAGTGACGGTTCCCGTGATACTTCGGCTGTCTCTGAAGCGGGACTGGAAACAGATGACACTTTGGCAGTGTTGTCAGAACTATGGTTGTGGTAAAACTATTATTCTACCTTGCAAATCACTTCGATGTTGACTGAGTAGAGCAGCTGCTGTTCTTTGGCAAACACAAGCGTCTGACGGAGCTTGTATGGATGCAGCTGATGGGCTGTTTGGATTGCGTTGAATTATAGTCATTAGGCGTTTTAATAAAAGTATTAAGTGTGAAACGCCGGCTTGAAGCTGTGCACTGATCCCATCGTGATGGTGCTACACAAATCTAGATCAGGTATCTTGGCTGTGTCCAAATTATTTATGACCCGACTTCCACCAAAGAAATAATGGGAACCACAGCGTGTGTCTGTCAGCAGGATATCTCAAAAACAAATGGACAAGGAAAACAGCCCAACACAACATGAAAAAGAATGCGCTTTTTTGTTATTTTTCAATATTGCGGGCTCCTTCTTTTCACATGCATCATTTTTTTACTTATCCTGCACATCCTCTCAAACAGGGGGATCCGCGGCGAAGGTAACAAGTCACCTAGTAAAAGTAAAGGAAGTAACATTTGGAGGTGAACTGGATAAAATTCAATCATGTTCTGAAAAAAAAAAGGCTTTATCGTAACACAAAAATCATCTCATGAGATGCATCTTCACCAGCAAGTAGTTGTTCAGTCATAGTACAATTATGTCTGCAGGAAGGTTGGACAGTCACAATAGAAATCAGTTTCTTTTGGCTGTACAATTTTCTCCTCTTGGCCTTTTAATCCAGTGAGGGTGTATTCCTTGATTGCATCACAACCGTGACATCGGTACAAGGGAGAGAAAACAAAAATAAATAGATTACTTACTGCTCCCGCCAGAAAAAAGAAACCTATTTCCAGCGGTAAAACACTTACAATTCTAAACATGTAAACTAAGTGGGTGTTCCTTCCTGTCAGTACTGAAGTGTGCTGAACTCTTCTGTGTGGTCACACTAGCAGTGACAGTGACGCACCAAACACTTAACATAAGTATCGCTCTAAAAAGCCTGCATTTATTGATTTTAATATTGAATTTAATACTTTCAGGCCTATAAACGGTCTACAAACATCTGCGTCCGTCGCCCTCAACAGTATAATGCATTTCTGAACTACTCCGTAATAATTTAATGAGGTAATGAAATGTCGGTTGTCACGTACAATTCATTTCACAGCTGAATTGAATCCACGTGTTTGGGCTGATGGTCGCATGAACACTCCTCGGTGTTCCAGCTGTGACCAACGTGAGCTACGTGGGAATTTGTCCTCTTTTTTTTTTAATACAGTCAACCATAAATACCTTTTTGAAAAGCAAGACACAGTTTACCCAGAGGTAAAGATGTAGTGCATGCCTACACACACACACACACACACACACAGGTCTTCAAATTCCCGTTGATTCACTCATATATTCTGGCAGTGTCAACAAACATGCTTGTGTTTCCAGCTTAGTGGCCTTCATCAGAGTATCTGGTCAATATTGTCTTTATTGGAAAGACAGAGGACACGTCAGCAACGTACACGTCAGCGAAGAGATGCGGTTCCACAGAGTTGTGAGGGAGACCAGTCAGTTCCAAGTGGGAAAGCAATCAATCAACAAATAAAGTAGCCGATGATCAAAGTCATCAGGCGCATCAGGGAAGGAGGAAGGAAGCCCTGCGCAGGTGGAGCGTGATTGAAAACTCAAGATGGAGGGTGTAGATGTCGAGGGCAAACGGTGACTCGTCAACTAGAGTTTAGCTGCTCACGTCGTCAGAGCCTGTCAACGCCATTTAACGAAAAGTTGCAGCTCGCACCGCAGAACTGAATGGTTCGTTCACAGCTGTAGTTGAGCTGAGTTCCATAACTGCCGACTGACATGAGAAGGGAAAACCATGACTGATACAGAGTAGTCATTTTACTCCGATCAAAAAAATCATAACTCAGGTTTGTGCGGTCATAAGAACCCAAAATAATTGTCCTGGCACAAGAGTTCATCCAAGACCAGCAGGACCCATCGGTACACTCTTGACTGGACTGAGCAGAGACAAAAATTTAGTAATTAGACTGTGTTGTGCTGGGCCAGGGGGGTTAGAGGGCACGCAGCCCAAACTACACACAGGAAAGTAGAGGAACTGAACAAGAGATTCTGAGATATTTAAGCCAAACAAAAGAACTTCCAACATGGTACAAATGATCAAAACTCTGAATATTACTTACATCGTGGCTGCTCTTAAAGCATCTCATGCCAAAACAGATGTGCAATTTCCCCTACAGTTTTCATACATAACACAGAGTGCATCATCAGTCTTTCCATGCACATCGCATGCATTTACTTCAACCATCCCATGAATGCATGCATGCGCGGACGCCAAAAAATGCGCGCTGACATGTTAGTGCATCAACCCCTCAGTTCCCCCTCTTATACGTCCAGAACAGCCAGCTCACTTAAATTTTGCAAACACACTTGATGGACAAAGACAGGCGGATGAGATGAAAACTGCACGCTGGCTTTGTTTTGTAGCAATCAGTGTCTGGCTGTGCATGGAACTTCAGCATCACCTGAAATTTAACATCGCTGGTATGACGAAAAACACAGCAATTCCACTTCCCTGTGGTGGTTTTAATTGCAGCTTCTCCTTCACAATTCGCATGATATTGTAGAGTTCTGTGTGCTGAGATGAGCTGGTAAACGGCATTGTAAGACTGTTTTGATCATTTGTAATGCAGGTGTGGTAAAAGAATGTTGTTTTTTATTTTAAACAAGGCAAAAACCAAGCTTCAAATATATCACAGAGTTTAATGCTGTATCTAAAGGCATACAAAAGCCGCACAAAAAAATGCACCATGTTAGAAGGAACCGTAGAATACAACAGTGTAAGCAAATACACATCCAGTCGTCATTTTGGACATTGAATGGGATCAGTCAGTCTTTCCCTCTGAGTCTTCTTATGCAACCTGGCAAGTGTTGTGGAAACATTTCTTTCTGAGTCTAGATGGATCCTTGCGTTGTTTCCTTACGTGATGAGGGGTTTCAGCTATATAATCTGACATCTTACATCATTGATGCAGTTTTGATGCAGGTCGACTGCGTATAGTCAAATGCCTGAGAGTCTGGTGTAAATCTCTTGCCAAGCGTGTACCCTAATTTTGGTATCTCCTTACATGATTTTTAATCCAGAAGGAAAGGAACACAGAGTTCATTTAAAGTGAAATCCACATTTTGTATGTTGGCTGTTCAAAACGGCCCTTCTAAAACTCCAGTTGCACCTTGGTTTGCGCTGAAGAATTTACCGTCATTGTGTTACCTTTGCATGGGAGTCTGAGTCCTGTCTGATGCGATTGTTAAAAACACCTGTTTTCTTTCTCATGTCTATTTGTGTTTGGCTTTACCTGAAGATGTTAAAAGAAATATACAAACTTTTTCTGTATATTTAGCGGACCGGGGAGCGTATTTATTTCATTGTGTGGCTAAACCAGGGAGAGGTTTGTGTCCTCCAGCCAGAGATGTCTCGTCTAAGAGGAGTGATTCTGTTATCCTTTTGTTCATAGCCAGAGCACATTCCCAAACCTCTTTCCCTTCTGTAAGAAATGCTTACTTAGGTTTAGCCCCAGCCTATGAGTCAGAACTTCTGCGCATAAAAGTGTCAAAGTTTACCTAGACGGCTGAGCCCCATGTGGTGGAGAAAAAAATGTGAAAGACCTTCAGTGGACGGGAGTTTCAGCAGCACTGTAAGAGCTGCATTCCTCTGCTGCTGTGGGAAGTTCATGCAATACTGACAAGAGAACATGTTGCTTTTCCTCTGAATATCAACCCATTCTTCAAAAAAAGTAGCCTGAAAACATGACCGTCTGTGTTCTGCTTAATTATTAGCGGGCTCATCGTGCTCACATTAAAAACCAAGGGAAGTTCAAAGCCTGAGCTATTAGCCTGGAATTATATTTAAAGACACGTTTGGAGGGCATTTTTTTGCCTTTATTGGACATTTGACAGTGAAAAGACAGCGGGAAACAGGCAGTGGAGAGTTGAACCGGAGACATTGCGGTTCTTTGGCATGCAGCATTACAGTACCAGTTGTTTACCAGGATGCTCCTAAAGTAGGATTTCAATTTGTAGTTAAATAGAAAGGTAGGTTTGTAGTTCTGTCATGCTTAAAAAATCCTTCCAGCCCAGTTAGCTTCATTCATTTGGAAACTTTTGCACAAATGTTTTGAATAATAGGTTTTGGGTTTTTTTTTGGTAACGTTTTAAAAAGAAATTCAGATCCTTTATTGTAACATAGACTTGGATGTCATCTGCGTATGAGCTGATTTTGCAATGCATGTGAATCGAGTCTAATCACAGCAGCGAGCTAGAAAATGCCTCAACAAACGTTGAAATTTGTTTTGTGTAGCCAGGAAACATCAAATTTTAGTTGTTTGGTGACATTTAAGTCCAGCTTAAAACCTTTTGGTAAATAAAGTAATGGAAGATTTAACAACTTTTCCTTAAAATGGTTTGTTGAACTTATTACACCGAGGATACCAAGCAAACCTCAGTTAAACATAATGGATGAATGACTTGGATTGTGGATTGGTTTGGTAATGTTTAACCATATTTTTCCCCCAGAACTCTTGTGTTTTATTTAGAAATAGTGTCATAATATCCACTAAAGGTTTCCAGACATAGTTCCCATGATGCCACTGTGAAGTTTATTTCAAGTTATTGCGTGTATGGAAAAGAAAGTGAGCGGCTTTTGTAATGCAGGAAGTACGTGTCTCTCTCACATCTCTTTTAAAACAGAGGTGGTTTGCATCCTCAGTTCTTTGCTTATTGGGATGTGCTCATGTGGCCCGCATGTTTACATCAGGAGGAAAGTGTGTGGTTTCATGGGGTCAGGTCAAAGTCACAGAGAGGTAACTGGTGGGAGCTGTCAGCCTCACTCCTTCCTGACAGATAATGTCAGGCTGACATCACAGGCCAGCCAGTCAGTCGGTTTTCTGTTTTCTCATCATTCCTGGAGCTCACCCTTGACTGTCATTGTCCAAACATTAAAAAAAAAGGCTACTGCTGATGAACTCTGACTTTATGGGGCAAAGATGGATTGGGTGACATATTAAAAAAAAAACGAGCAGGCTGCGATAACATGAAGTGAGACTTGCCTGAACATCCAGACAGAAACTTTTTGTTGAACTGTTAAGGCCATCTTTGCTGCTTCTCTTAGCTTAAGGAGCTTTAAAGTGGATGTCAGCTCATTGTTTAGCTGCAACTTAAGTGCCTTATCGCTCTGATGGAGTTGTTTTCAGGCCGCGGCAGGCAGCAGTTTTCCAAGCACAGCTTTAAAGAAAAAAATCCACTACCTGCTAAACAGCTGATATTTCTCTCTGGAGTTGATAAAGACCAGAAAGACGGAGGAAAGAATGTCAGTTTACCAGCTGGACAGGAGAAGTGAGTGATATTATTGAACCATAACTGTTAGCAGCAACTTAGCCATTGCAGGTTAAGCGTTCAGTCTTGTCTTCACGGCTCCTATCTTGTTGTGCCAAGAGGTTTAGTCATCTTATTTGCAAGCCACATCTATTTAGAAAGAGCTTGGCTCCAAATTTGGTTCATTTGTCACTTTAAATGGATTTGTAGCACATCTTTTACCCATAAGAGCTGCATATCAACAGTGCCACTGTGTTTTTTTAGACACAGCATGTACGGGTATTAAAATCACTTGTTTTACAGAACAGCACAAAAAAATGTGTTTCCCAGATGTGAAAGACGAAGTTTCCTCCCTGCACTTTGCTACAACTTTTTTTTTTTTTTTTTTTTTTTTGACCTTCAAGCCAAGAACTATACAACTCGGTCATACCTGTCACATGAAATCTTTACTGCTGTGTAGTGCTTAATTGAAAAATCCCACGTATCGTCTGCTGCATGTCATATATCAAATATCCTCTTCAACTCAAGGCAGCACAACCTGAGCCTCTGTCGCAGAGAAGTACAGGAAGGAATGGCTATTAGAGCAATGACACAACCACAGGCTAGACTGGGGATGAGAGAATGGCTGAGTCACACTGACAGGAAATGAACGGTGACGACCTACAAGGAGGCTGTTGTTATAAACCGGAGCTGTTTGTGTGGAAGGGCGGTTGCTGAATTTGATTGCACTTTGAAATAATGCTTTAAAATACTGCCCAAGCTGGTACATGCACTCGGTATCGCTGTTGAAATAAAGTGCTTCTGTCCTGCTGCTCAATGACAAACATCGATTTGTCAAATAGTTTCCGTGCAGCAATTTGGACCACAAGTTGAATTTTTCTTTTTTTTTACTTTTTTCATAATTCGTTGTCCTCCCTGCGTTACAATTGTCCTGTTCGTTGTGCCCGTATTGGCTCGGGTCGATATAGATTCAATATTTGTGACATCGTCTTTTGGATTTATTTCATACTGAAAGTTGTGTACACATTTAGTGTTTAGAATCTAATCGCAAGTCAGGTTTTCCACAAAAGTTTTCTGCGATGTTCGACGTGTCAAACTTACTGCGTCACACCTCTTATTACCATGTGGATCCACTTGATGAACTTTGATCGTTCGATACCACTGCAGATTAAGTGATATCTATTTATCAAAAAAGGGGCCTCTGGAAATTCTAAAAATCATAAAATAAAATCACGTTGGCGACACACATAGCAATGCAGAAGATACCCTTGGCATTGCAAGGTTGGAATGCCAGCTCTCTAACTGTGATCAGGGGCAGACCCTTGAAATTTCAAGGCCTTTCCAGGGCCTTGATGTGTACATGTTTCTAATCCTATGTTGCCAGAGTTTAATTTACTATCAAGTACAATATAGTGCTATAAACTAGATACAAGACAGATTGAGTCTTGAAAGATGAAAAGCTGATTTTGGATTTAAGCGGTCCCATAAATCACATTACGATGTCATTAACTTTTTTTGTTGGCTCGTCTGTCTTCTAGCGACAAATTTGAAACGATGTGTTCAGAGCAGAAAATTCTCCCTCCTCGTGCAATAATAGACTCGGATGAACCAGATTTAGAGATATTTTCCCCTTCAACTCACAATCACAGGTTGCAGTCCTCCTCATCAAGGCCCCTAGTTCTCGAAACATAACAGTTCAAGCGAAAACCAGCTTAGTGGGTGTAGCCGACCACTGTCTTGCTTGACATGAGACTATAATTTGTATTTTCTCTAACCCTTCCTCACCCTCAGACTTCACTTCTCTTGGCCACTGGAAACGTCCTCAAGGTTTGTGGGGGTTCGTGTAACCAAAGATGATACAACCCCATGTTAAAAGTACGCTTCTGTTTTTGAAACAAATTAAAACGACGGACATACGTACCTAAATTGAGATGTAGAAACCAAAGAGTTAACCAGTGTGTTGACATAGGTCTGAGGTTTACAAGGATTCACAGAAGCTGGAACCTTAATACTAACATATATGTGGACATATCCGCATGGAAGCCGCACTAAAAAGGCTCCAAATTGATGCATATTTCCCCACCATCCTTGTAATTTAGCAGACAAAAATGTGTGATAAATCTTCTGTATGAGTCACAGAGTAAAGTTGTGGAAATTTGTTCTTTTTTGTTTTCAGAAAAATTGCTGGTTCTAACAGTCGCAACAGAGGAAACAGATGGCTTCCTCCGCTTTATGCAGTCTGCAAACTATTTCAACTACACTGTGAAGGTGAGACTCTTATATTCTAAAGTCACTTCAACACCAGTGAAATGTGACCCAGCTAACAATGGCGCTCAGATAAATAACAGCCAAGTGTGTTAAACACACACACACGCACGCGCGCACGCACCCACACTCTAAGATTGATTAGACTTGGTAAAGAAAACAATGAAGTTCAGCAAGCTGCACAAACATCTATCTAAATGGGACGTTGTGGGTCTAGAATTTCCCTCTGCAGTTAAAAACCAGCCTTAAGGAAAAAAAAACAAAAACCTGTTGTTTTGGCATTCGACTGAAGAAGTAGCGCCCAGCCCTCACTGTGTGTTCCTGTAACTCTCTCTCTGTGACCTTGCTGTGCCAGATGCACAGGCCAGTATACTTGCCATCTCAGGCCTTCAGTTATGGTGTCCTTGCAGGAGATGTGCATGACTGTTCAGAGCATTTTGAATTTAACTCATGTTCCCTCAGAACTGGAGACAGCATGACCCCTCGCAACAAAGCCACTCTTGAAAGTAGACCTGTTGAGCTTATTTTCAGCTCGACACAGAGGGTGACAGAATCGCATTGTACAATTCTCAGGTCTTAAAAAAGCCTCATTTATCTTGCTCTTGGTCTTTTTTTTTTGTACTTAATCCTGCCTTTTCTAGCTCCCGTCCCTTTTAAGATCCCTCTCCCGGGTTGAAAATTAGCACCTGCCAGCAGACAAATGGGGTGATTTTGTGTCGTGACGAGTGAATTTGTTCAACCTACCATCCACAGTGGCGAGTAGATAAAAATATCCCATAATTCAGTGGTAGGAGATGCAACAGAAGCCAGATTAAATCTCAAGTCTGCTTGTGTCACTCAACACGTTGCAGTTTATTAAACCACAGGCTGTCACAACTACCTCAGGGATACTATAGGAACTGGGGGACTGATATTCTTCTGGTTGCCCAACTCGTGTAAAGGGGCATCGTCCATATCATCGGTTGCCGTGCTGTTGTCAACACGAACACAGAAACGACCATCAAGTTGTCAAAGCTGTCTGAAGCCTGAAATTTTGCGTACATTTACTTCATTTTGGCCACACTTGGTAGTATTAGCGGTATATCACAACATCCTTTTAGTAAATCCTCCCTTCACGACAATAATTATGGTCATTTTTTCATGTGTTTTACTGTGTGAGAGTTGTGCGCGTTTATATTAGTGGGTTTTTTTAGCTGTAATTGGTGGTACTGTTAGATGAGGCTGGGTTATACTGGTAGTAATTGGTGGTACTGTTAGATGAGGCTGGGTTATACTGGTAGTAATTGGTGGTACTGTTAGATGAGGCTGGGTTATACTGGTAGTAATTGGTGGTACTGTTAGATGAGGCTGGGTTATACTGGTAGTAATTGGTGGTACTGTTAGATGAGGCTGGGTTATACTGGTAGGTATCCCCAGTATTTTGTTCATCCTATTAATTTCGAATCAGGCAAAAGGAGAGTCGTATTACAGCATCAAAACAATTCAGCCGGGTTTTGATTTGTGTTCTATTCAAATTATAAAGAATGGCCCCAGGTCTGATTTAGGATTGCTGGCCAGGGATATTCCTGCATCTGAGTGTAAATCATTTTTAAGAGTGCGCTTGGAAATTTCTTGCCTGGAATACGAGCTGTTTTTCCTTCCACTCTCAGACTCCTGTTTGGTACACAGTTTCGAAATTTTAACAAGAAATAAAGAAAGGGGGACTGAAAATATGTGGATTAGATGGATTTTTTTTTTTAAAGCACTGTAGAGGTGTATTTACCTGGAATTTGGGGTTAAAACAATTCATGTCTATGTTTCGTTGCAGGTGCTGGGGATGGGAGATGCGTGGAAGGGTGGTGACGTGGGCCGTTCCATCGGTGGAGGGCAAAAAGTCAGACTACTGAAGGAGGCAATGGAGGGTCTGGCTGACCGGGAGGATCTTGTGGTCCTCTCAGTGGACAGGTATGTCGATGCCAAACAAAAGACAGCTTTAAACTTGGCTTTTTATTTGTGAGGGTAAGTTACCATTTTGTTTGGTCACATAAGACAACTGCTTCCTTTCCTTTTTAACTTTGAATTTATAAAATTCTTAGTCTGTCATGGTTTTTTTTTACATTTTTAAGCAACGAAGCTCAAGGAAAATCTAATTGTAGTGGCTAAATTCTTAGAGTTTTCAGTTGATGTGCTGCGATTGAACTCCAAATTAAAACAAGAAAAAGGTGCAAAAACCTGTAATTTCAGATCTTTGAATTAGAAATTAACTAATTTCACAGTCACAGGCTGTCATAATTGCTTTGGAAGCAACGCCTCTTCCCTGAGAAACAGCCACCCCCCACACCCTCCACCCACCCAGCTTGTTCATGCGAAGGTGTTATTATAGAGCGCCAAATATGTGAGAGCAGAGTAATTGTCACAGGCAGGTAGCTGAATTATGAGTTTTCAAGACCAATGAAAAAAGTTTCACCGAGTTAATGTGAGCGGTTTAGACTAATAACAGCTTTGTAGGCCATATTTCCACAAATAGAGTAGAAGATGATAATACTTACTGTACCATGTCTCATGAATAATGTTGGCTATAATTTGCGTGCAAAGCTGTCACACCCTTGAAACAGGTAATTGGAATGTGACGATTTTCCTTTCAGTGGAAATGACTGGCACAGTTAAAAAATAACTGCCGCTGCATTTCACAGAGTATTGTGTGCCATTCAAAGGTGTTCCTAAGCTGTAATCCTGCAGAGCCACCTCAGCTGTTGTGACAGGTTCTACCACTGCTTTTGCTGATTTCACTGAAATGCATGAAATTGAAATCCATCCACTGTGCTGCTGAGCTTCTGAGCCTGTGCTGAATTACGAAAAAAGAAGACAAAAAAGAAGAAGAAAGGAAAACAATTGCATGCAAATCAAAAGCCACATGCTTGAAATTGAGGCCGCAATTTCCATTCACAGCCTTGTGCATGACTTGGCTGTGTAACAGTCGCTGATATTGGAGATTCACCGTGGAAATGTTTGATGGGTTATCCTTTAGAACCACCTTTGCAACACCAGTGTGAAAAACAACATGGTGGCGGTTTCTGCTTTTTAACATGTGAGATGGTTGATTCACATGTTTCCCCCAGCTGGCGCCTGACGCTTTCAAATGATTCGCTCTCTTTCTTACGCTGGTGTGACTGCTCATTCCTAGATGAGGACAAATACAATTGATACTTGCAGCAGGTTATCCAATTCTGCTTCAGCATCTGATTCATGCAATGGATTGAATGCACCTTTTGACTCAGGTGTTACACAAGCAGAGCAAACGACGTCAGAGACGCCAGTGTGTTGGATTCAGTGGAATTTAGTGGTGAAGTAACAAGCGCCTGATTACCCCTCCCCCTACAGTTCCCTTTGCAGCATCATAGAAGCTATAATGGTTGACTCCTTCACTCCAACAGGTGTCCCGCTGTACGCTGCTTTGTGCTACAGTTGCAAGGTCGTTTGCGCAGTTTTCTGCTCTGACAAAGGGGGAATGAACAGAGTGAATGAGGAAGTCAGGAGTCAGTCATGTAGCCGTGGCTGTAGGAAGCATCTCAAACTACACCCGGACCCTATGTGTTGAACCTGTTCCACAAAGCAACGGACACAATGGCAATGACACCTAAGCCTTCTCATCGCTTCCATAGCAATGTCAAATAGAGTTTTACCAATATCAGGCACGGCTATAGCTGGCGGAGTGGTTTTCTGTCGGGTCTTCCCTGGGGGCTCCTTGTGAGACAAAATTAACCGTCCAACTTAAAACAGGCAGCTTTAACTTCACTCTGACATCATTTGTCCATCATCAGCAGTTTCTGTTTGGGGAAAAAAGCTCCACCAGTGTTTATTTCGTTTTCTGCAGCCTGGGTCGTGTTACTGCTTCCTCACGATTCTGCTCCTTTCACGCCAGTGATAAACTCTTCTTTTTCTTGTGGTAAATACATGATAAATATCGTCCCGTTTGTTAAAATCTGGAGCCTGCCAGCACCAGCGGCCACCTGCTGGTGCATTCATGCAGCCAAATTCTAGCCACCATGTCAATGTAAAAACCCAACAGACGAAAACACCACAAGTGTTCTGGTGGTGCATTTTGGGACGACTGTCGTTCGTGCATCATGGAAGGCTCCGTTGAAGAGTACTGGCTCTCGATGAAGGGTTGATTCTCATTGAAAACACTCTAAAACACACATGAAAACCCACGCAGTTTTGATTATATCCCGTTCCTGCCAATACACCCCACCACATACGACACACTGGGCCTTTAATAATGATAGTTTCAATGTAAATAAAAACCCACAAAGGCACAGACAAGTTTGTCTTCAATTTATTTCAACGTCATTGACTTTTTAAACACCGTCAGGTCAAAGGCAGATACACACAAGCCAAAATACTAATTTATGAGTGATAAGCAAGCCTTAGACATGGATGATACTAGATGGAGCATTTCAGGCTGTTTCGCCCGTGGATATCGGTGCAGAACTATCTCTGCCCTTGATCTCTCATGTTCTGCCTCCTATGAAAAAACTCATTTATTGCCCCAACCATCAGCTTTGTAGCATCGTACCAAGACTGCTTTATATCCTTGTAGCTTGCAGGTCATTTTATACTGCAGCGCAACGATGATTAATGAGTTAAGAAGGGACAGACGGTACTTGTATGAACATGTGTCGGCCATATGTGGTTACAGTAGAGCAAACAGGCTTCCCCCTCATCAGTAGACTTCCCCCTTGTCTGATCAAACTCCTCACTGTAGTTGTTCAGGTTGTCTTACACAAGGCCGCATTTCCTTCAGTCTTATATGAACCGGTGAATATATGGCTTTATAAATGTTGTGATTCGCCAGGAGAATCAAATTCGATTCTCCAGAAGGTGTTTAACAGTCCGGGCCGCTGGGGAAATGGCGTTGCCAGCGTGAACCAACTCTTTTACTGTTTTACTTTCACACCTCAAAGCTGTAAAATCACTAGACATATTAGCAGTTTCCACATCCTAAAATGTCTTTGAATGATACCGTGCTTTTAAACAAGTCCTTGCAAGTAAGCGCTTTTTCTCCTCTCCGCTCCAGAACTCTGAAGGCCATACATGCGTCAACATGGCTGGAAGGTCTGAGAAAACAGGACATTTAAGGAATGTTTGCCCGCTGTTAAAAAGATTTATATCCACCTCCAGCAAGAAAGAGCTGAGGTTGTTTGCTAGATGTAAGATAGAGGCACCCTTCAGGAAAAAATATGTTAAGATTCTGTTGTATTTCATCCTTTCAGCTATGATCTTATCTTTGCTGCGGGACCAGAAGAGATTCTCAGGAAGTTCCAACAGGCCAATCATAAAGTGCTTTTTGCCGCAGAGGGACTGATATGGCCGGACAAGCGACTAGCTGATAAGTATCCCTCGGTCCGCAGTGGCAAGCGCTATCTCAACTCTGGAGGTGGGTTGCAAAATTTCAAAATGTAATGAAGTCTGTTGAATCTCTCCTGTCTTTCTTAGCTGATGACTACTTACGGAATCTATGTGAGCTGATAACTCAAGTGACGAACCCCACCACCACTCGCATATTCATCTGAAATCCTGACCTTTCCCTGACCCCTTCCCTCACGCCTGGCTGTTTAAACAAAATTCTCAATCAGTGGACTTACATTTGTCATTGCAGTTGAGCTGTAGCTCATTTGGGCCATTTGTTGGGATTTCTTTTGTTGTCCTAGAACAAAACAGCCAGTGAAGAATCAATTTATTTCCTGAAGTGCGTCAGCCTCTGGGAGGGTACGTGTCAGTATGCTTCCTTCCAGCTGGTTGTAATCAGACTTAACTCTGGTTGACCTTTTGCATCCCAAACAAGGTCAGGCGTGTCAACGGGCTTTGAGTTGATCTAGAGATCATTTCTAAATCCTCTGGTCCACCCACCGCAGTGGCGCCCCCTTAACTCTGCACTGTTCCAGTTGGGTTAAATACTGCTGTGGACTAGAGTACCCAGATCAGTTTGATGCAGATTGGAGTGTATACATGATGGAATACATTTATGAACAACCACGTTTGTTATTGCACTTGACATGATTTTTGTCAAGCCAACGTGTTAACATTTAAAAATCCAGTTCTGTTCGGACTGAAACCAACTTTTTCTCACATCGTCTCATCACTGTATGTTTTTCAAGCTATGAAAGTACTTGACACTATTCTTAAATGTCGTTTTTCTTATGAGGTTGGGGGGCGCAGATATCGTGTGCAGAGGAGGACTCATGTTTTAACACCTTAAATGTTTTGTGTGCCCATGAGTTTACACAAGCCATTCAAGCTGTCCAACCCTGACAACTTGCAGGCCTTGCTGGAATTCTGGGAGCCCGACAGCAGCGCTCCCTTAGTGTTATTGGTTTAAAGAGTGGTGGAATGACTGCAAGGAATGACAACAGACTGATGTTAGTTTTTGAAGACGAAACCACAGGACTTCTATTATTAGCCCTCGCTATGGAATGAAAGAATATTTTTACTGTAAACCAGCTCTCGGTGGTATTTCCTCAGCGAGTGAGAGGAGGTGACACAGGTCCATTCATGTGAAGAGCGCTGTCTCCATACTGAATGAGAAACTATGTGTAGACATTTTGAACAAAGGAGCAGTAACAATATTCCACTGCAGAATCATCCCGCTGCTTCTTCAGGACACTGAATTGCTGCTTTCCCTGTGGTCATCAGCTTGGTTTGACCTCCCATATTGGAGCCTGGATGTCTCCGTAGGATCAGAGACTGCTTTTAGCATTCATTGTCATTGACACGACATGTGGATTTGTCTTGGCCCCCTGAATGTGCCACAGTGTCTATGAAATTGCTGGTTTTGCTCATGTTGTTATGGCTCCCGCCCAAGTGACCACTGGGAAATGCTTCTGGACAGTGTCGAAGGATACAGTTGTTGTTGTTGTTTTGGGGGGGGGGGGGGTGTCTATGACTGCGTGTGTTTATTTAGGTTGATTAAATAGAATGTCATTGAGAATTAAACTAATAAAATTGTGTCCTGAAACCAGTTTAGCATTAAGAGTTGTAAGAGCTTTCAGTGACATTGTTTTCTTGAACTCTGTCAAAAAAGAAACACACAATTGCTGTGTTTTCTCTCTGGAAACGTTCCTGACAGAACATAAAGCCAAGGACTGCAAGTCTGGGAACTTTATCCAGGAGAACCAGGCCAAAAAGGCAAACCCTTCTTGGTGTTTTCAGGGATGCATTCGATTTTCATAGTCATCACCTTCAGCTAGCGACAATAAGAATCGCATAAAATAATTGAAGGACTTCATTTTAACTTTTTTTTCACGTTCCTGCCATTTTGAATGATGTCATGTCTATCTAGTGACTTGTTTACAGTTTCTGAGGTTTTTTTAAATGATGGGATGCAAAACGGCACACACCAACAACATCGTCCAACCCTGCAATCTGTTTCTGTGGTCAGTGTCCTTGAGGAATATGAGGAGACAGCGCCATGAGAATATACTGTACATTTAGAGAGGATTTGACTTACTTGCACAGACTGTTCCAGAAGCTTAGCAAGTGGCGAGACAGTTAAAACATATAGATTACAGCTTTCATACCGGCCATTATTGCACTACATCCTATCTCCAGAACAGGGAAGAGAAAGTCCTGGTCATATTTTGTGTGTTTGGAAATATTGGCCAAAATCCCATTTTGAGTAAGGTGTAGATTATGGAGCTAGCGGATATAATTAACACTAACTGGCTGCCAAGAAAGGACCTTGTAAATCTCTTCCACCCTATATTTTACCGCTTGAAATGTGTTTTCTGTTACTTGCAGGTATAATTGGTTACGCCCCATACGTAAACAGAATTGTCTCACAGTGGAACCTGCATGACAATGATGACGACCAGCTCTTTTATACTAAAATATTCCTGGATCCACTACAACGAGTAAGTATAACGCCTCAACACTTTGAGAATATATCCCTAAAAAGCACAAGTCTTGCATTGCTAAGTAAATCTCTCTGTGTTCACGTCTCTTAGCAAACTCTCAATATGACTTTGGACCACAAGTGCCAGATTTTCCAGAACCTGAACGGGGCGGTCGGTGAGAGAACCCACTAATCTTTATATTATTTGCATTTATTTAAAACCCCCTTTTTTTTCTTTGTCTTTTTTTTTTACGGTGCCACCTGTAAGATTAAAACATTGCAATAAATCGCTCGTTTTTTTTCTCCATCTTCTAAAAGATGGATGCACATTTTCAGAGAGGTTTGGCTCTCTACACTTTAAGTTATAAAACATTTGTTCTTGCACATGTGTTAAAGCGATTTTCATAACTTGGTCTAAAATATCCCGTGTTCCAATTTCTTGGCAGATGAAGTGCTTCTCAAGTTTGGAACAGGCCGAGTCAGAGTTAGAAACACAGTGTACGACTCCCTGCCAGTGGTTGTCCATGGCAACGGAAACACCAAAGTGAGTAACAGATTGTGCCCGTGAGCACACCTTTTAAAGGCAACTTATGACACAACCCCGATTCATTCATCATCACAAAGTTCAGTATAAATTCCCACACACTGGCCTGGTAATAAAAATCAGCTTGTTACTCAGTGCTGGAGACAAGTCTGGCCAAATCTGAGCTGTGTGTATTTTGTCATTCTGCATTCGAACAGGCTCAAGAAGCAAAGCCTGGTTTCCTGAACTTTTCCCCACTTCCTCTTAACTCTTCGCTAGTCCGCTCCACCACCATTCGCATGTCGCCCGTCTTGCTATGTAATGAACCAAAACCACCGAACTGTTGAGTCACTCTACCCAGAGACCTCAACATCTGCAGAAGAAGCTCTAAATAATGGATCACAGGCTCCTTGTCCAAGCTGTGGTTCCTGCCCTCGCAGCAATAGATGGATCTCTGACCTTTCATTTATTACCGTTTTCCAGTAATCCCTCCCAATCCAGCCCAATCAGTCAGAACAAAATATGATCTCAAAGTGAATTCATGACTGACAGATGGTAGTGCACTGAAAAATGATACATCCCAACGGAATTAACGCCGTTCTTTTCCCCTAAATACAGGGCAGGTCTGTGAGTAGTGATGTACTTCGACCAAGTTTTCTTGCTGTGAATATTGTGGGCAAAAATATTACAAAAATCTAAATCAGTCAAGCTCTTTTTTTTTTTTTTTTTTTGGAATAAGTGGTATGCTAAAGTAGTTGGTTGGTTGTTTAAGTCGACTTGTGATTCCTTCAAAGACAGCTCTGCGTCTTTCTCTCTTGGATTCATGTTCTGGTTTGTTTTAGCTGTTTTTGAATGTAAAACAACCAACCGTTACTTACGCCCACTTTATTTATGATGTTTTGGTCCTCAGACTGTCATCAAGTGAAGAGAATTCCTTTAATTGTAGTCTGGTATTTCTTTTATTCCTCCACAACCAATTTATTATCCACCCCCCTGCCAAAAGACTTAGGAGTGTTAAACAGGTGTTTTCTGGTCCTGACAGTTTAAGTGTTGGAACACAGCAATGAAGCATGGAACAATTTAGGCTCTCGGCACCAGCAGGCCATCTGCTCACCATCTCTGCAGTATTAGGAATAAACATCAGAGTGGATCATGGAGTGCGAATCACTGATTGAGGCTCAGTTTACTCAGCAATGATAAATTGTGTTTTACCTCGGTTTTCTAGTGGTATTGATTAAGAATGGCTGCGTCTGTGGATGGCTTGCTGCTTAAGATCATGTTATGCTGATAACAAGTATGTAGGGGAGCCGATGAAAGATGTCCAATGTCTAATATTCAGTTGCTGTAAATGTTAAAATGCCAGTGCCTAAATTTACAGCAATACAACCCTCAACGGGCGGCAGGGTGGTGTAGCGGTTAGCACTGTCGCCTCACAGCAAGAAGGTTGGGGTCTTTCTGTGTGGAGTCTGCATGTTCTCCCTGTTCCTGTGTGGGTTCTCTCTGGTACTCCAGCTTCCTCCCACAGTCCAAAGTCATCAAGAGGGGACGAGGCTAATTGATACTCTAAATTGACCGTAGGTGTGACTGTGAGTGTGAATGGTTGTCTGTCTCTATGTGTTGGCCCTGTGATGGACTGGTGACCTGTCCAGGGTGAGCCCCGCCTCTCGCCTGAAGACTGCTGGGATAGGCTCCACCCCCCCACGACCCTTAACAGGATAAGAAGAAGAAAATGGATGGAAGAACAACCCCCAACACAAGGCTGCCTTCCAATTACCGTTCATAATTGGAAAATTTCTGCATGAACAACTATAATGATAATTTAAACAATTTTGAGAGAAGGGTCACTGAACTGAATGAAGAATAAAATTGCTTCATCAGATTTTGCAGATTTTACTCTGAACAATTTTGAAGTTTTCTTTTTCAGTTCATCTGGTACATTATGGGACGGGTCGCAGACAAATGATAAATATGCTGATATCGATTAAAATGAAAAGTGCTGAATATCTTACAAATATCAGCCAATCAACTCATTATTGGTCAATTCCCATCATGTTTATCATTACATAAAGAAAGATCAGGAAAAAGAGTTGATCAAGTCATGGATATTTGTAAAACATCTTGATCAATGTTGTAAGAAAACTGCTGAAATAATTAAAACTTGAAGTCATTCAGCTTTTTTTCTTTTTTTTTTTACATCATTCACCTGTCCTGATTTTTCCCCTACAGATGTACTTGAACTACCTGGGGAACTACGTCCCCAACGCGTGGAACTACGAACATGGCTGCAGCCACTGTGACGATGCGATCGTGGACTTGTCTCAGTTGCTAGTAAGAGCCTTAAACACAACCATTTTCCTTCGCCTTGCTTCCTGCTTTTGTGAATTCTCAAACGACTGGAGTGGAAAGTTTGTCATTCTCCTCCTCCCTCTGGAAAGCATGAAACATTTCCCCCATTTTTTTCTTGCATTAACCATCAATCTATCAGTGACTGTCTAGACAGTAGGAGTGGACTTTGTCTCATTTCAAAAGATAAGCAAGACTGGTGGTGCTGTCCACACTCCTCCTGCGATAATAATAGCTTACGTGCCCTTTTGGATCCATTTAAAAGAACGTAAGTGCCAGGGAAACTACTCGGGCAAGAGGAAGCACTGCATTGCTGTGGTGCAGGATATGGCTTCTGGGGTTTTCAGAGGGCCTCATTTAAAGGGGTGTCACTGTTGACCAGCCTGCCTTTTAGTGGCCTTCTCAGTATAGGTTTTTTCCACAATAGTAAGTTGTGGTGGTTTTGCTGAAAATTTGTCACAGGGTTGAGCCAAGGCTGGAGACGTATAGAGAGCAGGAATGGCAGGCACTTGGAAAAAGCCTGTGTGGTAACATCTGTCAGAAATGTTACCGAACGCATCCATCAAGAACGCCGCTGAAATTGACCAGCGCTGACGATTGATGCCATTATCCTGGGATTTTATTTATTTCGCACTCATTATTCTGGGATTATATTTATTTCACACTCTATAAATGAGGACAAAAATTGGTCTCGGGTGATTTGCTGTAAATGTATTTTTATTTAAATTGAACCGAACGCTCTTGGGAATCCCAGTGTGGCCTTAGAGTGAGGAAAACAATTTTTTGTGGCCATAGAATATAAATTGTTCCCATGCTTTGATTACTATGTCGACAGAAAATTTAACTTGTTCCCACGTTTTTTGGTCCCAAGGTTGAACTTCCTCCCACACTTTAACTTGTTTGTTCTCAGGAGATATAATTTGTTCCCACGCTTTAATTAATTCCCGACCGCAAGACATTTAGTGGTTGTAAAATGTGGCCAAAAGATAACATTCTTTTATTAATATGTGGTCAGAAGATGTGACACTTTCCAGCACAATGATTAATTTGTGGTAACGAGATAACAATAAACTTGTTCCCACACTTGTGAATGTATTATCTCATAAATCATTATTATTATTTTTCTCTCTTCATGGCTGCTTTGGGGCTCCGTACCAAAACTTTTTTCACAAAGAAAACACACAAATTTAGGCTGAGCAAAATGAACGTCTATAAATAAAATGATTCAATACAAAACTCAGCTGGATGGAACTCAAGCATTGCTGTCAGAGGCTTTATTGTATGTGGACAGGTTTCGTTCCACCGGGTCACTTGATGTAAGAGCTGGGAGAGATCAGGTCATGTGGCAGCCCCAGTCACGCTGTGTCCCGAGCTGTGTCGTCGGGGTAAACCAAGGTCACGGGCAGTTCCGCTAGGTTCTGTACTTATATTTTGGGCTTATAGACAGCGTGAGCATCAAAGCCATGTGATCCCTTCACTGCCCAAGTTTTGTTTCCTGTGTCCAAATCAGAGTGGAGGTGCTGCTTTAATTACACTCGTCTGCTGCTGCATGAGCGTTACATCGGAGCAACAACTTGAGCTGACATTGGCAACATGTGTTAGTCTTCCATCATGAGCCTGAGACTCAGACATTGCGGAACTCACAAATTAGATGCTTCTACTAGGATCTCTTTTCATCCCTGGCCCAGACCTTTGCTGTGAACTGGTCATTGGGAGCAGAAAGCCCGAGTGAGCTGTGGGAGCTAAAGCTGAGTTTCATGGGAAAATGTTTTCTCTTGTGTATCTCTTTCTTTATGTGTTCCTTTCCTGAACTGTCCGGACGATACGTGGCATTCTGAATGTCTGTAAAACAGTTCGGAGCGTCCCAAGCTGGTGTTTAAAATTTCGCATCACGGATTCGCGCATATTTAAGTGATTCATAGCAGATTCATACCAGTTTCTTGAGTCATCGCAGTTGAAAAGTTTAGCTCGCTCCACTGAACCTACGCCTTCAGTCTTTGGATCAAGTAGGTCTACGAATGTATCGCCTCACCTGCTTAGGTGGTCGTTAGATCCATCAGATATTTATTCTGGCGATATTTATTTTAAGCTAATCCCAAAAATGTATCCCGTGAGAGTGCAGTGTGTAATAAACAGGCCAGAATAGTTCAATCAAGAGCAACTAAGTGACGCTAAAGTAAACAGACATGCTCTCCTTAGGTGAACACCATCTGTGGCAATGTCACTGTTTACATGTGTGTGATGTGAAATGTCAAAATCATCTATGACTGATGATAAACAGAGTTCCATTTGTAGGATCTGTTGTTTGAATGAGCACTAATGTATCTTTCCTTACATCTAAACAGGAATATCCAAATGTGTTGATTGGGTTGTTCATTGAACAGCCAACTCCATTTCTTCCGGAGTTCTTTGAACGTCTGATGGTGTTAGATTACCCCAAGGATAAAGTCAAGCTTTTTGTCCACAACAATGTGAGTACACTGGATTCATCCAGATTTCTACCATACATGGCTTCACATTCCTAAAAAGGTTTCTGTTCCTTCCTCAGGAGGTTTACCACGAGAAGCACATACAGAAATTTTGGGAGGAGAATAAGAATGCGTTCAAGAGTTTCAAGGTTGTAGGACCCGAGGAAAATTTGAGCCAAGGAGAGGCCAGGAACATGGGCATGTATGTGTACCGAATCTGTCAATCAAACATTGTGCTCAACTGCTGAACAAAAGATGACGTGATTTGTTTTAATAGCCTCAAAGAAAACCGTCAAATTGCATTTAAAGCTCTCTGTCAAGCTTGCATAATGTCTTTTTTGGTGGTAAATACCTTTTGTGTTGCAGGA
This sequence comes from Aulostomus chinensis, assembly GCF_037954235.1. Lineage (NCBI taxonomy): Eukaryota > Metazoa > Chordata > Actinopteri > Syngnathiformes > Aulostomidae > Aulostomus > Aulostomus chinensis. The sequence goes on along the minus strand of NC_141340.1, from coordinate 8,421,605 downwards.
ACATTAATATTTAATGGCTTTCATGAATTGTTTTATATGCGTTTATACGGGGCCAATTTTGCCCCAAGGTGTTCATTTCAAACGTATTGTTTTATGCAATAAATTGATTCCACACATGCTGGAATAGTGTCAGTTCAACAGTTTCAGCTTTCCAGACGTATGATTATGATAATGTGTGATATGCTGCATACCAGCCTTTCCCTCATTGCGCTGTTGAGTCTGTTGTCATAGCGATAAGTCAATTTGTTTGGCCCCATCAGAGATTCAATCAAAAGCACTTGTATTGGCCTCAAAGAGCCCCATAAGGTTTATTACAAGGCTCTAATCTTTTTGAAATCACATTATCTACGAGAGATAGTCAGCGAGAGCCAATTGAAATTGATATTATATACTTAGGTGATCCAGTGTAGTTTATCAGCGTGTTTCTTTGCTGCATACTCAGGTCTTTCTCTGCCTCTCTATATCTGTTCTTCCATCAGGGACATTTGCCGTCAGGACGCCTCATGCGACTTCTACTTCAGTATAGATTCAGATGTGATGCTCACCAACAGACAGACTCTGAAGCTCCTCATTGAGCAGAACAGGTAATTATACAGTTACTGGAATAGAAGCCACATTGGAACCCGTTCAACAAACCTCCTGGATGGTTGTCGTGATCATTGAACCATCGAATTTATCACTCGAGTGGCGAAACCACAGGAGCATTGCAGCGGAGTTTAAAAATAAGCCACTCTGGCTTCCTGTTTTTGCTGGGCCACATGGAAACAGTAAAAAGCGTCCGTTGCACTAACCCCGAAATGCCACTTTGCATTATACTAAAACACAAACTTACAAGTTTCCCTTCTGCAGCTCTTGAATGTGAAGAAAGCTTCCCATAAACTAGATGTCTTGTGGCTGTGGTGGGGTATAGTGACCTGCTGGAGACATGCAAAGCAAAAGTCCCTCTTTGGTTGGGAACTCTCAGCTCGTTATGATGGAATAAAGATCGTTACCAAGAAAATATAGCATGATGGCATTCTTTTGAATCCATCAAACTGAGGAAACAGGGGAGAGGTTCATGACACTTGACGCTGAGGACAATGCTGATATTACAGAAATTCAGATATCGATGCATTTGCTAAAAGGGATGTATGCCATGCAGTGGTCCCTCAACAATGGTCAGTCACCCTGAATATCTTTTTGTGAATTATATTCTGGAAAGATTTGTCACATGACTGAAGATAATCTAATCAATTCCGTGTTTTGTAATCAATCTAAATGATTCACATATATTGAGTGACTTTTTTGGTTTGCTCCTATCATTGTTTTACAAAACCACTGAGTGTGTTCAGTCACACCTGCGCTCCTCTTTATTTTCCAGCAGACGATGTAGCCAAGGCGCATTGCTGTGCTCTGGCTGGTTAGGGTCCATTCATCAGCAAAATTCATGCTCGTAACCTGCGTTCTGTTAGCATCGTTCGCCGCCGAACTCGAACCTTCCGCTGTCGGCCACACTAGCAAGGAGGCTAAAACCCATGAGCACTGGCGTCGGTCACCAGCGCATCTTTTGAGGTGTGGGGAAGTGTGATTGACTCCCTCCACATGACGACCCACTGGCCACTGTTACACTGTTACATCGCTTTGACCGTACCTTGAAACAACATTCATCCCTTCATTTACGTTCATTCTGTCCGATTCGTTACGCACATCAGAGATGTAATCCCTTTTGTTTCTAAGTCCAAAGAAAGCAGTGGAAAAATGATCTGCTTCAATATTCCAGAGGGATTTCAAGTTTGATTAAAAATGCTCTCTGCAGCGAGCCGATCTACTTCTAGTTTGTGTTTCTATGGTTTGTTTTTTTGTGGACGTGGCAAGATCAGAGGTTGGTCTTTTTGCTGAACGGTAGTTTTTCCATGAAGCAACCCAGTGCATTAGTTGGTTGGCTCTTTTGTGTGATGCCACTGAGTTTTATCCACTCTGACTGAATTACTATCTCTGTTCTGCCTCCTGCTCCCCTACAGGAAGATAATTGGGCCCCTTGTCACTCGACACAGTAAGCTGTGGTCCAACTTCTGGGGAGCCTTGAGTCTGGATGGTTATTATGCTCGCTCTGAAGATTATGTCGACATTGTGCAGAGAAAACGTGTGTAAGTACAGTGAGGGTACACTCTCCTCAACACTGCTGTGGCCTCGCATTGCTTGTTCTTTCACTGGGTTCGTGATATTAATTTGCTCTGTTGCATTGTGCTGAAACCTTCCGTAAACAAGACAGATATTCATGAGCCTCGATGAAAAAGTGACTCACTTTTTCGTTTTTAAAAATAAGTTGAAGTGGTGCCCTGAAGTGTGTGTGTGTGTGTGGGGGGGGGGGGGGGGGGGGTGGGTAAAAACCACAACAGCAGAAATTCACATGAAATGACCCATGAAGGGAGTTCAGTACGAGATCAACGTCTTGTCAGTGCATTAACAACTCGTACTTGTTGGTCAAGGTTCCAGTGTGGCCCGGCCAAAGGTGGGAGTTAGTCGCATTAAAATTAAAGAGAAAACATACCAAAAGATGGTTGCTATGTAATTTTAACTCAGCGCGGCAACATTTTTTCACATCCACATGCCTTTTTCTTTTCTTTTTCCTGGAATCCTCAATTACGTTCCCTTCAGTTGTGGATGGCATGTGAAATAAAACCAGCTCCTGCTCTCAGAGAGCTCTGCTACTACTACTCTGCTCCTAAATGAACACTTCCTCTCTCAATGTCTCCTTGCTTCCAGGGGTTTGTGGAACATACCTTTCATGGCACATGTATACCTTGTCAAAGGTAGTGCCTTGAGGAATGAGCTGAATGAAAGGAACTACTTTGTTCTCGAGAAACTGGACCCAGATATGGCAATGTGTAGAAATGTCAGGGAACTGGTAAGAGCACTCAACCTTCAACTTGTAGAATTCATATCTCACTGTTTAAATAATGTGAGGGTATTTTTGCTGTTTTGTCCTTAAAATATGAGAGCTGTGTCCTCTTTAAAGCTATCGTGCAGCACTTTTTTTCTCTTCTAGTCGCGACTTTTATGACAAACAACTGTCAGAATGGTTTTACATCACAGGCACTGCTGTAGCCTTCTTTTGTGGCTGTGAAACTGTGGAAAATGGTTGAGTGTCACACAGCTTGATGTCAGATGACTCATTTCACTGTCAGCATTGGATCCATTTGGTCTGATGATAAATTTGTAAGTGCAGTCATGACTGCACTGTTTCAAGCAAATTCCCTCTGCTCATTTGAATGTTAGCAGAGGGCTAACTGGAATTACCCGTCTTGGACGTACCCTACTGCGTTCTCGATGATGCAGTTGTCATGGTGGATAAATTGTTTCGAACATTTGGAAACCCACATGAAAACGACTCCATTGGCACAATGTGAAATTTGGCCTGACAACATTTGGGAACTCAAGAAGAACTGAGATTTCTAATTATTTATCTACACTCAAGTTAGCCGCAGGCTAACAAGAAGTAGCCTTCTTGGCCGTAACCTACTACACTCTAAAAATGGTGGATAAATTGTTTCTTAAACACCATGCAAACCACATAAAATGACTCATTCTACGATCAGAATTTGGACCTTTTTGGGTTGATGGAAAGTTTTCAAGTACCGCACGATTGAATCATTTATCCACATTCAAATTGGCAGAAGGCTAAAAGGAAGGGACCAGCTCAACCAGCCCTGGTAGCAGGCACTCCTCCCGCTGTGTCAGAATGTCGCCATGAAGTGTGATGCACTATAGTTTTAAGGGGATATGTGAGTAAATGCAATGAATTTTAACCCTGAAGTCAACAGCCCAAGACGAAAGGATGGCAAGTACAGTCGGTTTGAATCGTCTCTCTGTCATCAAAGCATGATGTCTCTCTGTTTATGATCTGTGGTGCTCTTTGAAGGGTCTGTGTTTCAGTTGTCCCCTGTCGTCCTTTACCTTCCCTGCGTCCCGTGTCTATGAGCACAGGCGGTGCAACCACTGGCTGGCTAGCTGACAAACGTCGTCTTGCTTCTTATGTGTTCGTCTGTCCACTTTTAAACATGTAAACTGTTCAACCGACTGTGCTTTTCATCACTGACGTGCCACCTGTTCTCAACACTTAGCAGCTACCAGGTCTGATTTAAACTCTTCTACATTGCACCGCGTACTCCAGCAACCCCCCACCCGGCATGCACTCCTCCTCCCATGTTAACCCACAAAAAAACATCAGCTTCAGAGGGACTCTTGCTTCTTGTTCATGCAGGCGCATTTCCTCTCCTCCCAAGTTGCTATGTATGTGACATGTATATCTCAACTGTCACCTTGTCTCTTATTCTGAATCAATCATTCATGTTATTATGTTTACATGATGCTTCTCCTTTATTTTAGACAAGTCACAGAGAAAAAGACTCCCCTTCTCCGGAATCATTCCATATGCTCAGGCCCCCAAAGGTTTACTTTTGTTTTGATTATTCTGCTTGCTGAAACATCCATTTCCAATGGGTTAGCGCTCAGAAGCCTTTCTAAGATTTGGGTCACGTTTTAATGGATGCTGAATTATTTCATAGGGTGACTAGTGTGACTCTGCAGCTTCATTCTGTCAAATTAGGCTTTTTTATATAAAAATTGAAATTGGATATATTATTTTAGAAACAAAATGTGCTGCTGCTGCTTGCGACTTTGCATGAGAAATCTTTGGAAATTGATGTTGCCACTTTGGTTGCGACGAGTTCAGGTGTGAAAGCAGACTTTTGTCTGAAGTTCGAAAGAGAGAAAGTGTTTTCTGTCCTATCCAAGAGGAGATAGAGGTGGAGAAAGACGGTTTGAAAGACAGTCTATATGCAAGTCCCCTGTCCTGATGCTTTAGCCCACAGCAAACACCAGTAACCAGCTGCTCCCTCTAAATACACTGACTGATCTCAGACTAGGCTCCCACAGTTCTTCCCACTAATGTAAACCATCTGTTCCAACAGCTTTTCATTATTTTGCACATTAGCAATTTGGAACAAGGAAAATGAATCTCATTTCATCATTTATTGTCCGCCACAAAGCCTAGTCTGATAGTCCAAGTCCTACACTACTCCTCATGCTTCACTCTACTACAGGGAATATCATTCCTGGATTCGCTCTGTCCCAGTACACCCAGCACCCCTCTGCCCATGTCCCCCTTCTCCTCCTCCTCCACTCACTTCACCTGCCCACCCTGTCCTGTTCCAACCCTACCAACACCTCCCCTGCGGTCCCCACCACCCATAAATAATCCAAGATTATTTATGTCTCTTCCAGTTCTATCTCAGTCAAACATATTGGATTTCAGTGTGTTAAACACGCTTAAATCACACTTTATTTTCATTTTTGTCAGTTTTGACAGTTTTAAAGCGAGTGCTAACCGCTGATGACTGCTCAAGTCATGAGCAGTTACTTGAATTACAACTTGCAGTGCACCAACGCGCTGCAGATCTGCATGTATTATGGTCACGTAGATCTGTGATAAATCCTCCCTGAGACATTTCAGTGATTTTCTGCTCCGGCGACTTGTGTGAAACTGACTGAACTTTCTCCCGTTTGCTGCAGGGAGTCTTCATGTACATAACAAACCGTCATGACTTTGGGAGACTCATTTCCACAGCCAATTATAACGTTTCTCATTATAACAGTGACTTGTGGCAGATATTTGAAAATCCTCTGGTAAGTCATTATCATCTCTTATTATTCTTCACTTACACTTCAAAAAAAAAAAAAAAACCCACATTATTCTGAATAGCTGAAAGAAACTGTAATCACCTGTATAAGTTATTAGCCATTAAGGAAAGTATAAGATCATTCTGACATCATAACTTTGGTGTGATGAGAGCCCTGCTCTCCCAAGCTTGTGTGTGAGAGGATAATTCTCTGAGGTATGCAGGTCAACAAACTCCCACTGCTAAATTAATAAATAAATACAAATACAAAATGTGTATTCCTTGCAGGACTGGAAGGAGAAATACATCCACCCAAACTACACGAAAATCTTCACTGAGAACTATTTAGAGGAGGTTTGTATGTGTGCACGTGTTTCTGTTCATAAAGTCTGACGAATATAATGACTCAGTGTTGCAATTAGATCACAAGATATGTCTTTCAAGTGGTTTTATACCTCACGGTCTGTCGAGATCAAGGTGAGGGAGGCGACTCTGACTCTGAGGCCTCTTTTTGTGTGTGTTTGGATGGTAGCCGTGTCCAGATGTGTTCTGGTTCCCAGTCTTCACGGAGAGGGCCTGTGATGAACTCGTGGAAGAGATGGAGCACTACGGTTCGTGGTCTGGAGGCAGACATGAGGTCAGTCCTGTTAGCTCAGGGTCACTAAACACAGCAAAGTGTGGTCATGTTCCCACGTCTCTTGAGCAGCAGTGTTTCTGGAATAATTTCCAGTTTTTAATTGGTTCTTTCCATGACTATTTAAGGGAATCTATCCTTATTGTCCATCCTTCTTAGAAGCAGACAGAAAGATAAATACCCTTCTCAGCTTTGTTTGTGCCTCACAGAGCTGAGAGCTGTAGAAACCACTTGACTGCTTGTTAGCTTAGCACAATGAATGCAAACCAATGCAAAATGTTAGCATAGCCCAGTCAGAAGTCGTCAAACACACTTTTCTTGAATATGATCTTTGCCTTCATTCATATAATTAGGATTGTGCAAAACATGTAATGAAATAGCAATGTCAAATTACGAGATATTAAGATGCCTCAAAAGCACCACTGTAACTTTGGCCAACAAAACACAAAATTTCTGTTCACCTAGAAGAGTGACTGCTACTACCTCTGTTGGCCAACGTTGTTAGGGCGCGTTTCCACTGGCTCAATTTGTCGGGGTGGACTCACCGGCCGAGAGTTCCCCGACATAATTTGTGTGCGACACAACAGTGGAGGCGGTGTCATGCCTGTTGCTCGGTCTGTGGTTTTTGCTTCAACTAAAAGCAAGGGACGACAGACAGGCAAGGCTTCAAATGGTGAACCAGAACACCCAAGAAAAGTATAAAAGGCTTTACCAAGCAATCGACCAGTATTCCGCCAAGATGATACCAAGTAGATGATGTAAGCAGTAAGTTACCCAATCAGCGTCCCGCTATGTGCTTACCTCACATTTTAGTCCCTGCTTGACTTGCTTGGAACTCCAGCGGAGCAGGGACCAAAATGGTTACGGTTAGTACTGCGTTAGGGCCAGTAGAAATGGGGTCAGACCGACCCGACCTGAGCCAGAGTGAGCCAGTGGAAACGCCCCCTTAGAGAGAATGAGGAGGAGGACTTCACACCCAAACAAAGACCCTTAGCCTGATCGGTTTGAACCAGAGCACACAGATCAGAAACAAAAGGATTTGGAAGCTAAGTAGACAGGACAGAGGTATGCTAAACGTCCCGACTGTTACCATTCATTGTGCTAAGCTAATTGCATTTGCATTTGAACTCTGTTCATTTTTCTGTGTGTGCGTGACAATCCTGTTTTTATTCTTAACGCTGCGGTGGCTGTAAAATGAATTGCCTCCTTTGGGAATAACAAAGTTTACCTTTACCGTAACTGGAGGTCAAAAGGTCTCTGTGGGTCTCAGCTCTTCAAAGCACAAACAGAGAAGAGATGGGTCTTCTTGTCAAGGGAGGACAGCAAATAAATTATTTTCCCAAAATGTCGACATTTGCTCCTTCAACAATTTTGTTTTCGATCACTTTGCAGTCCATAAAATGTCCGTTGCATTTATTCGGAATTGAATTTGTCATGTTCTAATTAGTTATTACCACAACAGCTGGAGAGAATTCCAAGGGAATTCAATGGCACATGTGGTTGTGTTGTAGACAAATCACAACCAGACAAGAGGATAGTGAAGCAAAAGTAAATAAACCCTCATGTTGTCTTGTAAACTTTATTGTAATATTGTGGCAGCTGTCTTTCACACATAGAAAGAAAGGGGTGGGGGCTGAGGTAGGACCATATGTGAAGACTTGGTGGATTTTCTTTTTGATTACATTTCTCTTCAGATCTCTCCATTATATAAATGTGATAAAAATAAATTATGTGTTCTATGACGTCTTGTTTATGTAACCTGGAGTTTCTCATTTATTTAGTTAAAAAAAAAAGGTTATTTTTCATTCAAAAGCCACTGACTTTAACAAGCGTTTGGCCCAAAACACTGTTAATGACACGATTTGCCGCAGAAGCAACACATCGGCACTGTAAATAAAGACAGTGTTGTTGAATAGAGCATCAGACAATAACGCTTTTACAGCTCTGGGGGGGGGGGAATGGGAGACGATTCATAATACCTGAAATAGCTCCTGCCAATATTAATGCATACATGATGGAGGTCAAGGGTCAATTAATGGAATGTGTGTCACTATTAACGAGTTGTAAATGAGGAAAAACATCCGAAATGTCTAATTACAATGACTCAGTTGCCACTGTGCCAGCACCAGAGAGACGTCTGGCTATCGTTCTGTTATCGTAGGGAAAACACTCTCGCTTGTTTCTTTCTTTGTAAGCTAGGTATTAACGTTGTGAGAACCAGTGAGCCCAGAATGCAGCAATGGTGTCTTCGCAAAGTAAAATCGGCAGAATCCAATTTGTGTTTTGGAGAATTAATTCTATATATCTTGTATCTGTGCAACTACTCACCGAAATAACTCAAGAAACCTGCTTTTCTCCCAAAAAAAAAAACCCTTGCCATTTTTGGTGTGTGGTTTGCTACTCACTAACTAGCTCCAAGTGTTTTCTCTTTCACATTGCAAGGGAAACTTTCAAAACCGCAGCACGCAAAAGGAAAAATGCTGACTGAAATATTCCCTCCAACACCAAGCTGGTTCCTTCAACATTGCTCTGGTAAACTAGACCAAGATAAAAATTAGCATTTCTTGGTTCCATCGTTGGTTATTTTACAGGTGCAAAGGGGAAAGCGCAATAGCAAGAGGTGTAATCCAAAAGGCAAGGTCTGATAAATAAGTACATTTTTGAAAAAAAGGAAGTTATAAATAAGAAAACAGGCTAGGGGTCATACAGTTTGGTATGTTTTAATAATGCAGGAGTGAAATGTCAGTTCTGGTGTATGTGGGCTATTCAGAGCAATGGAACTCAGCAACAGGAAGCTCTCTCTCACACGGAGCTGCCCAGTGCAGGTAGTCTCCTGCGTGAGATGGGACATGTTCCCCCATGACTGATGACAACTTTGCTACCGTTCCGTCTCCTTTTTGTTGAAGGGTATCCTCAAGCAGTCTATTGATGTCAGATACAGAAATGCTGCAGACCATAAAAGATCCCCCAAAATGATAGAAGATCCCCAGGAGTGCCCCTTCCACTTCAAAACTCTTTGGTCTCCTTTGTAGAAAGAGTGTGATCATTTGTACGGACACGTGGACACGGATTATCTCAATATCTAAGATTTACTTTGAAGACGAAAGGTATTTGCGCACTCGACCGGCTCTTGATGAGGTTGCCCCGGATCACTCATTAAGCCTGGCGCATGCCCCTGTTCCACCGGCAGTTTAAAATACTAATACAGACGCACAGAGGCATCATCGGCATCATTCGCATTTGGTCACACACATCGAGGACAGCAGGTCAACCATTTGACATGAATCACGCTTCCTTTTCTGCAGGACAAGCGTATCGCTGGCGGCTATGAGACTGTGCCTACCGATGACATTCATATGAAGCAAATCGGCTTCGATAAGGAATGGCTCCACTTCATCCGAGAGTTCATATCACCCGTCACGTTAAAGGTTTTCTCTGGCTACTACACGAAGGTGAGTGCAACCTGTTAGAGAAGGAATGGAAAGATAAACAGATGAAACAATAGGCCCCCGAGGCCTGTCCTTACATGTGGGTGAGTTTGCTGAAAGGTTGCTGACAGATACTCCATCGGATAAGACGACTTGATGTATTTATGTCTGTCGTCGCAGGGTTACGCTTTGATGAACTTTGTGGTAAAATATACACCTGGGAGGCAAGCATACCTGAGGCCCCACCATGACTCTTCTACCTTCACCATCAACATTGCACTCAATAACAAAGACTCCGATTTTCAGGTAAGATGTTGCCCGTGCTAAAACGTTCCCACTGATTTTCTCTCTGTCCAAATGTTCTTTTTTGACAACTACTATTCCACACTGACTGTGCACAACCACACTATCTCACCTCCTCTAGGGTGGGGGCTGTCGTTTCCATAGATATAACTGTTCCATAGAGTCTCCAAGAAAAGGTTGGAGCTTTATGCACCCAGGACGTCTGACTCATCTCCACGAGGGTCTACCCACAACCAACGGCACCCGCTACATTGCAGTGTCCTTCATTGACCCTTGAACTGTCTGATTGTACTGTAAATTAGTCTTTTGTCTGAGCTTTGCTTTTTCTCCATCGTTTTATATTTGTGCCCCTCGTGTTTTAATGAAACATGATTTTAAAGCGATTGCTTGAAAAGAAGTGATAAAACCATCAAATGAATCTCTGTCAAACAGAGTGTCGACTGGAAAGGGAAGTGACAAAATTAATTCACATTTAAGATGCAAAAAAAAAATCAATCCCGGGAGCACTCAGAAGGTGCGTTCCTTTGTCGAGGTCCATGTAATACATCCGTCTGAGATTCTGACCAAAAATGTTCTTTCTCACATTTCTAGTGGAATCGCAATGTGAATCTGCCCTGTGATTCAGATTTGCACCAAAATTGAACAAGTTTTCCTCTGGCCCTTGCTTAACCGCTCCACCACATTCCGGCAATTTCATTTGGCTACTTATTGTGCAGTCCTGCTAAGAGCAGATGAAGAAATCCAACCTGTTGCGGTGAAATATGCTAGCAGGTTACACAGTTGTGCGATATGGAAGCTAAGAACGGCCGTGCTAATCTTCAGCCTTATGAAGTGTGGGGATAACAAGATAAACTATAGATTACAGTGCTGAAACCACAGTGACCTGCACCGAACCTCATGAAAAAAAAGAAAAATTGTTGCTATTTTAATTGGAATGCCTCTATATTGTATATGTTTTTCCTTGACCCGCGCTGCATCACTCCACCAGGTTTGGTTAATATCGGCATCATAGTTTTGTCCTGCTCAAAGGCCAATAGCACTAAAACTGATCAGGAGAACCTAGATAATGAATGAAAAATGTCATCACAAGCACAGCAGTTCTTGGCTTCCAAAGGGCCACATTCTCTGTCGCCTTGTAGCCAATATTTTACATTAAAAGCCGGAATACTCCCAGGATGTTTTTGTCAGCTCATCGTGATTGTCACCATGTTTTCGTTGTCATAGAAACAGCCAGAAATGGCCATCAGGTAGTGCTAGCGTGCTAGCATGCAGATGGTTTTTGTGCTTCTGTTTACAGGTAAAAGATCTCTAAATTTATTTATAACTACAACAGCCTCAACTGGTGCTCATCAACATTCACTGTTTCTGCAATATTTGTTCATGTGCTTCAATGTGGGTTTTTTTTTTTTTTTTAACCCCAAACAGACGATATTCAGTTCATGGTCTTCACCATTTCTGGTGGAAAAAGAAATCTATTTTTGTAATTTTTGCACGTCAGAGAAACAAAGACAGTTGAATTCAGGTTGAGTTCAGTTTGAATGAAGTTCAAAATTCTGTTTTACTTGAATTATTTCTGTTTTTTCCGTCATTTTACAAATTGGCAACACCTATTTTCTGTCCTGAAAAGTTTCTGCTGTTAGTTTCTGAGAAATTTGTGTGAATGCATTTTATAGGTCCGCAAATTAAATTTTCTAATTTATTGTCAAACTTTAATAAAAGTCTTTATAAAAAAGTGTTGTTTTTTTTACTGGTGGAATCTGCTGTTCAGATCATTATTGTTAGAAATTTCATGTAAATTCCGATTCCTCAGACTACATTCTCCCAGGATTTTGAAGTCTTGAATAAGTCACAGGGGCTTAATGGGAGGACGCTGCTGTGCAGTAACAGGGTGTGGTGAGAAGACCTACATTTGTGCAAATGTTGCTAAGTACACTTCAGGGTTCAAGTGTAAATATGCATGATCGTTGTGCAAAAGAATGTCCGTACTGATGAAAGATTGTGGTATAGAAGTTGGGACTTACAGCAAGGAGGGTCGTCTGAGGCTCACGTGTTCGGAATTTCAGTTTAATTGAGCTGCTAAGACAAACCTGATCAAGGCTTAGTTTTATAGTCATCACTTATCACTAATTCAGGCCAATGTCAGGGGCAACCTCAGCACACGTCTCTCCAATCTGGATGAAGGCGGTGTGTGTAGCAGCAATGAGGTGGAGAGAATGGTAGTGTGTGTGGATGAGGCCGGGGGGAGGAGATGTAGGTCAGCCTGGGGAGAGGCTCTCACTCCTGAAAGAGCCCTTTGTGGCCGGCCGGCCCTGCGTTCGGACCCACTGAAAGGCGACATTGATCCAAGCCAGCAGCGCAGGAAAACCTGCATACCTCCTAAACTCGCAGGCTCTCACAAGAATGATTCTATCAAAATGGTGAGAAATAGTCCTCACACAAGATTTATTTGTTCATTTAAGGCAGACACGGTGTTTTGAAATGAAAGCAGGTTGTTTGAAATTGTTTTATTTCTTTGAATTATGAGACAATCCAGCTCTGGAATGTGTGTTTTTACAGTCAAAGCTGAGAACACCAGGAGGCCGCAGAACCCTAAGATGCTTTAGGGTCAACAGCTTCAGCGATGGGAAACACAATCCTATACTACAGTCAATTAAAGCCTACCACAAACTGCAGGGTACCCAGTGATAAACAGTGATTTGGTGTAAACGCCGGTCATGACAAAACAAATGATTTAAACTAGATTTGTAGAGCTCCGACCTCAGTCAAAGTCCGTGAATCGTTTCCTCCGGAGTCACAACATGTTTAGTGTTTTCATGTAAATCACCATATCATGACCTGCTGTTTGAGTGTGTCAAACGAGACCAGCTGCCACGGCTTCATTCACGCCGCGGACTCGTCCCTTCGTGGAGGTGTTTTAAACCCCTGTTTTAACTTGATTGAGCATTTCTCCAGGGTGGGAAGCCAGATGTGTTCTGGTTGCTGCATAGCAACTTCTCTGGTCTGTTGGGTGTCTGTCCAGGGGGGGGGGGGGGGGGGGGGCATGCAGGGCATGTAGCTCCCACATATTCCTGGGAACTCTCCTCACTATCAAGTGAAAGACAACATCTGGTGGCGACTCTGCACGTATCTGAAGAAGCACGTAGTCAAGAGAGACACCTTGGAAATAAGTACATTTGTTATGTACGCTTAAAGAATAGATAGATAGATAGATAGATAGTAAGATTACTTCCTTAAAATAGACCATTTTGCAAAGGTCAAGCAATCTTTGTCGAAATAGCTCTTTTGTTTTGTCTGTGCTCTCATCACTCCAGGCTGGCTCTGTTAGGAGGACTCAGAACAAATGATGCTGGCTATGTTTATAACATTGAGAAACCGATCAACCACAGCTCCTTTTGGTGTTTTTAATCATTTTCTGGGCATTTCAAATGCATAAAGCCGTAAATCAAGCCTCGGCCCCCACCGACCAAACAGACGTGGTGTCATTTAACTGCTGGTTTTGGTCTTCTCATGGGAGTCTCGACAATAGGAGCTATAAAGTGGCTTGAACTCACTTTTCATCTCATGATTTTGTATTGGAATAGTTTTTGAAACAGTCACTGCATAGAAAAGGTCGGTAACTCATCTTAAAATCAACAAATACTGAACTGTATAACTGTTAAGGAGTAATGAGCACGACCAGTACAGCGGTCAAAATGTATGAGCTGGAGCGAGTCAGCTATGAGTGAGTGTGTCTGTGTTAGGATGTGATATACAATGCACTGCCACTCATTTATCAGATTATGTTTAGAAAAGGGTGAACTGGGGGCGTTGGGGTGGCTGGGGGGTATCCAGGTTCAGTCACAGGACAACTGGGACTCAGACATGACTGGAAAAGTACTGGACTCAAACAGGTTTGCTGAGGAAACGTTCAATTCTGCAGTGCACAGATTCATTTGAATCCATGTTTTTTTAGATTTAAAACACAGGACACGGCACAAATGGGGCAAAGAAGGACCAAAGCATTCTAGCAACTCTGGTGGGCCAAGAAATTCAGGAATGGATTTCTTTGGAATTGTTCAATAAGTGACACCAAACTCTCCTCTGATTAATTTGCTCTTTCCCCAAACAGCTGCCTTGCATCACCGTTGCATCACAGCATTCTGCTTTTAAATATGCGGACGATGAAGTAAGAGACATGCTTTTGTTTTCCTTAATTAAACAAAGAAGAAGAAGAGGGCTGTTTGAAGTCCGGGCTCACCCTTTTTTGCGATTTGTTTTTCTGTGAAAAGATTAAAAGAATGTAATTTGCCTGTGTTTAAATGCACTTGAGTAACCCAGTTGTGATCAGGTTTTTTTAAGTGTCCTGAAGCCTTACTTAGGATTTGAGAAACCCGAATTGTTGCATGAATGCTTCTGACTACTTGCAGCCTCAACCAAGTGACATAAAGACAGAAACCAAAGTGCAATTAGGGCCTGTTACTTCTTGAGCATTGAGGGAAAAAAAAAAAGAGTTATGACTTTCAGTGATGAAAGAATCAAATATACTTGGCAGTTTCAATGGGAGAAAGCATAAAAAAATGATTTGAGGACGCCAGTTTCCCAACATGGACTGTGGAGCAAATCAGGTCACAGTGGAGAATACTAAAGAAAGATGAGGGAATATGTGTATCTTCTGTTCTCCTGGCTGAGGCTGTGACACTAGTCGATAGGTGAAGACATGTGAAATTGTTCCTGTTCACTTTCTTCTGCCACTGGTGGCAATAACGTTGATACGCCACATCCTCAAAAGCCGCGTTAAAGCAGCTTTAAGCCTCATAAGTGGCCTCGTTTTCAGAAGCTTCAGATTTGGATAATTTTGTGTAAATATCACGGCCAGCTGGACAAATAGATGCAGAAACTGGGATATTATAGAGACAAGAAATGTAAATAACCAGATTTCTCTGTGTTTCGTGTCAACATCCTGAAGCAGGATGAGGCTGAAATCTACGTCTGACACAAGTTGAACCTCTATATTCATATCATGAATGTAGGAGCTTGAGAGAATGAGGCCTCAACTCTTGATTTTTGACAGCTTCAAACATTCTGGCAACAGCAGTAGCTCCAGCACTATAAAAGGGTTGTTGTTGTTGTTTAGACATTTTATTAGGCTCTTTAAAAAGACATGAAAAATGCAGGATCTGCAGTACATGAAATATCATTTTACGCTGATATCTTTGACGACAGATGACGTCCCAAAGGATTGTACGACGGTGAATGGGAGCCATTTCCTATAATTCGACCCAAACAGTACTTTAATGAGTCATGCCAATCTCTAGTAATCACATAATCAAAAGCATCCACAGTGGATGATACCAATTACTGCTGTCTGTATGCTTTGATCAGATCACTCCATTTCTACCAGCCAGACTGTTTACCATCTCAAAGTAAACTGGGTGCAAGGGTGGTATTTAGTCAAATTACACAGCGATGTTCTGTTAAAGCCATCAACAGCGTGGCACTTAGAGGCAGATAATGATTTATGGAGAAGACAAAAACATCATGGAAGACAAGAGGACCACGTCAAAAGCCACAGAACCTCCGTTTATAGGAAGCAAAGAAAAATAGAAGTCACACAATGTGCCTTCTAGGAGCTATTCTGGGGTCTTTTGAATCATCCTTCAGTGTGTTTAGTCTGGCTCCCTCAATCAGTACTTTGCAAGTCGAGTTTAAGAATGGGTGTGTAGGGTAAGCTGGTGTTAGGGTCTGTGCATGCATCCTGGTGTATGTGGAGGCTACGTGTCTTAGGTCAATATGGGCATGGAGGGAAAAAGCACAGAACCAAGGAGCCCCCGTGTGGGTACAGACTGTCTAGCCATCCCTGACCCAGATGCCTCACACAGCACCACAGAGGTCAGTGTAAGCTGTTATGTAATGTAGAATAAATATAAAATGGGTAATTATATAATCCCACATCTGTCGAAAGAGAAAATGTAATGATTATTCACAGTGCAGTGCTACTGAATCACTGTTGGATCTCTTTTTTTGTTTGTCTCCACGTAGTCCTGCAAATACTTCCACCTCCATGTTGTCAGGGACGGAAGTAAAGAAATATAAACACAACATTCTGAAGATGTCAATGGGATACCATCTGTGTTACGCTTATATGCAGTCAGCAGGATGGAGACTTGTATGTAATGAGAGCTTTGTGAAGGCCAACAGTGGATTATTTGCTCCCATGCCATAGTTCCCAAGCTGGGGTACATATCCCCCCACCCCCACCGCGACCAAAGGTACCGAAACAAGACACAATCTGTAGAATCTTGTCAAAGTCCTCCTTAAAAAAAAAAAAAAAAAAAAATTCTTCCCACCTTCATTCAGCAAAGATCTGCTCTGATTCTTCTTCTGATTGGCACTGACCCTGATCCATCTCGCTCAGCACGCCGAAAGACTCAAAGTACCAGCCAATCAGAGGCAGGGCCATCGGCCACAGGCAGGTCTTCTTCAGGTCTTCAGAAGCCCTACCTACCCCCTGTGTTGAAAAAGATAAGGCCCTTTAGCAACGTAACTTATTCAGATACAGGTAAAGGGTAAATGGAAACTGTAGAAATGTCAGCGCACTCAGTGAAAGCAAACCCCCCTCATTACCAGCTACTTGGAGGGTTTCCAGTGCAGTGTCTGACAGAGTTAGCATGGTTGTTCCTGGTACTAGCCTAGCCTCTGGGGGTGCTAGCATCATCTGTGGAGGTAGAAGGGCCACACACCAGGGTATTAAATGATTCACAAGGGACAGGACTCAAAAAAACATTGGAATTACTGCCCAAATGGAAATGTATCATGTTCCAGTTCCCTCCCCGAGGCTGCCATGCTCACCAGGATCTTTGTCCAAACCATCATGGCTTGGACAAAGTCATATTTTGGGGATTTCAGATCATTGTCGGTGCTCTATTTCTATCATCGCACCCTTACTGGAAATAAGTGATACCAAAAAATGTTAATGTAGTGCTAAACATCAGTTTGACCAGTTCAAAATGGAAACTTCTGAATGTGGTAAAGGAATACAGTGGGGACAGTGCTAAAGCTAGTAGCTTTCTGCTGGACATGAAACTTGGAGTCATCTCTTTGTGAAGAATTTCAGGAATAAACGTTACCCCAAGTAAAAGCAAATTTCCACAACACCCTGGTTCAGATGAAGCAGAGCGGATCAGGCAGGCAGAAGATGAGGAACTTTCCATGTAATCGTTCAGGGAATTGAAGTACAGTTTGGAAATGTTTCAAATGAGGAGCGTTTGCACAAACTTGGTCAAAAGATGCTGGAAGAGACGACGACATGCGTGGTTGTAACAAAGACAGTCGTGGAAAAGTCATCTTGACCATGAACCAAAAAAAAAAAAAAAGGAGCGATGTCTTGAGGAATTACTTTCACTTGGGCAAGTTGTAATTGTTCTTTCATACCAGCTGGTAGTAGCCGTGCTGCATGCAGCCAAAGACAACATTTTGGAATATCTGAATCCACTGGTGGTGGAAACCATTCAGTCATCAGTTAAAGACTCACTACATAAGAGCTTATTCAAAAAAGGGGTTTTCATCTCTCACTTTGCAAAAAAAAAACAACAACAAGGTGTTGAGGGTGTAAAAAGGTATTTGGTTCAATTTTGCAGTTTCCATCAAGTTTTTCTAATGTGATAATGATACATGACGACTGGCGCGCGATCATTTATCTGAACCTGCGACTGTGATGAGTAACACCAAGGCAAATATCTACATATGCCAGAGGGCAAACAAAGCTCTTATCCAAGAACTTCAAAAAGACCCGCGTGTGTTTTTCTACCGTCTACGTCTCTGTTTATTGTGGATGAGTTGCTTCAGCACTGAAGTCTGGGATCCATTCTCCCCGGAGGAGAAGAGGAAAAGGTTCGTGACACAAGAACATTCCCACCATTGCTTGTGACCTCATGCCATAGAAAGCTTTCGCCCAGTGGCTGTTTATTCGATATAATTGTATGTTTAAGTTGTGCGGCTCTTGCTGGATTTCTAGTTAGCACTTCTTCTTCTTTTTTTTTCTCTTCGTCTTTAAGCTTTGACAGACACCGGAGACGAAGGATCTCTCAGCAGGAGCGTGTTCCAGCCATTGGCTGTATGTGAACCTGATGCCCTCTGAGGAAATACAGCAGCACACTGGCAATCTGGTGACCACAGTACATCAAGAGAAAACCAGTAGTGATCCACCCTAATCCTTCTAATTGCCTCTCTGGCTCCAACTTAAAAGACCAACCACAAGCAAATTTTTTTTTTTTCCTGTGGATACCTCTGTTGCACTTACAGTACAAAGAAAATCTTCCCCACTGGACATTGCGGTTAGTGTTGTGGTCTGCTGCCTCTGTCTGGGCACCCGAGCTGAACCCTCCTTTTTGTTTTGAGTTTAGTCTTTTGTTTTGAATTCATACAGAGGCGTAATGATGATCCCGTCTACGCCATACTTCAGTATCAGATTTCATGCCTAAAATGAAGCAAACACACTTATACAAACACTGTATATGTGAGTAAAACATTTCAGTACTGTATATCATTCCAACTGCAATTTCATCCAAGAATTTAGAAAAACAGGCATGAGGACAGTGTATATACTTTGTTCGGATTATATATATATATATATATATATATATATATATATATATATATATATATATATATATATATGTATACACAGCTAAAGCAACTAAAACCAAGTGTTCAAGGTTCAAGGAAGAAAGAAAGGGATGATGACTGCATGTATAGTGAGAAAAACACATATAAAAAGCAAATTATTTTTGACTGGAAAATTGGTCCATTTCAAGAGTCGATGCTCTCTAAATGCTCTATTTTGGGCCATGTTTGAGTG
The DNA here is from genome assembly GCF_037954235.1 of Aulostomus chinensis. NCBI lineage: Eukaryota > Metazoa > Chordata > Actinopteri > Syngnathiformes > Aulostomidae > Aulostomus > Aulostomus chinensis. The sequence goes on along the minus strand of NC_141340.1, from coordinate 8,402,744 downwards.
TCCAAAAACTTTCATGGTTAATAGCTTCAATACGAGAGGATGGAACACAAACCAAAACCCGAACCAAATGTCTCATTTCAACTTTTATACACTCGTACCACTAATAAAAAGATAAGTCTGAGGGCCTGGGCTTGGGTGAGCAGCTGGGAGGTTTGGGGGAATGCGCTTGCTGATGTAAAAGCTTTATCAGAGAGCAAATGTCGTGTATCGCAGTGCAAAATTATAACTTTGCTCCACCTCAAGAACTGCAGTGAAGGGAAAGGTCCATTATGTTAAACTATTGACGTGGCTTTTCTCCATATCAGAATTGTATATCACATGGTTTGTTGTGGCAGGAGAAAAATTGCAATCATTCTATATTTGTAAGTTGCTGCTCCGTGTAATATTAGGTTTGGTTTGATACAATTACAGAGTAAACCTGAAGCTGTGGGGCTTCTCAGCAAGACGTAAGAGTAAATTTAGTCTTTGAAGGTTAGGGTTTGGTGGTGAAACAAGTGCAGAGCACAATGCCAAAGTCAAGTGCAGGTCATTATGGAACACAAAGGACCACACTTATGTTCGCTTCTTCCCTTGAAGCACATAAACCGGATGTTAGAAACCATGGAGAACTGTGAAAGCTAGAAATCCCACAGCTTTCTCAAGCAGCGCAACCCTCCCTGGAATGCAATGCCTGAGACTGGTTCACAAGGTCAAGCGTTCGCCCTCTCTTCTCTCAGATTTTCCTCCCGTCTCTCTCCAGCAAACTTTTAAACTGGTGCCGCAAATCCGCACAAGATTAGAATTAACAAACCGACAACATGGTGTAAGTCCCTGATTGCTGCCAAAATAACTCTGACCCATGTGAAGGCCCAAACCCAAGGTTTGAACTCACAAAACTACAGCAGAGCATGACACTGCCTCTGCTTGCCTGCCTTCCTCCCATCCTGCTGAAATCGGATGAATACAGTGAAATCATACAGCTCCACCGTGAGCACCAGAACATAAACATCACCTGCAAACCCATATGAACCATAAATGTCGGTGACTTCTGCAGCTATAATGGCAATCAAGCTAATTTGGATCCTCAAAGCTGGTGCACTGGCTTTGCCAGTGAAGACTGAGCAGAGATGGGATGCTGCTTCAAAAAAACAACAAAATGTTGAAAGAACAAGTCTCTGCCTCCAAGTTTAGGGAAGTAGTGGAGAGGAGCTGAGCCAGCACAAGCAGCACAGCAGACAGAGTCTTAGCTCAGCAAGGCAGACAAAAAGTTATCAAGTCCAGCAGCTGAAACTGAAAGTGCTGGGGACCAGCTGATAGGGTCTGATGGAGGTAATTAGCTGATGGCTCGGCGAGCGAGCCGACTTCTGTGGCCCGCCTGAAATAACGTTTACCCTCAATAAATCAAACAGAGGTTAAGGGGACAATATCCAGGCCTTATACAGCATCACTTGGTATGGAAGACTCGTCACCCACAATGATAAAGGGAAACTGAAGGTCAGTGATGTAACATCCGAAAAGTATTCACCCGCCATTTTTTTCATGCAAGGCACGGCCTTGTTCCATTTAAGATTTCAAATTGGATTCGTATGTCTAAGGTCAAATTTTCAAACAAGATCCTTGGTTTTCGTCCTACCAATGACAGATGCAGGCAAACTGCTGCCAGCACATTATGATCATGAACAGTGTTCACAGCACTCCAGTCCTCTAAATTCGTTGTTAATTCAGACGTTACATGATGTCAGACGAGTGAGCCGGGACCTTTTCTCAGACGTTTTGGCATATGATCAGAGACAAAAGCACAGTGAAACAGCATGGCTTCCTCAACAACTCTCTTGGCATGCCATCCTTTTGAATCAAAAGATTGACTGCCAACTCTCCTTTGGTGTCATGCTTTTTCTCAAAATAGAGCAAAAAATATGAAACATTCTGTAACCACAGTGGAATTTGATGAGGTGTTATCAGCGTATGGGGCACCTGGGATTTGGGCAAATGACAGTGGGGTCGCCCCCAGGATGGGCAGCTTGAGGTGCAGTCCATGCAGGAAAAACAACACCAGAACAACAAGGAAAACTTGAATGTCTTTATAATCTTTTAATTGATTGAGGTAGCTCAGAGCAAAGCATTTCCAAACTTCCCACATTTGTCAACATTTTGTCAATCCACTAAACCCAGGGGATCATGGGATATCTGGGGTGGAAGGTCAAGTGTGCGGACTCTTAACGTCGCGACTGCGGCTTGTCAGACAACAAGGAATGAGTCGGGGTACTGGAGGGAAGGAACAAATGGAGGACGGAGAAAAAGAGGACAGAACAAAAAAATGAACCTCTTTCAACTGAGTGCGAAAAACATGCCGAAAACTGCTGCAGCAGCGCCGCTTTGGCTAGCAGCGCTAAAGCTAGCGCCGGAAACGACGTCCTCGACGGGGACACGCACATGGAGAAGCCAAAGCAAACAAACAAGAAATCTATGACGGGAACAAAGACAAGGAAGAGATCGGTGAATCATGTTTGGACACTGGACTTTTTGGTGCTGAAACTGACGATGGGGAACAAAACGCAGTGTAAACTGGAGGAAGAGCAGGGAGCCGAGCGACAGGTGCGGCGGAGCCTCCACACACCTTTGGATCTCCAGGATGACTTCTCTCAGCGTGCTAGAGCTGTGCTGCTATTTGCTCCTGCAGCAGCCTCCTTCATAGCATCTGAACTACGTGCAGGTAAGACAGCTTTGGTTTTCATTTCTTGCGGCTGTGATTTTCTTCATATGTTTTGTTGAAACTTGAGATGTGTGGCTGTGCAGCTTTTGTTTGAAATTGTCAATGTGTGTGATGGATAAGTCTGAATTCCCTTCCGTCTGTGAGATTTTATCTGGAACTTTGTGGGTTGTTTTTGGTCATTGGCCCTGTATTGGTTGAGCTGGACTTGGTCTGTTACAAATGTCTTCTCCTCTGTCCTGGAGCATGGAGCCGTTCCTGTCTCCAATTATAAACTGGTATTATTATTGTGGGCATGTGAACGAGCTGCTCCGTGCACCAGTGGTTTGCTTGTTCACTTTGTTGCTGTTTGTTTCCATTCAGTATGACTGTGTCTGTACCAGGAGTGGAGGCGATGTCGTTGAGGTCAGAGGTGACATGCTTTTCTCGGATGGTGCTGGCTGTCTTGCTTGTTAAATGTATCCCTCCCAACACACACACTCACACACCCACACACATACACTCTATAAAGGCTAGTTACAAAATGTAACTGGTGCTAGAAGCTATAAACTTAACATTCATCACTTTACACTTGAAATTTTTATTCAGAAACTGAAAGTAAAAGAGTGAGGTTTATTTATTTTTTACCAACAGTACCTGTCAATCACATTCTGTGTCACTGGTTTCCACTGGCTCCCCCTTGTATTGTGACCAGGGTCAAGTGAAAGTCAAGGTGATGCCTGTGATGCCTGTGAAGTTGTGAAATCCCTCTGAAAGGGTCCTGTGATCTGTGCTTGATGTCTGTTGCTGGAGAAAGGAGGCAGTGACTGGCTGATGGCAGTTTGTTTTCAGTTACAACGATGTCATCACGACGAATCATTAACGTTGGAAGAGGATGAGTTATTTCTTAGGCCTAAATGAGTCTCTTTGCAAAGTAAGGTCGCCTGACACCTGAGTACCACATGATGACATCAAATGTTTGCTTGGTAGGTTTGGCTGGTAGAAAGTGTTACGTACCGGGTTAAACATTTTTGGTAGAAAATAAAGGAGGTACAGTGCTGTGCCATCAGTGTCTGATTTATTAAAGTTAAACAACTAATAGCAATGATTTGCTAGCGTTGGCTAATTGCGCCCCGCAAAAAAACACAGTGCCTTGGGTGCCTACTTCCGGTACTTCGTCAGCTCTGGTTCCGACTTCTTTTTCACTAGTTTCTCTGCATTTTCAGCTGCATTGCTGCTGCGCTTTAGCCACATCTCCATCGTTACAGTGCGTCGTCATGGCAGGTTATTGACGAGTGATGCTGGATCAATGGGTAAAACTAACTTGGTTTTGGGAGAGTCCGTTTTTTTTAAGGATATTAAAATTGAACACTGAGAAAATACAAATGTATGTTCATACACTGAATTTTATATTGAAACATTTTAAAATATAATTATTTCTCAAGACTTAATTATTATTTGGATTACTGCTTTTTTAAAAATATATATATTTTTGTAAAGCTTCATGTACCCCCTGGAGTACCTCCACGTACTCCCAGGGGTACACGTACCCCCATTTGAGAACTAGTGAAATAGGCTATCAATACACAACATATTCCTCCCCCTTCCCCTTTACTTTGACATTCCCTTACACAAAATATGCATATGCATATAACCTTAACTACGGAGAGAGGGTAGACTACCTCAATCCGGACTGAACCCTGGGGATTATTCTGCCCCAATGATGATGGGTTAGTCGCTACACTATCATGCCAGTTGCATGTAACCTTAACTACGGAGAGAGGGTGGACTACCTCAATCCGGACTGAACCCTGGGGATTATTCTGCCCCAATGATGATGGGTTAGTCGCTACACTATCATGCCAGTTGCATGTAACCTTAACTACGGAGAGAGGGTGGACTACCTCAATCCGGACTGAACCCTGGGGATTATTCTGCCCCAATGATGATGGGTTAGTCGCTACACTATCATGCCAGTTGCGTGTAACCTTAACTACGGAGAGAGGGTGGACTACCTCAATCCGGACTGAACCCTGGGGATTATTCTGCCCCAATGATGATGGGTTAGTCGCTACACTACAATGACAGTTTTTCAGGAGGTCGTCCGGCCTTGTCATCAGTGCAGGCCTTGGTGAGCCTGGAACAGTGTCGGCTTCTGCAGGTTGCTTCTGCGGCACTTCTGTTGATTGATGTTGTTCCTGAAAGGAAGTGGATTTCTGTTTGCATGTTGCTTGATGACGGTGAAGCAGAGAGGTCTTATACATCCCCTGTAGTTTCAGTCATTGTGGAACTTGATTGGGATCCCAGAACCCTGATCTCATTCAGAACTGGATTATCAAAGACGGGACGACTGAAGTCTGTGATGGCTGTGCAGGTCATGACTCAGAATTGGTGTGATGTCAGGAGCTCCAGTGGTGGCTGCTACCATGTGGTCCTTCTGAGTACAGCTTCTGTTTTTTTTTTTTTTAACGTTTAAATTTGCTCTCAGGCTTAAATAGTGTGGTTTCTACAAATTGTATTCTGAACTACGTTGACACTTTTGTTTTCCTTTTTTTATTACGGGTCCAATGGCTTGGGACAGGGAAAAAAGCCAAAACTTGGAAAAGAGTTGCCATTTTTGGAGAACTGGTTCCCTAATGCATAAAATACATTAATTCCCACACATATGACATTGGAAGCCCTGCTGTGTTTTAAAATGGTGGTTGCTAAGAAGCAGCTGAATGAGAATGCAGAGGCTGTGATGGAAAATACACAAAAAAATTAAGAGGTTTGAAGTTAAGTTGCGGGGCCAAAGTTGTGTAACTAGCAGGCTCTCCTTGTGGAGAAAAAGAGGAAAAGAACAACAAAAATAAACAGTTATATTTGTGAGCGAAAAATGGCCCGAAAACAGCTGTCACAGCAGTGCTGCTTCGGCTGGCATTGCGAACGTTAGCACACGCTAGGAGGGTTGTTTTTTTAAGGCTTTTTTAAATTCAGATTTCATTAAAAAAGAATTGCAGTATTAAGTTGTGAATTTCAACACAGGAAAAGAATATGGATTATATTAAAAATAATTCCAAGATACAGTTTCTTTCTTAATTTTGTTTTTTTAATAGTGACATCACATTACATTGAATATATATATCTTATAAAATATATCTTATATGTCTTATTTGTCAGGACAAGACAAATTGGTCTGATTGGTCAGTCCAACCTCTTCTTGCTGGTTTTGGGTCACTCTGACTGGGTGAGTTCACAGCAGTGGTCAGTCTCTCCTCTTGCTGGTTTGGGGTTGTATGACTGGGTGAATTCCCAGGAGGGGTCAGTCCATCCTTCTGTTCCTTGGGCTCAGCATTTTGCTGACCAATTTGCCCGTTTTAATTAAAAAACTCATCAGTCTTAGGGTCTCAAAAAAGACATGCAAGCCTCATTCAGTCTGAATCAATCAGTCTGATTTTTGTCAGTCATTCCTTGTCATTGTAAAAAAACAAACAACTGTTTTGGTCTAGGGAACCTGATGGTAACTAGCAGGCTCTCCTTGTGGAGAAAAAGAGGAAAAGAACAACAACAACAACAAAAAACTGTTCTATTTGTTTGTAAAAAATGGCCCGAAAACGGCCATAGCAGCAGTGCCGCTTTGGCTGGCATCACGAACGTTAACACACGTTTGGAGGGTTGTTTTTTTTTAAGGCTTTTAAAATTCAGATTTCATTAAAAAAAATTGCATCAAATTAATTTACTCAGCACAAACACAACACACTCTCTCTGCTCATTCTTGAATATTTAGTTATGAATTTCAAGACAGGAAAAAAATACAGAATATATTAAAATAATTCCAAGATGCAGTTTCTTTCTTAATTTTATTCTTAGTTTTCATAGGGACACAACATTTAATTGAAAATATGTATATGTTTAATGGAGACATGGACAGTGGAGAAAAATTCCATTGTTCTGATCACTTCCTGGTGGTTGACAAGCCATCAGCTGCTGCCTGTTCTCACCACCATCACGACCGTGAGCCTCCGTCATGTCTCGTATCAGGACAGTCGTCCTCCCTGATGAAGTCTCTGGGCCTCCTGCAGCTTCTCTTCTCAGCTTGTTAATTAATTCCTCTCGGTGGATCCAAGTCATCTTTGAAATGAAGAGAACGGCGTTTTTTCCTGTCTGCTCTGGAAAGTGGAGGATCATCCTTTTTGTTCTTAATTATAATCTGTTCAGGTAAAATTGGCGTCGGAGCCAGTTTATTCCTGATAAAAACAGGACAGGACAAATAGGTCCAAATGGTCAGTCCATCCTCCTTTTGCTGGTTTGGGTTTTTCTGACTGTGTAAATTCACAGTTGTGGGCGGTTCATCCTCTTTTTGCTGGATTTGGTTTCTTTGACTAAGTCAGTTCCCAGGTGTGGGCGGTCCATCCTCTCTTTTTGCTGGTTAGAGTTTCTCTGACTATTTATATGTTACATACATCAAATGGAGACATGGATAATGGAGAAAAATTCCATTATTCAGATCCCTTTCTGGTGGTTGAGAAGCAATCAGCTCTTGCCTGTTCTCACCACCGCCGCCGCTGCGAGCCTCCGTCATGTTGATCATCAGGACAGTAGTCCTCCCTGATGAAGTCTCCGGTCCTCCTGCAACTTCACTCATCAGGTCGCCACCAGTAACTTCTGTCTAGTGTTGCTGGTACGATCAGCTGTACAGTACGGCCACCATCAGAGGAAGGTCTACCAAACACGCCTCTGGCCTTCTCGGGCTTATTCCGACCACCATTATGCTCGTAATGATGGTTATCATGATTGAAAGTGATTGGCGACTTTTCCAACGGTTGCCATGGTGAGGCCTTGACCTCTCTCCACTGGTCATCCGCTCATGCCAGTCACCAGGTGTACTGAGGGGCCTCCACGTTTGGTCATTTTCCCCTTTAGTCTTTCGACAAGGCTCATCATCCCTGCTCCCTGTTCCACTTTTGTCCTCATGAATTTTTCTCAGTGGGTCCACGACAATATTGAAACGTACAGAACGATGTTTCTTCTCACCTGCTTTGACGAGTGGAGGATCACCTTTGTTATTTACCATGATCTGGTTACGTAAAATTGGCTTCGCAGCCAGTTTATCCCTGTTTAAGTCACGACAGGACAAATCGGTCTGATTGATCAGTCAATCCATCCTCTTCTTGCTGTTTTGGGTCACTTTGACTGGGTGAATTAACAGCCGTGGTCAGTCTTTCGTCTTCTTGCTGGTTTGGGGTTGTAAGACCGGGTGAATTCCCAGGAGGGGTCAGTCTATCCTCATCTTGTTGGATTTTGTTTGTCTGGCTGGGTGAATTCCCAGGAGGGGTCAGTCCATTGTCCTGTTCCCTTCCTGGGCTCAGCATTTTGCTGACCAATTTGCCCCTTATGGATTAAAAAAACTCATCAGTCTTAGAGTCTGGCGTTTTTGCTTCCCTGGCTTTTGACTCTAAGTGTCATATTCAATGTCAGGCTCCAGAGGATCTTCGTCGTATTTGTGGTATTTGTTGTATTCGTTTTATAAAAAAAAAATCAAATTGTTTTGGTCTAGGGAACCTATGGCGATGCTTACTCGCAGGCTCTCTTTGTGGATAAAAAGAGAAAAAGAACAACAACAAAAAACAGCTATTAATTGTTGACGAAAAATTGCCTGAAAACGTCTGTTGCAGAAAGGGCGCTTTGGCTAGCATCAGTAACGTTAGCACGTGCTAGCAGCGTTCGCGTTAGCGCTGAAAACGACTTCTTCGACAGGCACAGGCACATGGAGAAGCCAAAGCAAACAAACAAGAAGTCTATGAAGGCAATAAAGACAAGGAAGACGTCAGTGAATCATGTTTGGACACTGGACTTTTTGGTGCTGAAACTGACAATGAGTAACAAATCGAGTGTAAACTGGAGGAAGAGCAGGGAGCCGAGCGACAGGTGCGGCGGAGCCTCCACACACCTTTGGATCTCCAGTATGACTTCTCTCAGCTGGCCAGAGCTGTGCTGCTATTTGCGCCTACAGCAGCACAGCTCTGGACTATGTGCAGGTAAGACATGTTTATTTCTTGCGGCTGTGATTTTCTTCATATGTTTTGTTGAAGCTTGAGATCTGTGGCTGTGCAGCTTTTGTTTGAAATTGTAAATGTGTGTGATGGATAAGTCTGAATTCCCTTCCGTCTGTGAGATTTTATCTGTAGCTTAGTTGTTCTGTTACAAATGTCTTCTCCTCTGTCCTGGAGCATGGAGCCGTTCCTGTCTCCAATTATAAACTGGTATTATTATTGTGGGCATGTGAACGAGCTGCTCCTTGCACCAGTGGTTTGCTTGTTCACTTTGTTGCTGTTTGTTTCCATTCAGTATGACTGTGTCTGTACCAGGAGTGGAGGCGATGTCGTTGAGGTCAGAGGTGACATGCTTTTCTCGGATGGTGCTGGCTGTCTTGCTTGTTAAATGTATCCCTCCCAACACACACACACACTCACACACACACTCTACAAAGGCTAGTTGCAAAATGTGACGTGCCAGAGATTATAAACATAACATTCATGACTTCATACGTGACATTTTTATTCAGAAACTGAAAGTAAAAGAGTGAGGTTTATTTATTTTTTACCAACAGTACCTGTCAGTCACATTCTGTGTCACTGGTTTCCACTGGCTCCCCCTTGTATTGTGACCAGGGTCAAGTGAAAGTCAAGGTGATGCCTGTGATGCCTGTGAAGTTGTGAAATCCCTCTGAAAGGGTCCTGTGATCTGTGCTTGATGTCTGTTGCTGGAGAAAGGAGGCAGTGACTGGCTGATGGCAGTTTGTTTTCAGTTACAACGACGTCATCACGACGAATCATAAACATTGGAAGAGGATGAGTTATTTCTTAGGCCTAAATGAGTCTCTTTGCAAAGTAAGGTCTGACGAGGATCATGTCCACCGAGCACCAGGTTTTGACTTCAGACGGTTGTTGTTTTTTTAAGGCTTTTTAAAGACATATTTCATGAAAAAATGTATCAAATTAATTTACCCAGCACAAACACAACACACTCTCTCTGCTCATTTTGCTAATATTTTGTTATGTACTTCAAGACAGGAAAAGACTATGGAATATAATAAAATAATTCTGAGATGCAGTTTCTTTCTTAATTTCATTCTTTATTTAATAGGGACATCACATTTCAATGAAAATATGTATATGTTTCATGGAGACATGGACAGTGGAGAAAAATTCCATTGTTCTGATCACTTCCTGGTGGTTGACAAGCCATCAGCTGCTGCCTGTTCTCACCACCATCACGACCGTGAGCCTCCGTCATGTCTCGTATCAGGACAGTCGTCCTCCCTGATGAAGTCTCTGGGCCTCCTGCAGCTTCTCTTCTCAGCTTGTTAATTCTTCTTGGTGGGTCCAAGTCATCTTTGAAATGAAGAGAACGGCGTTTTTTTCCTGTCTGCTTTGTAGAGTGGAGGATCATCCTTTTTGTTCTTAATTATAATCTGTTCAGGTAAAATTGGCGTCGGAGCCAGTTTATTCCTGATAAAAACAGGACAGGACAAATAGGTCCGGTTCAGCTGTCCATCCTCTTTTTACTGGTTTGGGTTTCTCTGACTATTTCTATATTATATGTATTAAATGGAGGCATGGATATTTGAGGAAAATTCCATTATTCAGATCACTCTGGTTGTTGAGATGTCATCAGCTGTTGCTGTTCTCACCACCGCCGCCGCCGTGACCCTCCGTCATGTCGATCATCCGGACAGTCGCCCTGCCCGATGCCTGCTCTGACTGGGTGAATTCCCAGGAGGGGTCAGTCCATCCTCCTGTTGCTTGGGCTCAGCATTTTGCTGACCAATTTGCCCATTCTGAATTAAAAAATTCATCAGTCTTAGAGTCTGGCGTTTTCGCTTCCGTGGCCCTTGACTGTACGTGTCATAGTTGATGTCAGGCTCCAGAGGATCTTCGTCGTATTTGTCGCCTGAGTACCACATGATGAAATCAAACGCTTGCTTGGTAGGATTGGCTGGTAGAAAGGCAGTGGATTTCTGTTTGTATGTTGTTCGATGATGGTGAAGCAGACACGCTAGCAACGTTAGCACAGGAAATGATGTCTTTGACAGGCACAGGCGCATTAAGAAGCCACAGTAAACAAACAAGAAGTCTATGAAGTGAATAAAAATAAGGGAAGAGGTCAGTGAATCATATTTGGGCACAACTGTCTTTTGGTCTAGGGAACCAATGGCGACGCTATCTTGCGGGCCCTCGCAACCTTCTATCGTGTCTGTAAATGTGTCTTCAACTGTTATAGCTGCACATTACAATTGGAGTGTGATGGCTTCCCAATTACAGGATGACCTGCTGGTTTAGTACATTCGAAGTAAGGTTAACAGACAGCATGCTTTCTCTCTGGGTTGGACAAGTTGTTTATGGGATGTGAGAACTGCATGACAAATAACTGGATTCCTTCTCTTCATCCCCACAGTGCTGCTGAAGCTCTGCGCTCTTTCAACATCTTGCCCCTTGTGCCAAAGCTCCCCCTCGATCCTTTGTTCTAATTCCCCTTTCTCCATTCTTCTCCCTTCTCTGCACTGAGTACATACAGCATGCTTCTTTTCCCTCCTTCAATTGCCACATTGTTTGTGAGGCTTTGCACGGCAATATGAGCAAATATACTTACCAACCAGAGGGAATTCAAAATAAAGGTCTGTCTTTCATAGAAGTCTGCCTCCAATAAAGGCCTGGTACCCTCTGCTTTTGAGGTAAATAAAGTGTCTAACCCGTATCGGAGAAAACATAGGAAAGTGTATGTCATATTTGGGAAACTTGTCTCGTCTGGCTAGGCTCTTTTTTTTTGTCAGAGCCCGAGGCACAGAACCCTAACTTGAACTGGGGTGTGATGCAGAGCACCCTGTCATCTACAAATTATTCTGTACAATAAATCTATTCAAGGCGCATGTGTACCGCATTCACATGTACTTGCCGAAACATACAATTTTAATGGTTTGCCATGAAAACCTAACCTTCAGATCTATATGCAGATCTATATGCAGTTCCTCTTAAAACTAGATTCTGGCTGCTGTCATGAATGAGGTATATTTTAAAGTAGACATTAAAATGCCGCTTTTGCCGCTTTTTCATACATAAAGTTGGAACAAAATCGAACTCATAAATAGAAGTTTGTTTTCGTCTGTTCATCAAATTATCTTTCTCATGCAAACATAAACATATTTTTAAGCTAATCAGTTAGATGATAGCTTTTTGGTAGTATTCCTTCATGTGAAACACAAGTGTGCGACAGACAGGACGTAGCGTACAAGGCTGAGTCTCTCAACAACTAATTTGATCTCTCCAGCAGGCTGAACTAACAGGGGTCAGTCTGTGGTTGGATGTTTGCCCACGTGGATATTCACACACAATTTATGATAATGTTCTCTTGAAGTAGATTGAATGTACACATTTGTCCAACCAGCGATGCGTGGTTATGTCCCCTGTTGATTACTCTGTCCCACCCACCACAGGTTGAATCTGCCCCTAAAATCTATGTCTGCCTCCACACTTCAAGGAATTTCATTATTTCTTCAATTACGTTCATTTTCTATGTTGTTTTATTCACTGCTGCCCCCCCCCCCCCCCCACCACCACTACCACTACCTCATTCAGAGATGAACTTTTGGCCCCTGGCTCTTACCCTCTCTGGTCTTAATTAAAACAGTAAGCAGCTCTGAGTGGGCCCTCACACACCCGTGCACTGTGTGGGTGTTGTGCAGAGTGTGAAGGTGGTAAAACCTGATAATATTTGGATTTTGCTTCAAGGAACAGACCACTGTTGAGAAAACCTCACATCCTGGATCCACTAGGTGGGGCTAGTGAGCTCACATTTACTGGATATTGTGTTGGTCTACACATTAAGACAAAATTGTGTAATTTTGTGCTGAAGTCAAAGTCTATTACATCATGCGCGTATGTCATGATACTGTAACTTATTTTCAGCTCGCAGATTTCTTTAGACCAGGATTCTCATCAAATATACCGTAAATTCTGGACTATAAGCCGCGACTTTTTTTCGACGCTTCATGCCCCGCGGCTTATACTCAGGTGCGTCTTATACGGGGATTTTACCTTCACCCTGGGGTGTGGCGGGCAGCGGCAGCGGGCAGTAATTCCCTATTGTTCCTGATGGTAGCTCCAAGTACCGTACTTAGGGAAATTCCCAGCTAAATGTTATGGTAATTTCTCTAAGTACTGTACTTGGAGCGTCCAGTCCATGCCGCGGTGCAGTGTAAAAAGAGCATCACACAATATTTTCAGTCATTTGTACCCTCAAGATGGAGAGCAGAAGAAGGAATGCTTATGATGTAGCTTTCAAGTTAAAGGCAATCAATCTGGCGGTTAAAGATGGAAATAGAGCTGCAGCACGTAAGTTTGGCATAAACGAATCGATGGTGAGACGCTGGAGGCGGCAACATGACGAACTGACCCAATGCAAAAAGACGACAAAAGCTTTCAGAGGTCATAATAGCAGATGGCCCGAACTTGAAAACGCTCTGGAAGACTGGGTCAACACGCAGAGAACGGGCGGCCGAGGTGTTTCCACCGTGCACCGCGGCTTATTTACCGGTGCGGCTTATACGTGTACAAAGTTTATTTTTTCCCTAAAATAAGCATCTGTGGCTTACATAACGGTGTGCTCTATCGTCCGGAATTTACGGTATGATGTTTGTAAAAGGTCAGACCATGTCGAGTCCAGTTACCAGAGTTTTCTGTTCTGTTGTGAAGTGTGAACAACTGGCTGCATCGCTATGGTAACACGGTTTACCAAAACTTTGAGATGGATATATTTGACCCACTGGGAATTGTTTACCTGACTGGCTGGACTTTGTTGCACAGAACCATCTGGTAAGTCCGTTAAAATTGTTTGGAAAAGGGCAGACGAATTCAAGAAGTACCTGACAAGTGATAAAATGGATTTTTCTGTCTGACTAATTTCAACCAATCAGATCAGTTCACTTGGGTAGAAGCCCAAACCAGTTGAAAGAAGAGCAAAAACTTTGTGTCTGTTGAGAAAAGCCTGAAGCTATTGCATTTTCTCCTGAGCCTCTTGTTGTCTTGAATAGGTGATTTTTGTGTTGTCACATCTGAAAGCCTGCCCCCATCTGAATACTGATTGGCCAAACCACTTTTGATTAGAACACAAGGGCATGAAGCCAGACGAGACAATTTTTCATGATCTCATGAATCCGTCTGCCTCGCAAGATAAAGGAGGACCACATCCACGTGCTAATCTGCCCCCAACTGTAATGGATTCCTGCCTGGCCCAAACTCCACCCTTCCACTGAATTTGTTGTAAATCAGCCCCATAGTTTTTGCTTAATCCTGCTGACAGTCTCCTTGGTGGAGGTGGTGAATGAAAAATCCGAGTTTTTGTCCGCATATTATCTCAGTCTCACAATGCTTAGTTCAAGAAGTTTTTGCCAGAAAATGATATCGACACGAGGATCAACAACCTCAAATTGCTCTCTCGTGAGCCATGATGGAATGCCAATCATTTAGCTAGCAGGAATGTTTCTTGTGCCAAAACAATAATCATCCATCCTGAAAATATTTTGCGCGGAATTTGGGCCACAAAGACACACAGACCAGAAGGTAAAAAATGTACTGTGCTAATAAGTGTTTTAGAAGAGAGCTGGGAAAAGAATTCAGCATGCAGTCTCTAAGACCAGGCAAAACTTGGCTTGTTATTTTACAGAGGGAGTGGCTGTTAGAGGGAGAAGTAGCCCAGGTGTTTTCCTCTCAGAGTTACAGTGGTACTGCCAAGACAGTCGGAACCACCAGGGTTCCAAATGTGAGGCAACATGAAAGTGCAGCCTGAAACCAATGAGTCATTGTAGTCTCGACAAAGCCGACGACAGATTTCCTTTTTGCTCCAGTAGGTCTGGAATCTGACCCCCCTCCCTCCCTCTTTCCTCACGCGCCAGCCCGACTGTTGTATCTAACTGTGAAATTCATCTACAGTGAAGAAAATCAGTGGTAATCAACACAGCCCTCAGTAAAATCTGACATGCAGCTAAATGGGTGCAGATAAGAAGGCAGTTTGATGGTATCATTTCCCTTTAGGCACTTCAAGTATAGTCCAAAATAAAATAAGACGTCTAAAAGGATGGCATGATTTTTGTTATTTTCCCAACTGCTATTTTCAATGCTGTAATTCGGCCTTGTCGAATTGCAGGGTTGTGCCACAAAAAAATGGGTATTAAGTAAGTTTTTCTTCCATTATGTGCCAACATAGATGGAACATTGCACTAAACACTAAACTGAATGCTGTTTGTCTGATGAAATACTGTTGAATTCAAGTGGGTCTCCCAGACACCAGCATGTGAATGAGTACCCAGAGTGACATAAATTGAAGAGATTCAGGGAGTAAATTTAAAGAGAAGCCCCAAAGACTCCTGAGAATTATTTCTTTTCTTCAGAGGTAGTTTGCCTGTACAGTTATTGTGACTCATACTGGTAAATAAAAATATATTTTCAGGTGGTCAGGGAGTGTATGTGAGAAGTACTGCTGTGAGTTGTACTTCACGCCTGGAACTCTGCAGCTTCTCTGCTGCGTGGGACAGACATCTGGCGGGTGACGTGTGCGAGTGGAATGTAGCCAATCATGCAATGCTGTCTCAGGAGATTTGGTGCATCTGAAGGCAAGGAAGACAGGCCTGCTCCACATGTAATAAACGCCCTCTTATAGCCGCAGTAGGATCATTCCTTTAATTATTTATTATAATAGCAACGCAATCTGTTGGCGTGCACGGACACACAGATGCTTTGCTCCCCTGGAATGTGCAGGCGTGCTGCGGTATACTGTTATATTCCTTAAAGGGCCATTGTAACTGAATTCTATTAATATTTGTGTAATACAATTCACTATGTTACCCTCGAATTGTGGTATTTTCTGAAATGTTTGTTAAAATATAAGAATCTCATGCAATTGTAACCCCATTCTTCACTGCAAATTGTTTACATTTTTCACGTGTGACATTTTTCAATATATTAAATGTTTTTATCCATAAAATGTCAATGCGCGCTAGAATATCGTGAAGTTCCAAATTGATTTCAGGGCTGGTTTACACATAAAAAACCACACAAAACAAGACCCCTGAGAAGATGAAATGCTTGAAAAAGGACTAAAACAATGGCATGTTCACATTGCAACAAAAACACGACCATTTTAAAATTGTCAAGCTGTTAATTGATCAAGTAATTTTTTAATCCATTTATACCTGATGGAACAATTGGGTTGTTTTACCTTTAAGACCATAGACAACCATGTCTCTGTAAGTGATTTTTATAGATTTTTAAGAAATATGTATTTAACAGTAGGGCAAAATTAAACATTTAAGTAAAGTTGTTGTTTTTTTTGTGGTTACCTCATGTTTCTATCTGGTACAGAGGAGGAGAAATGAAGACTTAAGTAGATGTTAACAATTCCATCAAGTTTTTCAGGAACCCCTCAGGTTTTGGGATATTTACCAAAATAAATGTTTCAGGTTTTTTTTTTTTTTTGTGGTCTAAATGGGTTCATTTATTAACAGCAGCTGCTTTTCGCTCTCGTTAATGGAGCATAAAGACACATGGCTGAGGATATCTGAATACATCCCCAGGTGATTTGGGCCCCTGTCACATAAGAGCAACTTGTTTGAGTTAGACTTGCCCACCACGGCCACCTGCCTGTATGGCCCCCCTGGGTGCTGCGTCAACGCAGCTGTTCAAGCCCAGTGAACAAGCGTGGCTACAGTGGCATGTGTACTTTGGACAGCAAACAACCGGACACCAGGAACTGACACTGCATGTGTGAACAAGTTGTTTAGGGTCAATCTTAGTTCAACAAGGGTTCAGTTACACTCAGAATAGCCAACACCCCCCCCCCCCCCGGAAATATACAGTAAATGTTAATACTTTAGAGGAACTTTAAAACAGGAAAGAGTATGATGCACGTGACAGTACTGCAGTATTAAAAGGGAACACTTTATTTCAATACTTCTTACCTCAGTGAATATTTACACTGTATCAGAGATGATGTTTAAAATGTGTCAACGCAGTCCAGCTTTTGAATGCATCTGAGTACGTGCACGTGTCCGCCGACCTCCACAAGATGTCACTGTGACATTGACCCCCGGCAGACGCAGGCATGGAAGTACATGCAAGACATAATCCACGCATTAAAAGCAGAGATTTGAAATAAAAACTGCTTTCTGAAACCTTTAGGATCAAAAAAGTTAATTAACATTTGCCCACTTGCAAGTGCCTACTGCTCAAAAATCAGAAATAAGAAAAGTTGACTGAAGCTGTTGTCAACATCATTAACAACAAAGCAGAATTGCAAATGAAAAGGGAATATTTGATGACTGAGATGAGAAGCTCAGTCCCAATATTATTCCCTCTCGGAGACCTGAGGATGATGGGACACCAAGTCAGCCTTTAATGACTTCGTCTGACTTTTTTTTTTTTTTTTTTTTTGGAATCCTTGCATTAAGATTATTTGGCTGGATATTTGACTTTCTGTATGAGTGAAATAAACCCCAAATGTGCTTCTCATATCTCTTGCTGCATCAATTGTGTAACTCATTTAAAACGTGAAACAAAGCAGTGAGTTAATTTCAATGAGGAAGAAAATGAGCATGTTTATTTTTTCTCACCACAAGGGGGTGCCAGTGAGCCGCAAATGTTTTTCTCCAAACTCCAATCTGCAGAAGAACTCACAGCCAGCTAGTATCTGTGAGCTCCTAATTGACGGTGTGGGTTTTAAGTTTCTGCACCATTCACTGGGAGCAAACTGGGTCATGATTTATAAACATCATTTAATAATAATGCCAATTCATTAGCGCAAGACCCAAGCAATCTCTTTCATCAGTTGAATAGAAGAATGCCAGTGGGGCTTGAAAGCAGGTCGGGATGGTGGGGGAACGAGGCGAGCAGCGGGGGTAAACAACAGTACACATTTGCTGGCTTAATGTGGCTGCCTGGTGGATTTCTCTGCCTTCACTGAGTCTGTGATCAGAAACGGGCTCCATCTGTAAAGTAAATGTGTTTTATGAAGCGCTGATGTCTGACAAAAGCATAAAAAATTAGTAACAAAAACAAATAGAACAGCCCATATCCTTTTTTTTTTTTTTTTTTGTGATGAATTTAAATCTTCAGCTCCCCCACCCCCCCTCCCATCTAGATTAACAGATTGGAATATTCAGATCCAGACAGAGAATTGTTATTCAGATCAGAAGGCTTGATAGAAGATCAGAGGAGACTGCTGCACAAGTGAAAGATCTATATGAATGATCATGATGGGAGAAGGTGTATTGTGTCTGTGTGTCCGGGGAAATATGATGGATGTCTGCAGTAACTGAGGTGTTGTCAGGGTGGTTGAGGTGGAACAGAATGTAAGGGTTTCTTCCTCAAGGTGGGTCCTGTATCTCCCAAGGATAAGAACACTTATCTACCAAAATTGTGGTCATGAGAGACTGAGTCAGGTGGCAAATGGATGGAGCTGGCTCTCATCCTGTTCTGTGTGTCTGATTAATGACAACACCTTTTGCGTTATTGAAATGCTGCAGCCTGACTCATACAGACACAGCGAAGACAATATCTTCTATAACAAATTATAGTTCTGTAAACACCATATATATTGTCGGATTTTTTTTTTTTCCCGTCGAATTTGTGAAGTGTTCTATAATCTGCTGAGAGAACACAATGTAATCACTGTAAAATCCATTTTAACCATGTTAAACTCGTTCTGCTCCATTCGGGTTTTTGCGTCATCCTGCCAACAGACAAATTTCCCTGAACCCATTACCTCCTCGGCTCAGGTAAAAGGTCCTCTTTCAGATATGATTCAAATTGTTTGGAGATGTACGGTTTCACAGGATTGCCACAAGTTAATATGATATAGGACCAGGAATGAATCCTTAAACCTGGAAGTAAATGGCATTGGTAAATGTGCGGTTCCCTTGTCTAAATGTCAGTGAGATTTTTGAATGGGTTTTGTACTTGAAGTTAAGTGATGCTAACCTCTGGGTTTGGCCTACAGGCGTACATCAACATTGCAACACTCCTTTTTTTTTTTTTTAATTACAAATCATATGCAAAAAAATAAAAAAAGTTTAAAAGAGCTGCAGTTCATTGGATAGTTTGTCAGCCCTCCAACTGACAGTAATGAGGGTCAACCCAGTTCCGACCTTGTCTATTATATCTCATGGTGACACACTTCTCAATACAACAGAAGAAATGATCCTCGTTGCCAGTAACTCAATGTTTGGTCATATTGAATAACCAAAGCTTCCTCCATGAGTCCCTCTCACGACCCTTACAGCAAGACAATGCCCAAAGAGAATGTATTCATCTGAGAAGAAAACCTATTCATGTCAAGAGATGGACACTTTCCGCTACCTTGGATGAAGTCCCACACATGGAAAAGATCAGTGCAGTATTAACAGCCTGCCTAACTCTCAATCTGTTGCGTCCACGCAGCACCAATCTGGTTTCCTTCCATCCCAAGAGCATAATGAGGGGGTCAGTGTCAAAGAACTGAGAATCACAAATGCATTCATATACTTGCAGGTCTTGGTTCAGTTTTTTAGGTTATGAAGTGCAAAGACAGCTGTTAAAACTCAATGCACTTAGTAACCGTCTCTCTGGAGCCTCTTTTCCAAAAGATCGGGTCATGACCCACAGGTGGATCGCAGGATTTTTTTGGGGGGGTTGTCAAATGCGTTTTTAGAATATCTTCCATCATCTAGAATGCTTATCCATTCATCTTCACTCTCTTATCCGGGGTCGGTTCATGGAAGCAGCAGCAGGGGAACCCAGTTTTCTCTTTCCCTGGCCACATTAGCCTGCATTGCTGGACCAGCTAGGAGATATAATCCCTTCATCTGGCCCTCAGTTTGCCCCATGGCCTCCTCCCAGCTGGATATGCCTGGACAGCCTCCCCAAGGAGACACCCAGGAGGCAGTTGCTGAGCTTCTCACCTTCTACCAAAATTCATTTTGCCTGCTTGTATTCGCAATCTTGTTTTCGTAGTTGTGACCCTGATTTCATGACCACGGGTAAGTGTCGGAACACTACTGACCTGGAGATAGAGCACTTTGCCCTCTGGCTCAGCTCTCTTTTCTCACAACAGATGTTTTACCTCGTGGAGATAATATTGAGTGTGGTGGAAATGGAAGCAATGTGTTTATTAAAGCACAAATTCACTGCTGCTTTTTTTTTTTTTTTTTTTTTTAGCTAAGGCCTACTGAGAAGAGCAATGGTTTGTCAGTTTTAAAAAGTGGTTCTTCACACAGCTCCAGAGTATTGCTTGTATTCGTGACAGAGGCAAAAGGGCAACAGGTTTTATCTGTGTGATGAATTTGAGAAAAATCGCCACCCCCTCCACCCCTGAGGGCGCGAGGTCCATAGTACCATATCTACTATATTCCCATTACATGCCCCCTTATGTGCTTTTCCTTTGGTGAAACAAAACAAAGCGGTAAATAAGAGGGACAGAAAGAAAATAAAGAAACAAGCAAGTGAGAGGACCTGAAATACAGGCAACCCATAACAGTACAGCCCTCCCTCCATAAACACTGTTGTCAGTGCTGGCTGCAGGAGTAATTCATCTTAGCCAGAGGTGGCAAAAAAAAGAGAGATGCACAAGTAAAAGAAAAAAGCTACCACCATGACAAGAATTTGCAGTGCAATTTACTCTTCTTTTTTTTTTTGCGGTTGCTGTTGCTCTCTATTCTACAAATGCTGTGATAAACACGTTATTGTGAGTTGGAATAATGTCAATGTAAGACCAGCTGATATAATTGAGATTTTCAATCGCATACGCTTCCCAGCTGAGAGTGCACTCTGAGCACAATATGTGGACAATAAATGGGGGTTAATAAAAAATTCTGCAAGCAGGGTTTAAGAAAGAGAATCAATTAAAATTCGGTCTATGATACATGGGTGGCCTCCTTTTTTGTGTGTGTGTGTGCTTAAAAATGAATTAAAGCATCATGATTAGTGCAAGGCCGACCAAAGTGACGCCTCCACAGACGTCTGCGATGAGTCCTCAAGTGGCTGTCATATGCAGCAAACACATCATTATAATGACCAGAAGAGAAATGGCCTTGATGCAGAGTAACGTCTTCATTTTACGACTACAGCACTGCAGTGACATGGACTAAAGCGGTGTTATTTACGGACTATAAACCCATCAATCCTGTGAGCTGCGTCTTTAGGATACGCTTCTATGATGTACTAACATTGTAAACAAGCAATATCATATTTCTTGTACATATTTTATTACAATATCTCATGATATATTCTCCTGTAATGAAAATGGAACTTTTTTTTTTTAAAACAAATGATGAACGTGAATTAACTCAGGAATATTTCAAAATGCGATATCTCATGATACAGCCGGGCTGATTTGATCTCTTTAGAAAACTTGAAGCTGTCACACTCTCTTACAGGACTTGGTGGGATTTTTGGGTCTGAGGTGAAATCGATCAAACCAGTCATGTGCAGAATTATATATGGTGGTTCTGTAACGGATGGCATGAGTCCTGTCACTGCATTTCAGGGTGAAAAAAACCTTCCCTTCCCGGATTCTTGTGACAGCAGGGTCTGTTTTCTTTTAAACTTAAGGTACATAATGACACATTTGTCACACTGACAATCTCACGCGGCAGTAAATAACACATATATGTTGTGATGAAAGGGAAAAGATGAGAGGTCAGAGCCAGAATGACAATAATAGGCTCGGCAATTTTTTTCCTTCTTCCTCCTTTTTTTTTTTTTTTTTTTTTTTTTTGCATGCGAGGGTCAGATTTTGTGGTCACACGTTGATGGTGCTACCTTCCAAAAACAAATATTCCAAACACGAAACTGGATTACAATGAAAATAAACCACGCAGAGCGAAATTCTGCCAAAGTTTGAAAAGACTGAAGCTTAAAAATATCTCCTTTTTTATATTTCAATATTTTAAGAACAAATTACCTTTTTTTTTATTTATTAAAACTTTTGGTGTTCATTTAGCCACTCTTGTAGGATTTTTCTATACCCTGCAGATTTCATCACGTTATTAAAACTACATTTTGCAAAAAGGAAGAATCTTAAGTGGCATGGACAGCTACATTGTACATAGAAAATACTGTAATTTAAGAATTAATGAGGTACATGAACAATGTAAGTTAGGTACATACATCTTTTTGATATATGCAAACACAATGTAATACATTACATATACATGTTAAGGATGTATTCAATGATGAATCAGTGGGAACTATGAACCGTGTATCTTGTTGAATTATAAATCAATGTTAATTTTTAACTGTCACTTGCCCTGGTGTGCAGTTAACAATGTTTCTCGGCCACACATATTTGTACTTCATCATCGGTGATTCATTTAGCGTTTGTCAGCGCTTACACAGTTTAATTAAAGTGTAACTGATGAAGTTAGGTAATGATTATCCACGGGCAACAAGGTAGAAACATTCTGAAGATTCTATGTTATACTTTCTGCAGCGCTCTGCAGAAATTTCCTCACGAAGTCCATAGGTTATTTAACAAGGCCGAGATCAGTTGGTTGAGTTTTTCTCATAATGTGATTCATTAAGGATAGGATTTTACTTTTCAAGCCACTGAGGTACGCCCCAGATGTGAGCAATGGAGGAAGTGATTTTTACAGAAGCAACACACAACCCTTTTTCTCAGAGGTGCCCAGCCACTTTACATTACAAAAGAGGGAAACGGCGACATAGAAAACTAATTATTCACCTGGTATTTACCATTCTGCTAGACAATCTAACATTGTGGGTTGTTAATTTTTTGCCTCCATATGTGATAAGATACTGAACACAGAGCCGGCTTTTAATAAGGCACAGGCAGCACTTTGCCTCTGCTCTCCAGGAATCGACAACCTCCAGAGAGGAGCAGAAAAATGCATACCAATTAGGAAATCATTATATCTGCCATTCACAATGCGGAAAATAAGGGGCATGAGGTTTCTCTTTGGTAGGAGAGAAAATGAAAACATTTAATTTTATTGTGTTTTTTTGCAACTTGGTTCTCTCAGCTCTCATATCTTTTTACTCTATGATCTCCAGGAAAGAGCATTCCCTGTGCTAACGCTCTGATTTCAATGCTATATGACCAATAACCTCGAGCATTATTGCTTTCTAAAAAAAATAAATAAAATAAAACAACACAGTTCTCTCATTCATTTGAATGGGGACAGTGGGTTTTGGCTATGGGGGTTCGGCTCCCTGTGCCAGAAAAGCGAAACCAGAGTTAAAATTTCAGAAAATCTCAACCTGATGTCATGATGAGGCACCCAATCACAAGGGCTGTATAGCAGACCAAAAAATTCCCATGGGAAGAGGAACTTTATTATGGTTTGGCATGTGGCTCGTGCTGTTTCCTGAGCGATGGAAAACAAGGACGTGACACCCTCTACCAAGCAGTACAACCCTCGCCTGAAGGAGTACGGAGATGTAAATCAGCAGGCAAACGCACAGAAAGTCTGGATCTAAAGAGATATTTCACCCAAAAAGTGTATTTTTGCCTTCAGAAAGAGGTATCTTGAGCCAAAAAGGTGTTTTTTTTTTAACCTCTGCAATGTTTTTTGTGACTCAAGAGTGCAGAAAGACCCAACTACTTATATTTAGCTTGAAGCTAATAGCGATCGACCTTCTCGATCATCCACCTGAAAAAAAATGCCTGTTTAATTGCACTCAAGTGCATCGACTGATATAATCCATAACGTCCTTATCCAAATGTAAGTGCAGTAATCCGTCAGTACTTTGAAGAATCAGCAAACTTTAAGGGTCATAGTTATTTTGCTTTTAGATCATACCAAAGTATTTGTGGATTGTGGACCGGATAAATGGCGGCACGGTGGTGGAGTGGTCAGCACTGTCTCCTCACAGCATTACCTCACCTTCAGTCCCGGCTCCAGCACAGGATCTTTCTGTGTGTGTCTGCATGTTCTCCCTGTTCCTGTGTGGGTTCTCTCTGGTACTCCAGCTTCCTCCCACAGTCCAAAGACATCAAGAGGGGACGAGGCTGATTGATACTCTAAATTGACCGTAGGTGTGACTGTGAGTGTGAATGGTTGTCTGTCTCTATGTGTTGGTCCTGTGATGAACTGGTGACCTGTCCAGGGTGAACCCTGCCTCTCACCCAAAGGCTACTGGGATAGGCTCCACCCCCCACGACCCTTAACAGGTATAAGCAGAAGAAAATGGATGGATGGACCGGATAAAGAGGGAATGGCTTATATCAGACAATACACTTAAAGAGTTTGTAATCACATTTTTGAATAGTTTGTGTGTTGCTGACCGAGAGCGTCGCTATTAGCTCCAAGCTAAATAAACGTGAATGGCTCTTGTTGCATTCTTGAGTCACAGAGAAGTAATACAACAGGGACAAATGTCTTTGTGGGGTCAAGAGGCTTATTTGTGAGTACAAAATACACTTTTTGGTTGAAGTATCTCTTTAGAAGTGCTCTAAATTGTTCTTTATAGGCAGTTGGCAAACTGCTTTGAGGTGCATATTATCCCCCCCTTCTGGATTGGGGGGGATTTACATGTTAAGCAAACATCACAAAAACAGACCACATTGTAGAGCTAGCCTAATTCAGTTGTTTCTTCCATTTTTCTTGGTTATGACCTCTCAACGCCATGTACTTTGGACCTCACCTCCAGCTCCCTCTTGGGGTGGTTTTTACTTGGACGCTTCAAATGTAACACAGTCTGAAGTCAAATGTTTTGACCCTTAGCAACTGTGGATTTGTTTTTAAATATCCTTCCATGATATTATAGTCCTTTCTTCTGCACGGAATTTTCTGTGAGACAATTCTAGCTGGTCAAACATGGTTAAGTCCTCATCGAATAACTTGCTGCAGTCATAAAGACATGGCCAATCAGCGGCTGTAATGGAACAGCTAATTATCCTGATTGCTGATGAGAATCCGCGCAGCTGAACACAATCAGTCGACCTGACTTCACTCAAGAATGTCATTATTGTTTTTCATGTTCCAGTTTTGGTGATTGAACCGTGCATTTACTTTACTATTTTGGCAAATATGTATAATGATCACCCCAGGTTGTGTTGCGTGTCTGTTGCTTTTAACTTCCTCCACCAGGGAGGTAATGTGACCGCTGCTGTTTGTCAGGCAGCAGGATTATGTCAAAAATATCGAGCAGAATGTCTCCTCACTCAGAGGGGTGTAATGTGGGCGAAGGAAGAACCGATTACATTTTACTGCAAATCTTTAAGAAGAAAAGCTGAAAATAGACATTTTTTAACATAAGGTTTGGCTGAGGTTGCCTTGGTGGAGGTTTGTGCCCTCCAGTTTCAGTCCAAATATTACACGCATTAAAACATTGAAAACAAGCAGAATAGTTGATCAGATCACAATTAGTAAATTAAAGGTCAAAGCTTTAAAATAATCACTCCCAAACAAATGTGTCCAGAGTTTCAAATTGAAGCTGGCAAACACATTGTCTGCATTCTGCTTGGCTAAGTGCATTTTATATTCAAATACCGAAGCAAAGTGGTTCATTATAGATGGATCTCAAGGCCAGCTCCCTAGTATATTGGGGGGAAGAAAAAAAAAGGGAGGGCGGGGCATTGTTTGTGCAGGGACTCGACTCCTTTTCACATCACATTCACAAGTTTGCCTGCAGAAAGGATGGTAGAATTAATGATGATTTTTTTTTTTGTTGTGTTGTTGATGTGCCACTCTCTAAGAAGGACCAGTGGTGTCATTTCAGTGAGACACAACATGATGTTGATCAGAATAATGTAAACAATGCAGATGAGATGTTAATGTTTCATTCAATGTTTTCAGTTAATTCAAGTTCTGCAAAATAGCCCACGAAATGTCACGGCCGTGACTCACCCTCTGAATAGATGCACATTACTGAGTTGGTCAACATGTTCTGTACAGCACACAAACAAAAAAATACCCAAACATGCTGTGTTCCAAACACATTGGTATTTATGCTGAATTAGTAGAACAACAAACAGGGAAGGTAGGTTATTTTTAGAGCACTGAAGGCAGCGGGATTACAGTTGGAGGTCTCATCCCTGAGCCACTCTGTGGCTTGCAAACAGATGGCTGCTCTGTCAGACAGGGACTGCAGGTCAACATTATTTGCATATTAAATCACTCTCTGAGCAGGAGTCACTCAGCTGGCACTCACCTGTTTCACTCGTCCTCAAAGATCAGGTTGTCCAGAGTGACAGAGGCGTGGTGTTCCCCAAATATATGAAATACGCGTTCTTTTATAGAAATATGCTGGAGCTTGTAGTTGTTTGTACAATGTACATCTGCCCAAGCTTCCACTGACTACTTTCTTCTTTAGAAATATGGCTCAGTGTTCCTTGTAGTAGCGAGTGAATGATTGAAGCTTTTTTTGTGTATCTGATGTGTACCATTAGGATGACTTACCCATTCGACTGAAAACTGCACTCTCTCGCTGTTGGTGACTGTGTGGTGTACTGGGTGCCCACAACCGTGATAGGTGCACAACAGGCGGACAATCCATGAACAAGTTAGGACTGATTGAATCAGACTTTGAGCAAGATCAATGAGAAGGAAAAAACTGAACATAATTGAAAGAACCTTTCACTCGAACTAGGACTTCTGTCTGCGGCAAAGAAAAAGCGTTGAGTCTGAGTTGAGACACTGGGCACCTTTTACTTGAGATTTGTTGATCGTTCTCTGCTGTAAGCCTCTCTTATATAAGAGGCTAAATTCGATCAGATAAATTCAGAATATATTTACGGTTCTAAAAGTCTGCTTATAAGGACATGATGTTTTTGGGTGCTGCTTATCTTTCTAACAGCAGGATAATACAGAAAATCTTTTCAGCTGATCTTTTGGAAACTTGAAGGCAGGAGTAGTTGAGAGACATTAAGATATGGATCCAGGATTTTTTTTTCTCTCTCAACAATGCCAAATTTGACAGTTTTAGAGATTTTTCACCAATTTTTTTTTTAAACTCCCTGGTGAGGCATGAGTATTATGAAAGGTTAAAGAAACTGCAGACTTTGTGAATATGAAGTAAGATGAACACCATCAGGGGTTTGTCTGTTTGCAGGACAGGTCCAAACGCTATGGACTGATGTTGATTTGGTCGAATGACGAGAGACAATCAATTAGATTGAAGATGTGATCCTGATCTGCAGATGTTCTGTCGTCTTGGCGCATTCTCCAAGTGCCCTCTGGTTTAGTTGATTTGCAAATGGCAAATATTTTGTTGGAAATGATCAAAACTCAATAGATTTTGATTTTTCTACTCCAAGGAATTGTAAAAAATGTCAGCCCACCCACCACTAGAGCTTTCAGCTTGGCTCCAAATAGCTAAATCAAGCTAAATAAGCTGTGTTCCTCTGGCCAAACACAATTCATCTTGTCACAAAGTGTGTTTTCTATCTTCTGTGAGAGAAGAGATTTATTTGATATGAATTTGCCCCGAGTTAAAGGTTTAACAGCACGACCATTTGTTCTGACAAATTTGTTGAAGTAATAAATATTTCTCCTGGAAGTAGCTGGAGAAATCATGATGACTCTGTCAGCATTTCCACAAAATGATTTCACTTCTATGACAAAGGGTGCTCAATTTTTCATGACTGCGAGTAACAATGATGAAAGACGTTCTCTATCTGGAGCCTGAATTGTAATACATTCTTCACATTTGGACTAACTTTTCTTTTCTGTCATAGTTACAATGAGACAATAATGAACTCTCTCACCTTAACGTGCTTGCAGGTTATTGAGAAAGATGCTGTGGCTGCCTTAGACTTCCCTTCCTCTGCTCCTCACCTGTGGTATTAGCCGGGATAGTATTTGCTCATATAACACCCGCTCACCTCCATAAATTAAAGGGGGGAAATGTGATTTATTATCTTCCTCTTGTGGTTCCTTTCAGCTGACTCTCTACAATAACAGCAAACATAAATAGGGGGTATAAAAAGGGGGCTAGGAATGCTTGAGAGAGTGGATTACGCCATGAATCAGTTTATTAACAGTGGGCCATGGAGCAGTGGCAGCACAGCGGGAATTTATTCATTCATAAAGCAGTGTTTACAGCATTTATCTTCACCCAAGTGCACGGTTCTAAAATGTAACAAAGCATCCAAAGACAAAGATGTGGCATGATGAATCTAAAGGTTCCTGTGTCAAGGCCGCCAGCAGACTCGCAAGGTATTCCTCTGCTGCTGCTGCTGCTGCTGCTGCTGCTGCTGCTGCTGCTGCGGCTTTGGCAAGGAATAATATAATCTTCAACACAATGGAGTGCAGCAGACAATGCTACCATTGTTTCTGCATGCTGATTGGATCTGGTTTACACAATGTAATCCTCAGAATGAAAGAGATGAGAATGAATGTCAAATGTTACAAAGAAAGAATCAATGATTTTCTTAAAGCGTCAAACAACAAACACGTGTCTCATCAGACTTGATACATTTTTCCATAAGCTAAAATGAGACGGACCTCTCGAGTGTGCAAATATGGTTTGAAGTACACTGTTACACAGACACCAGATTCCCAACACTAGCGTTTTGATTTCTTTTTTTAGGCGGACAGTCTTTGACGTTTGCTCTACTTGATAACTCAATCAGGTTTAAGCTCTTTATTGATGGGGACGTTCAAAAGTAAAGATTGTTCTTTTGAAATTTCAAAACAAGGTAGATGATGCACGACTGAATAACAAAGAGTACAATTGCACTGAGTACATTTAGAGCAACTCCTCTCTCCTCATCCTTATTCTGCATACCTCATGCAACCAAACGTGATAAGCTGTGCTGTTTCCGTTTTAATTGCTCTGATAGAATGTATAAGTCTGGTGATATACCATGGCTTCCTTCCTGTCAAAAATTCCAAAACTCTCAAAATCTTTGACAAGGGTTTCCGTGTGGCTAAATGCGCTTAATTGCACAATTAAAAACACATCAATGAGGCTGGATGACATGTTCCTTTTTCATAAGGCACAGTAATTTGAGTCAGTCATGTGTTTTTAGTTCTGCCGCTCTGCATTTATCTGGGAGTCCACAAATGGACTTTCATTTGATTTGCTCAAAGTATTTATTGTTTCTACCTGTTCTAGGAAACCTTTATAAGCTAAAGATAAATGAATGTGACTGAGTGCAGGGAAGAATTCACAAGCTCTTTAACGCCTTCTGAATACGCCACAGAAATATTCTCACACGAAAGCCCTAAGACAGACCTGCAAGAGTGCACCGAGAGTGCAGATAGATGGTCAAGACACTTTGAGATGAAATGTAGAGCAGATGGCACTCGGCGGGGGAGGTAGTGGCCATCTCTGATAAGGGCAGTCATGCTGAGTGAGACAGTGTCCATGGCTGATTGGTGTCTTTCTGACCCACCGGTTGGTTGATTACTTGCATCACACACTGCAGGACACAGGCCTCGAGTTTGTGACAGCATGGTGGAACAGTCATTATAGCTGTGGATTGACTAAACTGGTCATTCAGACAGATAATTGGACAGAAAAGAATGGCATCACTGAAATCTCTGCTATACAATTAACATTTAAAGAGAAAAGGACTATGTGTCCTTGTTTACGAGTGAAGAGCAGTGGGCTAACATAGGTTTAAAGATGTACTAGGAAGTTTAAAAGAATAATTTTAGGTCAAAGGTCAGTTCACTTTTTTGTACCTAGTGATATTTTACTGCACAAACTGGACTATATGGTACTTCGCTACATCGTCAGAGGTGGACAACCTCAAACACAGCCCACATACTGCTTTACACAGTCACATTTTTACGAGATGGAAAGTACTGCTGTACTTGGATAGTATCCTGCGTAGATTTTTGTTACATCAGTGCATTGATGTATTTCTTAACAGAGCATGCAGGCATAACTTAGAGAACACAATACTACACAAAGCCTACAGAAACTTCGGTATAGAAATGAAACACTATCAACAAGGTACGAATTTGGTATTTTCTTGCGTGATCAACACAGGTTGTGGCCAGTCACATTTACAATACCCCCCCCCCCCCCAAAAAAAAAACAACAACATCTAAGGTCAAAGATTCATGTTTAAAAGCAACCACAGCCGTCATAGAAATGTGGTGTAATCCAGTCATAAAAAGATATCATAAAAAATGTGCTTAAATACAGAACTCCCTTTTATGTGCCAATCTAAATTGCTTCAAAAACTCAGGCTGCAATTTCACAATATCAGGCAACCAGCTGATACTGATTTTGGTTTCATCAAGTTTGTCACATTAGAACATTTGAGAAGAACATCAGTTTGACTTAAAATACTGATGATGATATTTGTTATCCAAATTTTTTGACCAGGGACGCACTGATACACCAGCATCGGACTGGCACAACCCATTTTCAGCATGACCGGCCCTGACTGGTGACCAGCCAGTCAGTGTCATGTCTTATCAATTCCTAACCGGTCGTTTGCTGCCGCGCTGCTTCGCCAAAAATAGCAAGTCTATTTTTGACGGACGGCTCGTCACTCTGCACAGAGCTGATTGAGCCAGACAGGAAATTTCCACACGAGTGGGCGTGTAATGGTTTTCAAAAATAAAACACCGTGTGCTGGCTTCCAGTCACAAAAACAGACATGAAAAGGACACAATATAAAGACGTGATAGAAACTCATAAATCAAGAGACAACAACTAATGAGCAGAATCTGAACAAGTTAAGACAGCTGACAGGAAGCTGGAAGTCACCACTATAACCTGTTCGGCATAGCAGCTGTGCCCGGTGGAAATTCGGGGTCAAGTTCTTCATGGAATAGTGAGGACATAAAGCTTGCAAAACAAAACAACAACAACAAAAGAAACCCAAACATGTTAGGCCAAAAAGAAACAACCCTATTCATACACTCCAAACTCCATCACCTCTTTGAGACCGCCCAGTTGCCTGACAGCACTCAGCCTGTCATCATTTGTTGAAAATGATGAATTCTTTTATCCACCAGTGAATGAATATGACTGTGGACCTGGTGAGTTTTATGACATTCTGATATGATTACTGTCCTTTTAGCAGTGTCCAAGAACTGTCTGAATTATTGCTTTCTATCTGTGCAGTATATCAACTGAACCATAATAGCTCAATGCTCATTAAAGGCATAACAGTTCCACACTGCCACTTCCACATTCCACATGTCTCATGATTGCATGCTCTCACACTGACAGGTATTGAGGCCACGTGTGCTTTCAGCATTGATTCATTCTACACCAGTAATCAGCCAAATGAGGTTTTCCGTAATCGAAGTAAAAATAATTTTGTTCTTATTGGGTTGTTTGAACACAAACAGCAGACTTCCATTCATGTCACAGTTGTTAATACGGCAGGAGACTTTTTGGGGGTGGAGTAAAAAACCTGGACACTATTTATCCTGGTCAAATGGTGCTCTAGCTGTTGTATTAAAGTGTTTGAACCACGGAACACAGTCATTTTATGGTACTTGTTAATTTTTCAGCAGAACAGATGATCTTGCCTGGAAAAAGTGATGTCTCTTGTGCCAGGGGTGTTTTTTTTTTCTATTATTTTTTTAAAGGCTGTTTCCACCTCTCAAAACAATACGTCCCCACCCCCCATCCTTGGCTCCCTGCAGCTCATCTTCTCTCCGGTGTAACTGGAGTTAGGGATATTGATGCATGTCTGAATCTACTGCAATTTGTCAGTATGAGACAGCGAACTGAAAATATAGAAATGTGAGCATGCAGGAAATACTGTGTAACTTGGGAATAGATGCTGTAGTCGTCAAATCTGTCAAGAATAGCTTAGCTACGACACCGGCATCATAGGCAAGATGGAGGTCAATAAATGTTTGGGTCTGGTGAGGCATCTCAGTCAAAACAGGTGCACACGTCTGATGTTTTTTACATCACAACTGCAATTTCTCTGATGGCTAATAGCTGCTAACCTTTTTGCAAATAGTCTTCAAAGAGCCAGACAGATGCTTTGATTTACGACTGGATTACGTGTGTGATTACATGCATGTCCTGTATGTTGGTGTGACGGTAGGACGGGTGTGCCACTGTGTGTGTGTGTGTCTGTCTGTCTCTGTCTGGCTTTTTATGAAGCAGCTGGAACTGTGACTAGCTGTTGCTAGGAGGCATGTGCGACAGCTGCATATGGCAGAGAAAGGCAGCAGCCAGCGGGCGGGCAGCAAACAGGCGATATGGGGCCATTCTAAGCCAGAGGTTGCTATGTCACAGAGCGGAGTTCCTGCTCAGTGGACATCATTGCAGAGCAGGGGCATAAACAAGATTAGTGTTGGAGAAACTCTGGTTCTCTGTGAATTCCGGTACCCATTTGAAATTTCATGGCCAGCTATATACTAGCGAAGCACCTGCAATGCCTGTTATACATCAGAGCAAACCCCTTCGGACCAAACCTTAACCCAAGTCTTAACTTAGACCCTGGAGCACGACACATATTCATTCACTCTGAGGTGTAGAATATATTGTTAGATTTGATTTGCCCATGGACAACTCCAAAGAATTTCTTCAGACTTGAGTTTGTTTCCATCAGTGGAAATAAAACCAGACACTTTTAACGATGAAACTACAAAATGTGTTTTTTACCTCACCGGTACTTCTTTCAAGCATTTGCTGATCAAATGAACCTATATGTCTGTCCTTGCCCTCAAAAACCAACAAAAATATCATATCTTAATATCATTTTAAAATGAGCTTCTCTCTAGATTTTACTGTTATTCAATTACAGATTGTCACAGATGTTAAATAGTTTCATTCAAACAGGCCTCCTCAGCAGGGACAGCTTCAGAGGTTCCTGGTCTTCAGCATTAAAATGGCACAATCAAATTAAAGCTGCAAGCAGCGTTGTTAGGGCCTGAGCCCCCGCGCGGCCTATGGCCGCGTCCTTGACACCGGCCCGAATCCAACGGTGTAATCGGCAAATCCCTAGGCCTTGTAGTTTAGGACATACGAGCCTCAGTGCGCTGCACAGTGTGAGTGCAGAGCTGAGAGCCGGCCCTTTAAGAACCCCTCCCTTCTCTGCTCGCTCTCTGCCATCTCTGTCAGAGTGGAGAGCAGAGGAGGATTTGGCAGTTTAACTGTGAAACACAGTCATAACTCTGCATATATGGGTCAAAAGTGGAATGTAAAGACATCAGTGCGTAGAGTTTTTTCTCAGGAATTCAATGGTGTGCTTTTTGAAGGTGTGAGTGTTTTAATTTAGAAGCGACAAGTGTTTGTTTGAGAGTATGTACGTGAGGGCAGAGAAGCTCCAATTGTGGTTTCCATGACTACAGTAAACAAATCTCTGCCATCTCTGTCAGAGCTGAGAGCAGAGCTGAGAGCAGAGCTGCCAGCTGGCTCATTAAAAACCCCTCCCCCGCTGCACTTTCTTTGATCTGTGCTAGAGTGGAGAGAGTGGAGGATTAAGAGAAATGTAGTGTGTAAAAGCTGAATAACTCGGCCTACGTTGGTCAAAAGTAACACAAAATACCATATTTTTGTAGGGATTTTTGTCAGGAATACAGTGATATGTTTTTAAAAGCTGTGCGATGTATGGTATAGACGTGAGAAGCATTTGTTCGAGAGTATGTACCATGAGAGGACACGGCCTCCCCATTGACTTCCATTGTAAGCGTGAAACGTGTCTCCCCCACTTTGACGGCTTATAAAATGGGAACCGAGCGCGTAGTATATTAGCCTTTAAAGATTTTTGAAGAGCACAGTTGGGAGAGTAATGTGTGAAAGTTTGGAAGCCCTGGCATTTACGGTTTAGGAGGAGATAGATTTTGTTCGGGGAGTAAAAAAAGTCCTGATTTTGACAGTTTTGTCCAATTTGTGGACATTCTGTTGTAGATAGGTGAGGGGTCAGAGTGTAAGAATTGTTCGTCTTGATGAGACGAGTCCAACGGTGTTGGTCCCATGTCTGTGGGAGTTTTGTGTGAGGAGTTATAGCGCGCGAAATTAAAAAAAATTATCTTTTTTTTGTGTGGCTCCCTAGGTGGCGCTATAGACTTTTGTGGCGTTTTTGTTTTTGATTAGTGAATGTTGAGACATACCGAACGATTGTGCCGAATTTCAGCGAATTTCATGCATGTTCAGGGGGTCAAATTAGATTATGCGCGTTATGCGCATTATGCGCATATAGCGCGCACTCATTGAGAGCAAGAACAGTATAATACCAGGTTTTGAATGGGTGTGTATGTGAAAACTGGCTCCGGGCCGTCTGGCCCAGTTGCCTCATGGGTGTTGGGGGGGCCTGGGACACTGTTTAGTGTGTGTTTTTAGTGTTTTAGTGCTGCTAATGTGTTGCTCTGCCGAGCAAACATAATAGGGTCTTCGCCAGAAGTACCTTCTGGCTCAGGCCCTAATTATAATACAAAGTAAGAGCAGAAATCAACTCGACACTCACAGATTCCACGGAGGAGAGGATATTTGAGTTGATTCAGGTCTTGCAGGTGTAACCTTCCATCAGATTAGGTTTTATGTCTTTTAGAGTAGATTTTAGCGAAGGAGTAAAAAAACAAAAACAAACCTCTCTTGGGCCACAGTTGTTGTTGTTGTTGTCATTTCCAGAGTAAGTGCATGTGAAGTCCATTGAGTGATGCAGGTTGGTGGTTTGTTAGGTTTGGACACAAATTGAAGGAATTTGAGCTTGAGACAATTTTTCGGACTTTGTTTAGAAAATTCAATGTTATGGTAACAATAACAAGCATGTAAATGTTTGGTCTAATTGTGATCACAATGTTTAAAAAAAGGTGTTAAAGAGGTTGGAAATAGGAAGTAAGCTGTTTTTATGATACGTCCATATGCCGCAACCTCCTCTGTATGCTGACAGCATCATCTGACTTTCTCCTTTGCTCTGGATAAAATAGCCAGAGCTGCGGGGGATGGCTTCAAACTATAAAATACAGAATTACAGTCAAGGAACTTCATTTTTTTTGTATTTGTATTCACCAAGCGTCCATGCTAAGTTTCACCATACACTCAAAGACTACACGTTTGAATATGATCTAAGCTGGTTTCTCATGATTTTTCCCTTTGGCAACCATATTAGACCAGCGATTTGTACAAAAATCTTTATAGATTTTGTGCACTCGTACATTTTATTGCTTCACTGGTGAACATGGATGGGTGGTTAAATAATGGTGTGTGGAGAAGTGCGCTACATGTGGTGGATACCCCTGTCAGTTGAGGGCAAATGGTCTAGTTTCACAATAATGGTATACTTTATTTTCTAGGCCATAGCGGTTATTAAATACTTAGAAGACAATGTCTTCTTTGAGACTGAGACTGGTATTGTAAAGATGCGGAAGACAAAAGCGAACAAGGCACTTAAGTGTTCCCTCCTGTGCTGATGTTGACCACAGTCTCCAGCTCAGATGCAGCATAAAGAAAGGTACTTTGCCACACAATACTGTCATCCCTGCATAGACGCATGAGACCACCATTTGTGAAAATGGCATCCTTCAAGAATAGAGGCATAGTCTTCATAAGCTTGCAATTTACTGTGATATACTCTGATTTAGCTTATAAAAGGGCTCGATTGTAGGCTGTTTTAGGGTTACTGCAGATGAAAAGAATCATTAATTTTGTTTCATTTGGATGTTTCTCAAAGAGGAGGAGGGACAGCATTAAAGAAGAATGCATCCATTATGCCCCCTGACATCCTCCTGTGCTGGGGAGAGAGTAAAAAGGAGCAAATTTATGAAGACATCTGTGTGAGTGCATAACTAAAATCATAGTGTGCTTTGTTGTTGTAAAGGCTATCATTTGCAATAGCCTGGGACTTAATTACATTGTGTCTTACAGTGATTCCATTTATGATTAATGCATTTCCAGGCTTGTGCCAGAAGCTTAAAAAGCAAGCCGTCTTGTGCACTGCACGATTACTGAGGACATTCATGGGGGTCTTGGAAACTTAGGTAATGCCAAATTCAGAGTGAATGACAGTTTGGGCTTTAACAGTGGACGTTTCAGCCTGATTTGACATTGTACTGTCTATCATAATGTCAAAGTCCTGTTGTGGCCTTGCGAGAATATAGAACTACAGGATCCATCTAAGCTCGTGCAAGAATTGTGGTTATTGGGAGGGAGGGTTAAGTAATTATCAATCTTGGCAGTAGATGCGCAACATGTGCTAGCGGCCTTGTGAAGTGAAGTTCAACTTCTCCGCAAGCTTTTTGCTCCGTCATGACAACAAGCATTAGCAGCCCACAGCTGCAAGCTAATGCTAACACTGCAGCCATGAAAGTGACATAGCATATCAACACTAGCCAGCCTCTCACCATGTGGCTGACGTTTCTGATATTTCTCGCCAAAATGTACCCTTCTTGACCTGTCATGTGGTTCTTTGCTATGGTAGACCGTCTGTATTGGTGTCATGGGGCAAGGTACTCGCTGTTCTTGGATTATGGCTCACCACAATGCCGTCTTTACACTGTGAAATTGCTGAATTCATGCTTTGAAAGAAATTTAGCCTGATACGAATGTCCAGAGATGGGTGTTTTTTTTCAACAGAAAACAAGAAACACATGAGATACTTACAATACTCACAACAGGCAGTATCTTTTCTCTTTGTACAGCACAAGCAGAGACTGTGGAGAAAGATAGATCCTCTATCCATGCGTCTGCTGGTATGTATTATGTGTACAGCGACATATGAGGGAAACCCATTCAATGGTCCACTAACTCTTGTTAGCATAGCCAAGGACTGTCTCCACAAGGCTATTTTCCAGGACCCTTGCTGTAACCTTGCATGTACATTTCTAGAGCAATACCCCTTTTCACACTAAAGCCGAGCTCAGCTACGGTCGTGTTGAATGCACTTGCATATATTACTTGCTTAGAATTCACATATAAATCCCCTACCTCTCTGAAGACATACAGTGTTCTCTACCTCTCGCTCCCCACAGTTATATTGTTAGAATGCTACAGCGCTACAACCTGATCTCAACCAAGGACCTTATTAACTACTTGAGAAGGGCCTTATGCTGGGGGTCTTGCCTCTAGAGACCTGATTAGGCTAATAAAGCATATCCACAGGCATGTACAGCACGTTGATTTGGCCAATTAGGAAGGTGACAAACCCTGGATGTATTCTCTATGCAGAATCTCATGTTATGATAATGACGCAAGGGAGGAATTTCAAAACTGGACTTGAAAAGAGATAAAAGAAGCCAGTTTTCATTACCAAGCGTGGGCAGCTACACAGAGAGGACTTTCGACACTAGCTTTTAACATCTTCCAATATTATTTGATGCAGACAGATTGCTAGATTTAATCAGAAAGATGTTGCGGCACTTCATTTTTGTCTTATCACAGATTATTGTAGATCTTTAGTGATCAGTACTTGGATTTTGAACTTGGAGGTCAAACTCCATTTGCCCCTTCGGCTATCTGACTGTAAGTGAAGTAAATAAAAACTGGAATTAGTTAAGAACTTAATGAATACCAGAGGGCAGCATGGAATATGAAAAGACTTCATGAGATTTCAGTTGCATGTAAATCAGTTTCTGGGTATAACATCATGTTATCAACGGGGGGTGGGAAAAGGACAAACATTCTTTATTTATATAAACAAAGAGTCTGTTAAAATAAAGTTAAATAATTTCTTCTACTTTCACCAAAGTAGCCCTTTTTACTAGGATTTTTTTTAAGCAAAACTATCACAACCTAAAATTAACTTTGCTCAAACGCACAAATCAGTTTTCAATGTCAGGAACAGGATTTGATGACTGCTGCACACCATGAACACACCAAGGGGTCGTCTCCTCGTGTGTTCCCGTCCATCCATTGTAGCTGATTTCAGTTTGGAAGGTTACAAAATGATTTAAACATCAATGTAAATTGATGAGCCTGTTCTGAAACTATAAGAGGTGTAAATGACAAGTATTTGTGATGAAAAGTGAGAGTAAAAATAGAAAAGTCAATATAGTATATAAGAAAAGTGAAGAACCCTAACCATACAGGAACAAACCTCTATTTACCTGATACAGCAATGTGCAAGATATTATCAGATTTGATTTTTTAATGTTCTCAATTATCTAACAAAGCAGCTAAAAATATTATGATTATTATTGCACACCATCACAGGATGACTTTTGACTGTGAAGAAGTCACATAATCCTGCACACTTAAATTCTCAAAAAAAAAAGTTCTCTGTTTGGTAGTTTTAACATGCGTCGATGTGTCAGCATGAAGAAAAAAAAACATACGTGTAAATGGAATGTAAATAAACACAGCACATACATATTTTTAGAAATGACGAATACTGTTGCACATTCTTTTTTTTAAAGACTCAAAGATTGATGAGAATAAAAAGAGAGGTGGGGAATAAGGAAAGGTACTATAACTTACATGTGTAACGAGGGTCCGGAGAGCCAAAGTAACATTTACAAAAAAAAGCTCAAAATTAAAATCAGCTATAATTCCAATTCGTCACTAGATAGACGACATTTCATCATTTTCAATTTTACTCACCAAATCAGTTTTGTGACAAGATTTAGAAGATTACATCAGGAAGGCTTGGTGTTCGGAGTGTCCGAGGAAATGAATACATTAAGAAATG
Organism: Aulostomus chinensis; assembly: GCF_037954235.1. Classification (NCBI taxonomy): domain Eukaryota; kingdom Metazoa; phylum Chordata; class Actinopteri; order Syngnathiformes; family Aulostomidae; genus Aulostomus; species Aulostomus chinensis. The sequence continues at coordinate 8,364,553 of NC_141340.1, read as the reverse complement.
TTGTGTCGTACTTTCTTCACAAACAGTAACTTCTCCTGTTTTCCAAAACAACGAGAGAAAAATACATCATTCATGACAACTGACTCCAAAACTGTGGCGAGGTTATTCAAACATAGGAACCGAGCAAGTTAAAAATTCCTGGTTTTTCCCACAATAGCACCATGGAAGAGAATAAAAAAAAAAAAAAATATAACCAACAAAATGCTGGCTTTCAAAGATGATGCTAAATGTTACAAGTAAATGAATTTATTTATACATGAGGCGTGGTGTTACTAGGTATGTGCTATGATTTTAAAACTGATGAAGTAGTATTCGAAATATATTTATAAATCGGTATTCCAACTATAGCCTTCAACGCAAGCATGACAAGTCTAGGAAATGCATGTATGGAGGTATGTGTGTGTGTACAATCTGTATCCAGGCTGACAGCTTTCCTTTTTTTTGTTGTACCCTAAGCTGAAGGTGACATAAATCACTTTCTTTGTGAGAACTCACATTCCACCTTGAGAGCACCTAGTCCCATTTTATCAGTATTAATGGTTGTCCCCATACTTAGCCAGAGCTATTTCACACTTGGTTAAGTCAGGTATGAGAACGTCTCCTTGGCTGTATATTTAACCGAGCCTTCCTAAATATTTTTGAGATCCCTAATCACGAAGCAAAAGCTGCCATGTGCACTAACACACTGTGAAAGCTCACAAAAGTAATTCATTTTGCTTTACCATATTGAGCATTTCTCATCTAACACAACAAGAGGCCTGCGGTGAGGTTTTCAGGAATCTGAATTGGTAATTGTTCAATAATGTCGAGCAACTCGATTTCAGGGTCTAGACACACACTTCCACACGTAAGCAGGTGATGAAAATGTTGACTGTCCTCATACTATCACGTCTCCTGAGAAATATTACAATCTTTAAAACCAACCTCTGCTTTCTTGTTAAAACACAGGAACTGAAAGCAGTTAATCTAAATGTAGACATCAAAAAAGTTCGGCTCTTGATTCTTGCAAAAGCGCTGAAGTGGAAAGTGGAACAAGCGTGTGGCTCAACATTCCTGTTAGATCCCTAATATTTGGAACACGACAAAGACGTGTGCGACACCTTACGTCAGCCGCCCAGTAAAGCACATATTTTTATGGAGATTCTGTCATTTTCAATTCCCAGTGAACCATGTTGTTCCATGATAAGAAAAAAAATTCCTGCGGTGATAGAGATGTGACGATGTGTCTGGCGCAATGATGCAGTCAGTGTTGCTGCCCTAATTGATGACCATCATCAGTGATAATAGTGTCCATTGTGATGCTCGTAGTTCTCATCGTGGGAAGTCCCGGTGTATTTCAGGCACTGGCGAAGTGTTAGTCCTGAAACAAAGACTGATACTGAAGTAGGTTAACGTTAATGAAAAACTGTCATTACTGTGCATTACTACAATACGCAACTAAAGATGTAAAAATAATGTTTAGTACATTATCTTCATTTCTTCTGACCTGGGTCAAATGTGCCCTTCTGACAAAAAAAATGGACCTCCCTGTAATTTTGTGTAGAACCATGACTGTCTCCCAACAATATTCATATAATCAGCCCCCCCCCCCCCCCCCCAGTGAGGCTTAAAATGAGAAAGAAACTTCTACTAAAGGACCTATGGCCCATGGAAGGGATTATTAATAAAACAGGCCTGAAAGAGTCAGTTCGCAGAGGAAGTTGAACCAGATTTCCCAGCAAAGCCTTCAAATGATAAAATGAATAGTTTCCAGGGCAGAAACTTTGCTGGCTAGCTATTGTTAAACTTGCACAAAGATAGTCTTCATCCCCTCACCCCATGTGGCCTCAACACAGGCACTATCTCTGCCGGTGCCTTTTGTACATGCACACACTCTGGGAATGTGGGTCACTATTGCGTCCTACCTTCCTCGTCAACACACTAGACTATTATTTTCATTTGACCCATTCACTCAGTATGTAAACAAATGGAAATCTATGGATGTGAAGGCTGCACAGACACAAACTAAAACAGGCTACGTGTCAGGTGGAAAAGATGGCCATTCAATTCCCATTACTAAATGGAACATTTACTTTGCCGTCTGGGTCATAGTCTTCATATCCTTTAGAAGAGGCACTATGTGCATAAAGTGAACTTATTATCTAAATAAGGCCAAGAAACTGGCCCCGACTCAGAAAGCAATCTGAATTTCAGAGGTGAAAAGTGGGAAAGGGCTTAAATATTTAACATTGGTATTACAATACATGCACATACCAGAATGAAACTTTTTTAAAGCTGGAGTCTAATGTGCAATAGTTAAATCCTTGTTTCTTGAAATATAATATAAGAAATAAAATGATCTTTAGAGATTTCTTGCGAAGTCAACTGTGATACTTAATACCTTCGCCAAGTAGGTCATGTTTTTGGTGGCATTCATCTGTCTGCCAGTAGGATTATGCAAAAACTTCAAACATGGTGGCGGGGGACAAGGAAGAACCCATTCCATTTGTAAGCAGATTGCTCATTGCACCACCAACAGGAAGGCAACAGGAAATTACATGTCATTCGACACTGTGATGTACTCCACCTAGTAGGTCATCTCAGATTTGATCATAAAGACCTTAAGGACTTGGTGATGGGTTATTCTGAACAATGAGGTTTTCTTCAGTGGTGTTGCCATGGCAAGGTAGTCTGATATTTCACCGTAGAACAGAAAACTGTTGGAGCAGGACTCCACATGGTCAGCACTTTTCCACACGTCAAACACCACCTAGTTATTACAGTAAGTTCGCCAGGCAAAGCAAACATTTGATTTACATCAAAATGATCCTGTTATCTTCACGCACAGCAACTTGATATATTAAGTGCGCATGTTTTCTCTCGTGCCACTTAGCGGATGCAGGGGTTGATGTTTATGCCACAGTGCATGCATTGGTCTTCTACTCTTCGCAAAATCCAAATTTTAAGTTTTCACCCCCCTGTTGCTCTACAAAACAGACACACACATCGATTTTTGCATGCTTGCAAGGGCCTGATCATCACTGCTTATGGCTTTAGTAGTAGTAGCTTCCAGTATGAAAGTGCCAAGGGCCAGAAGTTAAGGGAGGTATGTATTTTCTGAATGCTCTGTAGTAAAAGATTGAAATCTTACAGACTAGAAAAAAATTGCATATGTTTGAAAATAGCCTCCTAAAACCTAAGGTTTTTCTGGAAAAACTTGGTTGAATTGTCACCGTCCATAAAACCATTATTTCTGACACTGTAGCAGTTAAAAATATGAAATAAAACCCCCTCAAAAAAACTCGGAACATTTAAAAGAATCAATAAGCAACACCTTCAATGACGTGGATGTTGCATCAGATCCTAAAGGGAGAAGCGTGCCATCATTGCCTCTGGGCTAAAACATGGAACAACTCACATCAGCTTTACATGGTACTGCTGCTGCCTGTGTGTGCTATCATGGATTGCTTCAGCCAGTTAACCAATATTGTAACCCTTTTTTGTACAATCTAATGATCTATAAAACCCAAAAGCAGTGAAGTTGGCACGTTTTGTAAATCCTAAATAAAAACAGAATACAATGATTTGCAAATCCCTTTCAACCTATATTCAATTGAATACACAGCAAAGACAAGATGCTTAACGTTCGAACTGGTAAACTTTGTCATTTTTTGCAAATATTAGCTCATTTAGAATTTGATGCCAGCAACATGTTTCAAAAAAAGCTGGCACAAGTGGCAAAAAAGACTGAGAAAGTTAAGGAATGCTCATCAAACACTTATTTGGAACATCCCACAGGTGAACAGGTGAATTGGGAGCAGAAGGGTGCCATGATTGCGTATAAAAGCAGCTTCCCTGAAATGCTCAGTCATTCACAAACAAGGATGGGGCGAGGGTCTCCACTTTGTGAACAAATGCGTGAGAATATTGTCAAACAGTTTAAGAACAACTTTTCTCAATGAGCTACTGCAAGGAATTTCGGGATTTCATCATCTATGGTCCGTAACATCATCAAAAGTTTCAGAGAATCTGGAGAAATTGCTGCACGTAAGCGGCAAGGCCGAAAACCAACATTAAATGCCCGTGACCTTCGATCCCTCAGGCGGTTCTGCATCAAAAACCGGCATCACTGTGTAAAGGATATCACCACATGGGCTCAGGAACACTTCAGAAAACCACTGTCAGTAACTACAGTTCGTCGCTACATCTGTAAGTGCAAGTTAAAACTCTACTATGCAAAGCGAAAGCCATTTATCAACAACACCCAGAAATGCCGCCGGCTTCGCTGGGCCCAAGCTCATCTAAGATGGACTGATGCAAAGTGGAAAAGTGTTCTGTGGTCTGACGAGTCCACGTTTCAAATTGTTTTTGGATAATGTGGTCGTCGTGTCCTCCAGACCAAAGAGGAAAAGAACCATACGGACTGTTATAGGTGCAAAGTTCAAAAGCCAGCATCTGTGATGGTATGGGGGTGTATTCGTGCCCAAGGCATGGGTAACTTACACATCTGTGGCACCATTAATGCTGAAAGGTACATACAGGTTTTGGAGCAACATATGTTGCCATCCAAGCAACGTCTTTTTCATGGACGACCACAAGACAATGCCAAGCCACGTTCTGCACGTGTTACAACAGCGTGGCTTCGTAGTAAAAGAGTGCGGGTACTAGACTGGCCTTCCTGTAGTCCAGATTTCTCCCCCATTGCAAATGTGTGGCGCATTATGAAGTGTAAAATACAACAACGGAGACCCCGGACTGTTGAACAACTTAAGCTATACATCAAGCAAGAATGGGAAAGAATTCCACCCGAAAAGCTTCAAAAATTGGCCTCCTCAGTTCCCAAACGTTTACTGAGTGTTGTTTAAAGGAAAGGCGATGTAACACAGTGGTAAAAATGCCCCTGTGCCAATTTTTTTGCAATGTGTTGCTGCCATTAAATTCGAATTTGATGATTATTTGCAAAAGAAAATAAAGTTTCTCAGTTCGAACATTAAATATCTTGTTTTTGCAGTGTATTCAATTGAATATAAATTGAAAAGGATTTGCAAATCATTGTATTCTGTCTTTATTTACGATTTACACAACGTGCCAACTTCACTGGTTTTGGGTTTTGTAATACCATTAAGTTATAGCTTCCTGTGTGGATTACAATATTTTTAAATGTAACAGCGCATGAAATAGTTTGTTGATCTATTTGTTGGTCTATTTATTTTGTGAGATCTGCCCCAAAAATCCAATTTGAGTTTGATAAATTCAGGCTTTTTGGGTGCAGCATGATCTTAGCATGCAACATTATGTTTTTTTTTGGGGGGGGGGGGGGGGATGAGAACAAGTGGCTTCAGATAATTACAAAAGCAAACACACTTGGTGGCCGTTTAGGTCCTAAGTATTTCTAATTTCACAGATGTGATCAACCTTGTGGGGAGTCTTTCTCTCTCTCTGTATGAATTGCCAGGCTCCTTCTGGATGTCTTTGACAGTGATGATGGAGTGTAAAATAGGTTTCTGCTGCACACTTAGTCACTTTGCTGTCTAGATGAATCTCCTGGGCAGTAGTACAGAGCTTACACCACACCACTGGACCATGAAAATGCCAGGTTTGCCCTCAAAGCTCTTGGTATACCCTTGAAAAAACAGTCACACCAAAGTAATTTTAAAGTATCAAATTTAACTTGAATAAGGGTAGAGGTGGATGTAATACAATGATGGCAAGCATTACTTTGACAGAATTAATGATGAATAGCGTTTTAACAAGAATATTGAATGTTGTGGCTCCATGAGCTTCGAGCGTGATGTTGACTGGCCCAACTGTTCATTTACCATGAAGGTCAATTGAAAACATTTAATGGAATTGTTAGGCTCTCGTCCTCCTTCACCGAGGGCCTGCTAACATTACCTTTAAGTGTGACTGCAGGTGTAATTTGTCAAATGGGCCCCTCACAGTGAATCATTGGCTGAGCGCTCCGATTCAGCTCAGACCCCTGAAAAAGCTTGTGATTAAATGGGAAGTGTGACATAACTCTTGTTTAATGGTAGAAAAACAGCAGGCAGTGTGTTGGCATAAAGCCTGGTCCATGGAACATAAATTCTATTTCCCCACAGATGCTGCTTGTAAAAGGTCAGCGTGACTTTGAATCATTTTACTGTTAAAAATCCAAAGGCAGAAGGGGCTAATCCATTGTTTTCATTTGTTTGCATAATCCCACGTGTAGCATTTGTCAAGGAAAGCCTGAGGTTGTCATCAAAGCTTGCCAAAATTCACACCAAAAATCGATGCAGTTGTTCTTCAGGGAAGCGTTATTCTTTATCTACGTGGAACATTGAACACCTCTGTAAACCAGCTCTTCACATGCAAATCAGCTGAATGAAATAATCAATACAATATCTCAGGAAGCAGGCCTCCCATAAACTTCACCCAGGGGCAAAATCATTTCATATTTTATTTATTTTTCTTTTTTGCAGATACATGAGTTCTAAAATATTCCAGCTTAGGGAACATCGTCAAAGAATAACCTACTGGGGAAGCTCACACTATGGTCCAGTCAATTTAATAAAAAAGAAGGTCCATAGTTTTATTGGTCCAAACACCCCACTCATCTAACATAAAAGCCAGCCTTGATGGATTTAGTGGAACATACTTCAATCCGAGTGAAGTTGGAACAGTTCAGAGAGATGTGGTTTGGGTAAAAACTTTTCTTACATAGACACACTTTAGTTACTTATGAGGAATTTACACTTGGTCAGATTAAACCTTGACCATGACTTTCCTAACCCTAACCACTGATGGCTGACTTTTGTCTTCAATTGCATGTGTTGGCTCCAGTTAACTGGTCTTTGCCTGTATGAACTTGGCTTAAATTTCTCTCTCTCACTCACTCACACACACACACACACACACACACACACACACACACACACACTGTACCTTTACACAGTGTGTTTTTTTCGATATATCGTCTTTCCACCCTCACAACTTGCCACATCTTTGTCTGAGATGTTTTACAGCTTGACAGTGTGCCATCAGTTTCAGGAATGGATGGGAAACTAGCTAGCACTAGACGAATGATGCTGGAGGATCTGGGGTAATGCTTCACTCCCAACTGTTCCAACAGGCCCCACACACTTGTTGGAGCAGTGCAAGTGCGGGTGCGGTATGATGTGATAAGAACACCATGGTACAGGACTTCATTGCGCGAGAATATGTCTGAACAGTTTTCACTTGTCTGCTTGGGAAATTCATAGCTTTATCATTCACAGCCTTGATTGATCGCCACTGCACCTTTCTCTGGGTCAAACCGCAGATTGAGTGGACTACCTACCAATCTACAATATACTTTATCACTACCTCAGTGAAGGATTCTCATGTGTTGCCCACCATTGTCATTCCATTCTTGTGTTGTGGTCAAAACCACCGAAACCGACACCAAATCATGACCAAGATCTAAGTGTACCAAGACTTTGAGAGGTTGAGCCCAAGGCAGGTTGAGAGCGGTTTGGGTGGCGAGGGTTGAGCGGCTGTTAACAGCGAAGATTCTAGTCATGTTCAAAAGTAACTACACAAGTTTTTTGTGTTGTATTTGGAGCCAGGTGTTTTATAGCCAATCCAGTAATGCACCGAAATTATCACCACAGTTCAGACCTTAAAAAAAAGGAGGACCATTCAGTACAGTCAGTCATACTTAGACTATTACCACGCTGAGAGATGGCGAGGAGGACGAGACTGGATGTTGGGCAGTTGAGAGGTTGTCGGGTTTGCAGGAAAGATATTAACAATATAATAATATTACAACTAACATTTGTTGGTTCCTGCTGCAAACCGGACCCAGAACAAGTTACTTTTTGAAGACAACGCACTGAGGGGTTCACAATGAGTACCAAATGGTAAATTAGAGAAAGTTGATTCTCTTTGATTAATCCAACATGATCATGGTGCGAGGTATGGGTCCATCGATATTGTTTGTACAGTTTGGAGCGATTTTTTTTTGTCACAAGCATGGTAGCATGCCATTGGTGCAAATACTATATCTGGTTATTGTTATTCCTTATTGTAGCACACAAAGCAATGAACACAGGAGCAAAGGTGATTATGAGGACGCCGGACTGAACACGGAGAAAGTTCGACACTGATTTCAGGCTACGCCAGCATGTCTAACATGACACGCCCACCACACCTTGATGAATATCACCACGTGTCAGTCATGTATAAATATCATCAGCTCCAGTCACTCCACTGTTGGCATGACAACCACGCCTTTAAAAAAAGCAGCGCAAAGCATATGACATAAAATCGACATTGCCTAGGGTCCAACTCACCACCACTGAAAAGTGACAACAACTCTGTGACTTATTGGGAATGATCGACTTTTCCCTTAGAGGATGCAATGAATAATTCTCTTTTACCAGGAAAGGAAAAAAAAAAAGAAAAACTCCCTTGGGGTATTGAACCAAATCGTCTTTTCTCTCTTCATTAAAAAAAAAAAGTCTACAAAGTCTTATCAGCATTCTGCATTCTCTGCCATTGGAGCTCAGATAATTGATTATGTTTAGGGGGTTCACTATTGGATATGCTGCGCCTTACTACTGGAAAGATATATAGCAGTAAATTAAGTTTACCATCTCAGGGCACTGGCAGACAGAGATGCACTGACCTGAGAGGACACAGTGAAATTGAAATTACATTATAGGGAAAAAGGGTCATTCAGAAGTATTATCCCGATTGGCTACACTGCATCAGCGTATTTCCAGCTTTAAATGACAGAGTCACTATGCGTTTTCTGTTACAGCTACATCTTATTGGCTTTTTTTTTTTTTTTTTTAAAGTGAAGCAACTGTTTTACTGTCCAAAAGAGGAAGGTACTCATGTTTATAAACCTCCCCCAGAGCGGATGTAGAAGAACCATTCTTCATGGTGCTAAAGACGTCTGCACCGTGATCCACTCCTCCACCAAATTATGAGAGTATCAACCTGTATAATGGGACTGAGTGACAGTCATGCGAACTGCTCCAAAAACCACCTCCAAGTCCTTGGCAAAGGTCATTAGGGAAATACTAGGGATGGGCCGGATACTCTGATGAAACCAGTATTCCATACGGATATTGTGGTTGTGATGAGGCCAAGTAACTAAGAAGTCACAGTGTATCATTATCTGTGCTCAGGTGTTTTGTTTTGTTTTTGTTTTTTTAAAGGAGGAAGGTCTTCATTGGGTGTCTGTGTCCCACAGTATTCGCTGATAGGCAGCCAGCCTGTCAGTCATGCAAAGAGTCGACCCCCCCCCCCCCCCCCCCCCCACATACACACTCACAGCTGAGAGGCGCTGCTCGCTGGAGTTGCCTCTGTCATCACACAGAAGAAAGATATGTTTCCTCACTGCTGAGTGCAGAAACAACTTTGCTGCTACAGGATTCACTTTCTCTCATTAATCTTTGTACTCTGGTCAGGGTTTACTCCTCCCTCAACCTGCCTGTGTTTGGAAATAACAAATAAGCAGAGTGCTATAGGTCAGCGGACAGCTTTGACATGGCTGAAAGACGCTCGGCTTTTTTTCCCCTCCACCGGACTGTGCGTCGGGTCACAAATTGATAGAAAAGTTGACCGGGTCCCCAGGTCTACAGTCACACTGTCAGTTCAATTAAACACTCATAAACAAAACACAGCCCTCATCTGACCTGCAAATAAATTACACTCCCTCTTTTAATTCCGTCCTACAAATCCGCGTACACACACACACACACACACACAAAATAATAATTAATCTGAGGCTTTTCAAATAAACAATGAATGTAGAAACTTGTGATCAATCCCGAAATAATTTCTTGAATCCAATTCAGCAAATAACACGCACTCCATGTTAAGCCGTGCCCACGTCTGGCCCACCAGACTGGTGGTTTTCCAGATGCCGTTCATAGTGCACTTGCACGTCCCCACCATTTACACCTCATAACCATCTTAAATAAAATTTTACTTTAGCACGTCTTTCTATTATGTCAGTCGGTTATTGGCCTGAACGATTATTGGATCCATTATTCTGCCTTATTATTATCGGCCAGTTTTTAAAAGTCTCATTGCAGATGAAATAAACTGAAAAATGAAAGTTGGCTCAGCTGTAGCCGCCTCTCAAGGTCTGTAGTCACTATTCATCTCAGGCAATTTCACGCTAATACAAGCAATATCAATGCAATAAATGTATCTTTTAAGATAAAGGGCACATTTTAAATTGTGCTTTTATCGTGATCAGTCTGAAGCTCACCTGTGCAGTAATAATAATAATAATAATAAAATTAATAATTATTTTAACTATCTACATAGCACTTTTCTGTAAGTAATATCATGCTTAACAAATAAAGCTAAAATAAAAAAATACAACCGGTAAAATCATAACCGACAATAATTCAATAAAACAGTGATACTAGCAATATAAAAACATTAGAGTAAAACAAATTAAAATATCCAAATCATAACAAGCAACACAGTTCAAGTTGAGGTGCCCAATAATGCTGATGTTTACATATTTCTGAGCAAAATATGTGAGAAATCAACGTTTGCATGCATATATATCATCATATGGATTTTCTTTTCACTCGTTAAAAATTGGAGTGAAAACTCTTTCATGTTTGCTCTAATTAAAATATGTCAAACGCATTTCACCAAAGCTTTGTGTTGGTTCGTACTGTCTGATTGAACACCAAGATGATTTCCAAGCATCAGTTGTGGACCTCCTTGATTACGAATAATAATATAACACATTGTTCGACCCCTCACTTCTATCTGCACATTTGAAAAAGCAAAGAAGCAATTAAACGAGCAAACCAAGCAGCAGAAAAACTCCTCACCAGATTGTGAGACCATATGAATAGGCAGGTGGGTCTCCTTCAGCTCCTATCGGTCTGCCAAGTGATGCTTGACTCATCCTCATTTGTTTAGATGGAACTATCTCTTGTGTTTCTCTCCTATTTCAAGTAAATATTGCCTGTTGTTTTTGTTTGCCCAGACAGCAGCTTTCATTTTTCCGGAGGTGAGAGCTCACAAAATCATGGCTAACTTTTCCTTTTGCCTCCTTGTGCCTTGTTACTCTCTGAAGAGTGTGTGTGTGTGTGTGTGTGTGTGTGTGTGTGTGTGTGTGAGGGGGGGGGTACTCTGAGGTGCTGATGGAGACTTGAAACACAATCAACAACACACAACATCTTCACTATTTCAAGAGAAACTGCAGGACTTCAGTTTGGAGCAAAACAAAAAGTAGTTCAGAAGCTCTGAATGATTTTCTACTTGATGTGTCAAACATGTCAAGTCTGCAGATGATTTTATATCAGTTTCTGTTTGGTCGTGATTGGCATTGATATCAGCAAATAACATTTCACCTGCAAAAGATTGGGGTTTTTTTTCCCTTCCTTCTTGGAAAATAAACTACATGTGACCAAGGTTGTGCAGTGAAATATAGCACATTTATTTTTTCCCACAATAGTGTATCTCATACAGTATATGCTTGCTGCTAGTTTTGATACCCTCCAAACAGAATTCAGTATTTCCAACATATATTTTACAGCAGCATTAATTAGAGTGCCTGTTCAACTTTGCAAATGCAGGTCTAATAAAGTGGAATGGAAATTTGGAATGAAATAGGTTTGACCCAACTTTGAGACAATATATTAAAATAACCATGTTTTTGGCCTGCCTATAGCAATTTGTATTTTCTGCTCCTTTTAAGTTTCTTCATTAAATTTACAACTTTTTAATGTAGAACTGTAATCCTCTGCCTGCTAATCTGATTTTAATTCATATATATATATATATATATATATATATATATATATATATATATAAAAAAAATGTGTGTATGAATATATGTATATATGTGTTTGTATATGTATGTGTATATATTTGTGTGTGTGTTTTGGACATTATAGTAATGTCCCAGCTCTGTCCGTCAAAACACTCCGCAAAACTACTCAAATTACAGCTGAATATGTCAAAAAAAATACGAGGAAAAAAACCATTATAGTAAAACTGCTGGTCCGTTTGACCTCTCCATTAAACTGCGACTACTTAAAGTGGCTTTGCAGAAGCACTGTGACTAAACACAAGCCCCATCTTTCTCTTTACTGCTGGATATGTCTTTTGTTTATGAATGTTTCTTGTATCCACAGAGGGACCTTGGGAGATGAACAGGCTATTAAGGAAATAAATAAGAGCCTGTACAGACACTTAGCTTGATCAAGACCAAGCATTAAATAATTACTGTAATTCACTTAGGTTTCTTTTAAGCTGTGTAATGATTTTCCTTGTTTCCCTCCTGCATAAAATTGATCTGATGAGGAGGACTAAACAAACGACCTTTAAATTAATTGGGATTCTCTCCACCCTAAAGTATCTATCTGTGTAGGAATTGTAGAAAAGCTTTTAAGAAAAGTAAAGAGGGACATAAAAAGAAAAGATTCTGAAAAGGTTCCTGCAAGCTTTGCATCAACCACAGCAGAAATGAAACCAAAGGTGACGGGTTCGTTGAGAGAACTGAAACCACAGCTGGTATCTGGCCTTCTCCTTTGAATAAAGACAGAAAGTTTGCGTTCACGTGTACATTTGTCTCCCAAGTGCATCGAGGTCAACCAGCTGTAAAATAGACCACGTGGGGAAGGGGGAGAGAGAGAAAGATACTAGAAAGTGGACCTCACATGACATGACATAGAGTTGATCTGGACAGGTGGCGCCGAGCAAATTAAGGGGCCAACTCCTTTCAGAATCAGATTATCTTTCTAAGGTAGTTGACGATCACCATCCATCTTCTATAGAGCTGATGTCCGGAGGCAGAGGAGAAGCCATGAAGTGCACAGTAATCACAGTGGTACTCTGGCGTGTATACCCAGCTCCTCCTGGTTGTGGATCAAAGAACCTGTGCTCTCTTTGAAGAGGAAGGCCGTCCGCTAGCCTGCTCGCTCAGGGACGAAGGTACCGTTCTTTCCATAGGCTAATGAATCATATTCTTCCTCTAATTATTTTGCCATAAGAAGGGAAATTTTAAAACATCATTGGTTCTCTTTTTTCTTTAACCCCAAATGAAGGAAACGTGAGATACTTCAGGTGCTCATCTGATTAAAGCCACACAGTTAACATATAATGTGAGGGAAAAGAAGCCTCGCATGTCATCGTTAAACTAGAAATTAACCATTGGCATGAAAGCAAATAATTTCCATGTGACTTTCATATGCGGTAATTACAGAACTGGCTTTTGTGAGAGCTGATGCTACACATGCTAATAGAGCAATTAGACACTAATTCCTAGTCAAGTTTGACGAACACAGAAAACACGCTGTCATTAAGGTAATTAGAGGCCTAAAAGTAGAAGGTGAGACGGGTCTTTATGATGAATTAAAATCTGTTCTCGGCAGAAAGAAAGCAAAGCACCAGCTACGTGTCAAATGAGTTGTCTTTTCAAGTTATAGGAGAATGTCTTAGGTAATGTTTTTGTGTTCTCAGTTGTTGATCAGTGTCTCAAATTGTCAAATCCCTTTAGCTGAACAACACAATGCTGCTCCTCATATTTCCTGAACTGTAGCACATTACCGCACATCCAAGCCATCTTTTTGTGTTGTATTCCACTTATTCATGAACCACTCACTCCTGTACGCTAGAAATGATGATGTAATACTCTTAAATGGTTTTTGCGAAATTTGCTTAGTGTGTTCCCTGGAATGTTTTTTTAAATTTTTCTATCCCCTTGTACCACTCAAATAAGCAATACGGATGTAAAAGCACTTTACTTTTATACTGAAAATGAAAGTGTCCCCTGTGGATTTAGATTGAGGCAACAAAAGCCCTTAGGTAAGGGAAAGATTGTGGATTGATCATGAGAAAATGTATTCAAACAAGACTACTGTCTTTCCTTGAACTAAAACAAGGTTCCACAGTTACTTTATTAGTGCCCCAAGGGTATATTTGTAGTGCAGACAAGCGATTCAGCATACCAAGGTTAAAAACAGTGAGACATGACAGCAGTATACCCAGACAAAACAATAAAACATGACAGTATAAGAATGTCATAACACAGGGCTTCCATAAAGCTTAAAAATAACCTCAGTGAAGTGCATGGAGTACCTGCAGCTATCGTGGGTTGTAAAAGTATTGGTGCGTGTGCATCTGTTCTCCAGCAAAGTTATTTGTATATATGTTGGGATTGCAGACGTGAAGTGGCTTTCTGTAAGAATGAAGTCCAAGCTCCAGGCAGTGTTGGTCAAATAGACATTTAAATTTGGTTTCTTGTCACAGTTTCTCACCTGAAACGTTTTCAGACACATTTTAGTGGGTTTCTAAGCTGGCGTGTGAGCTTCTGACTGATTTGATACAAAACTCTTCTCAATGGGATTCTGCTCTTACGGACTCTGTTGGTGAGGAGAAAATGCCAGGACAAGGAAGCTTCTGTTTCTGTTTGAGTAGCTTTGGTCAATCGTGTTCGAGCGGCCTCAGTCGCGTCCACATAAACAGTCCATGTGCGGTGCAAAAGAGGACGATTACATTGGCTGGACCGTAAAGACATAAAAATGACTTTAGTCTGATTAAACAAAGTTGTTGTCGTGGTTTTAAACTGTTGTGAGTGTAAACTGGCTACTTTAGAAACAACATGCTCGTATTCATCGTCCTTCAACTCCATGCAAATGTCTCAAGATGCTGTACGTCCGTTAACAATGAGCGGCAGATGGAACCAGATGGTCTTCGACCAGATATCTGCTGGCTACACTGGAACCCCGAAATACTGGCCCTTGTTCCCAGAGGCATAGCTGACAGGTTCAAAGATTGACTTGATACTCGATAATCATTTAGACAATGAAGTGTTTTTTTTTTTTTTTAATTCTTCTCATATTGTTATGCATTTCCTGGTGTAACATTTGGTCTCACTTGTAATTAACATAAATGGATGTTGTAGAGGAACACAAATAAGACATGATGTCAGTGATGCGGATAAGAACATTATGCATTATTTAGATATCCCCTCATTACACCACGAACACATGAAACTGGGGCAATACATATCATTTTCTGTTGTATTATATCAATGTTTGATGTACTTGGTGAATAATGTTTGTGATTTGGATTCTGACCCACAGTCAGTCACCTAGTGTTGCACATAAACCTTGGCGGTCACAGTATAAACACAGTTAATCCTCAATTGACTGAAGGCCGTATGACCATGTTTATATAACTCATGAAATCACGGATTTACTCCCCTCCTTTCCCTTGTAAATGTTGCCTTTCAGCGTGCCAGTGAAGATGTCTCCTCCAGTACGGTTAATCTTCCATTAGTCTCCTGCATGGTCGTTGGCCTACATCTCTCTATTGTGATGTCTCTGGAGACCTGGCAGTCCGTCTTTATCATAAATTATAAATTAGAGACAGAGGATTCTTCAGGCAGATGTTGTTTTTGACATTCGAGGCTTTAAAAATCTGATAATGATATATTAGTCTTCCTAAAAACGCATAAAAAACAATATCTTCTCATGACCGTCTGTCCTACATCTGCTCTGATAACCGCACCATCATTCTTACAACCGCCATAAACATAAAAACTCATTCTTAGTTGTTCAGCAGACGCGGTAAGCCCGTCAATACTGGAAGGCATCTGACTGAATCTTTCTGGCCATGAAGTTGGCTCGTTTCTTTTAATGAAGCAAACAGCAATTTAAACCCGGCATTTGTGTGCGTTTTTAGCTTCACACTGCGGGCCATGCTTGGTTTTACTTGATACATTCCCGTTTTTAAAAGCTTCTTTAGCCTTTACGCGGTGATAGGATTCATTCATTTCATCCTGGCTTGAAGTTATGTCGTGCAGCCCTTTTATTAGCTTTATGATTTTATGCAATTCATAGTTTTACCATACATTTCACATCAAATGAAACATAATCCAGAGGTTGTTTTGTGGAAGCCTTGACCAGCGATTTTCCACTTTGTGCGTTTTCAAATCACCCAAACTCTCAGCATACATTTTCCGTCAGGCAAAATAAGTTAAACATTACAGTTTATCTGCTCATTAGCTTCAGCAGTCTCCCGTGGATTTTTGATATAATGGTCGATATCTTCAGCAAATTTCAGTATATTTTGAACCAAATTCCTTGAGGCTATGCAGATAAATATAAAGCTCCCATAAATGGTAAGGGCAGCGTCTATTTTCTATAGATTTTGACGATCTTTTGTTGATATACTGTATATGGGTCCATTGATGATTAACCTACACGTGGTGGTTGACTACTGCATTGAATGCCTGCCAATCATGCCTGTCACACTTCAGACACATCATTTATTGATTGATATTATTTAACCATATTATTTCTATAAAATACAGAACTTTTCTTTCATCGCCTCCTTTTTTTTTTAACAGCCGTTCGACTTTTTGTTTTAACTAATATGGGTCATGCGATTTGAGTTTCGTGCGTTTCTATTTTTCTGCTTCTAGAAACAGCCTTTTGGTTTTTGAAAAATCAAACCAAAATGATTGGTGACGTTCAAATCAGGGCAGCGTGGTGTATGTAGACAGTAGAAATGATATAAATTTGGCTTACGGTAGAGAATTGCGCTCTACTGTCCTATTGTCAATGGCGCCATCGCACCTGCCTCAAAATGGCTGCAAGCACGGAGACAGCGGAGCCGGGGAGGCTGGTCAAAAACAAAGGTGTGATGTCCGTGATTCGGACTTGGTTTGGATTAAAAATATCGGATGTTGAACAGAAAACAATACTTTGCGAGATGTGCCAAGTGAAGGTGACGGCAAACAGAGGTAATAGAGCAAATTATCTTACATCTGAAGACGAAGCATTTCGTTCAGCTGGTTTGTAAAATAGAAAACATTTGTTTGTACTGTACGTCTGTGATAGAATATTTGCGTTTGTTTTCCGTATTTTGCACCATAAAGTGCTGGGTTTTCATTTTGAGTTTTGAGTTCTGCTTTCTGTACAATAAATGCTCAAAAAATTACATCATATCTTTGCTTTTTATTATAATTTTTACACTTACTTTTGATTTGATTTATTCTGTGATAAGAATTTTAGGTCAAACCACCGAGCCCTCGTTAAAATTAAAACAAAGTATTGGTATCCTAACAATAATTTGTACTTGATGTTTGGTCTTGCCTATCCTTAATCCATATTTAGACCTTTTAGTGAAGGAGTGATGTCCCATTTTTACATTTGACTGATGGTAGTGGGTGGGGGCGTGGGTGGGCGTTGATTTATTTATGACAAGCGTAAGTGACGAGTTTGTTTTTTAATGTCTTAAAAATTATTTCTGTTGATTCTTGCTTAAAAATCAAAGCTACCAGACGGTATTTGTTGTGGTTGAAGCCAATCGTGTTTAAAAAAAAAAAAAAAAAAAAAAAGCAATGATGTTTGGAGCTCACTTAGACTTGGATTTGTGTTGAAGAAAAATTCAGAAAACAACCTGAAGCTGCTTTAATCTTTTAATGTAATCACCCTGTTTAAATGTCAAGATGACTGGAAACACAAAAGGGCTTCCATTCACCTGAATTCATGTTGTCAAATGTTGCTATGATTGCAAAATAAATTGATTTTATCCACACAGTGCAGAAGCTGGGGAATGAATAATGCTGCCCAGCAGTTTGGGAACTGAGAAATATGGAAATTAGACCAAATATAGTGTAATTTTTGCTGCATTAATGCAAAATAGAAGCGATAGAAAGGAGCGGGATTGTATGTTGATAACACTGTGGTGTCATTACTCCAGTATCCTCAACATATCTGAAAATGTACCTCTCCTGCATTGCATTTATTGTGAGCTACATATATTCTTGATGGAGGACTTGGATGGCCTGAAATAAACAAGATACAGGCCCCAGAGCTTCACCTGAAAATAGCTTGGGACCGGTAGGGTTAATGATAGATGACCTGTTCTGTCAGGGCCGCCGAGAAAGTGGCTGTAAGTGTAGAATGGGATGAGAAACAACAACGAGAGGAAAGTTATGGACAGAGAGCAGCTCGTTTACGACTACACTCCTGGACAGTAAATGTATATTATCCCCACAGAGACAGCAGCCTGACTTAGCAGCTTTACAAGGACCGGAGTATTAGAGGCTTCCACCATGACACGTTTGGACAATAATACAGTATTTGTGGCCTTATGAGAGGCTACGACAGACAGATTGTTCTACACTTTCCATTTTCTGCCGGGCAAATGTAACAGTAACTCTTATCAGCAGAGAAATGGAGACAGGTCGGTAAAAAAAAACCCCAGAACATCCCGCAAAGGCACAACAAGATGGTGTATTTTTTGTGTTTTATGGCTTGCTGAGTCACTTCGTTTGGATTCCACTTTGAAACAGAACATTTTTTTTTTTTTTAAGCATGAAGTGAAGTACAGTATATAAAACATTGTGCGAGACGGAAAAAAAAAACAAAAAACAGCTGGAGGTGTCTCTCGCTCTGTCTCCGGCTTTCTCTCCCTCTCTTTTTGCTGCAATGTAGCTAGAAAGCAACATCCCTGTGATGTAGATAGTGTCACCATGTGATTGATGATGCATATTAAACAAAACAGGAGGTATTAGATATTAAGTAAGTGGGTGTCGTCTTTGTGCTGCATATCAGCTCTGGTAGGCTGATGCCAGGATGTATCAGCTTCCTATGCGGTTGTGTTAGAACCAGGATTGTGTTGTACTTATCCTCATTTAATAGGATTAGCTTCAGCACCACAAGTTGCACAACACACATCACATATGTGGCCAAAAAAAAAAAAGCCTTCCATTCCGCAGAATTTCTATTGGTGATATGTACGTAGGCAATGTAATTTTAAAGAAGAGATAAGAGGTCAGAGATAGAGCGTAAGAGGATTAGAAAGGTAGAGAAAATGACCTAATTTACTGCTCCTCTCTCTCAGCTCGGCAGCAGCAGTCAATACCCAGAAAATGCTCTCGAAACTGGGAAGCTTTTTCCCCCCCTTTTTTTTGGGGGGGGGGGGGGGAGAAGGCTAACGATCCCCTCCGATCTGTTTTCTAAAACAAACAAGAGACCCAGCCTGCGCTCAGATGGACACGGTGTCACTGTGTATTAGCCTCGTAGTGCTGACTGACACCCCGGTTCAGCATCTACCTGCATCAACTCAATTTGTTTTGAGTAGCAGGTGGAGAGAAAGGTGGTTAAAATACAGGTCCAATCTCATCCAGCACCAGTGAAGTCAGACGGGTCTTTAGGGATGTCTTTTTTTTCCCCTTCTTTTTATTCGCCAGCACTTTCTATCTTTAACTAACAAAATCATCATGACAATAACAGGAGAATCTATTTGGTCATTTGTATATTACAGCCTGGGTTTTCATTGTTGGGGAAGATTCACGCTTTATTTTCTTGGCTGCAAAAAGATTGCTTTATGTTGCTGCCGCAACTTGAGACACATTTTATTGAGACCCAGATTGCTAAACGTCTGTTCCTGGCCTTGTGTTGTCTTAAAGTTGTTCCAGTTTTCTGGAGTGGGTGATGAAGTGAAGAGAGTTACCAGCTCCTCCATCTCCTTCTTTTTGTCTTCAAGGTTGCTTCCTTGTAAATAGAGATGCGCTCTCTGTGGACGAGGGCTGATAAAATTACCAGGCAAGAGATGTCAATTTTTGGATACTTTTGAAGACACTTGCATAAAACACAGGCAGTTTTTTTTTTTCCTATCGCAAGAAAAATAAATCTTAATAAGGATTTTAATCGTCGTGTCTGCGCCTCAAGGAAAAGTAACTTGGAGTTCTTGAAATGAGAGCGTGCTGCTTTCAAAACAAGCCCACTGAAATGGGAATTTGTAACCCTTTCATACCTAAAAATGATAACAAAAATCAATGGAATTTCTGCAATTCATGACCCGAAACCTGAGGGGCTTTTTTGGAATACTTGATCACATAGTCAGCATCAACAAAAATAAACCAGAATTTCTTTACATCTGTCGCAGTTATAAAATAAAGCTTCGACCTCCAGCCTCTATTTAAAATGACTTCCCTCCTACCAACTGTTCATGGAATATTCAAAAAACAAAACAAACTCCTAACATGCCATGCAGGACTGGGAAGGTTGAGGCACAAACGCACTTCCAGCAACCAGTTAGATCATTGATTGGATTAAAATACAAATTAATGATGAATAAAAAGGGTTTCAAATGTCCTGTTGTCTCAATAAAAACACCTGGTTTTGTCTCAGCTGCAAATGTCCAGCTGTCCTCATGCCTGTTTTTAAAGTATATAGATTATTAACTTAAAAGTGAACTTTATGCAGGTATAAATACGGAGCAGGAATAAGAGCAGCCTGTGGTGAGTGAGTGTGCTTTATATTCAGTTTACTGAGATACTTTGACTGGATTACACAAATGTATTTGGCAGGATTTATATATATATATATATATATATATATATATATATATATATATATATATAAATATTTTAAATTTGTTTTTTTACGGTGCACGCACATCAGAATTTAGTAAATGCAAAGTATGATATCTTTGACAGAAACAGTAAAATTGTCAAGGGTGTAACCTAAAAAGTATTCCCAAAACATAAAATATCTTAAAGCGCTACGCACGCACGCACACGCACACACACACACACACACACACACACACACACACACACACACACACACACACACACACACACACACACACACACACAAAAAGCTCCGCTTACCCCTGGAAGATCAGACGGAGAATGGCGTCGTCTCCCTGCGGGACACGAGATGTCTTTTGGCATTTGACTACTGGGTAATAAGACAGTGCCAGCGGGCTTTATTAAGACAGAACCTCAACTTAGATTTCAGTTTTGGGCGCACACACACATTTACCATCATGGCAGACTGCAGTGAATCACCTCTTCAAATCTCTATCTCTACCCTTCCACTCCTATTTTTTTTTTCTTTTTGCAACAGCACAGCTGCCAAAGCATCAACCCACCCGAACCTCTGCACCTTTCTTCTCCTCTGACATAAATTGGCTAAAAAACAAACTATTTCATGGCTGTTTCTTCTGTGCCCTCACGCACATGCACAAAAACACCCTCCGCCTTAGAACTTAATCCTATTTGACTCTTTTTTTGGGGGCCTGCGTGTGTATGTGTGCGTGTGTGGGGGGGTTAAAAGAGGCAGTAAACTGCTCTTGTCTTAAGGGCAGCATGTGGAGAGTAAGACACATTAATCACAAGGGCACATGGAAGGAGAGAGAGAGAGATGGAGAGAAAGGAATGGAGTGTGTGAGGTGGGTGGTTGAAAGGTTTTACTGCCAGAAATTACCATCAGTTTGTCACTGCTGTTGTCGCACATGCTGCACGCACCTGCAGGCCAAGTTTGCGCTGCCTTACGATTTGTCCACCCAACATTAGATCGCCGGTAACTAATTGCATCACTGAATCCCTATAAAGCAAAAACATGCAAATGATATTTAGTATGCAAATATTCCCACAAGGAATATCCATGTGGATGCAAAGCAAATGTTTTCTGCCGGTTCATTGTCTAGCCGATTCAAAGTCATGACTTCAGATGCTTGAAAATATGAATTTTGTATTATATTTGTAATGCAGAGAGGATCCTGAGGGACAGTGGCAATATTACAGTACAATGAGCATGTTAGGAGGATTTCCTACTGATTCTACCAAGTAATTGTAGAGATGGCAAGGAGCAAAAATGAGTTTGGAAAAACAATCGGAGCGCTCAACTATACACGTATGGATTTATGTATGTGTATGTATGGACAGATGAATGATTTATTGACAAATGATCAAAACAGAAAGGAACAAATGCCTTCGCCTCCAGGAGATACATGAATGAAAACTGGGGAAATACACGACAAAACGTGTGTTTAAAATCATGAATCAAAGCTGCAGTTTGTGCAGTGTG
Organism: Aulostomus chinensis; assembly: GCF_037954235.1. NCBI lineage: Eukaryota > Metazoa > Chordata > Actinopteri > Syngnathiformes > Aulostomidae > Aulostomus > Aulostomus chinensis. The sequence goes on along the minus strand of NC_141340.1, from coordinate 8,342,732 downwards.
AGGAGCCATGAAACTTTTTTTTCCAAAGGCACTGGGGGGGAAAAAAAAAAAAAATCAATTCATCCCTGTGGGGGTGGTTTTCTTTGAGTAACATGACCCTTCGCCCCTCAGACTGTACATCCCAGACAGAACAAAAAAGGGAACTGATCCATTGAGATATGAAACCTCCCTGTGAAAGCTGGGAATTCCTATTTTTAGATATTTCCTTTGTCTCCTTGGCTCTCAGGATGATGTAAGTAGACCCAACTTACTGAAGTTGTGGAGGAGCTGCTCAGTGGCGAGGTTACCGTCGAGTGATGGACGCCGGAGGCCAACATCTCTTACCTTCTGGATTTTTTTTCTCACCCCTCCTTCATTGGTTAATCAATAATAATTATAATTTTCATGAAAGTGTTGGTGTGCGGTTAAAATATGTGTCACCTCAAAACTTCCAATGTTTGGGTAGTGGCATGGACATCCAGAGCAATATTTTTCTGAGATATGTATTTATTATATTTTTTCTGGGATAGTGTTTTCAGGCTTTTAGGAATATTTCTAAAAGGTATCTGATCTTCATTTCAAAAGAGGTTGCTTTTTCCAGGACTCGAAGGAAAACGCGAGTGAATGATTGAATCTATGGATATTTAGCTTTTCCATTTGGATGCCGTTTCAATACCCTTTTAGAGCGATTGTCAAATTCTGCCCCCCCCCCCCCCACCATAGAAAATTAAATCATATTAAAAAGAAACAAAGAATAAAAGAAAGAAACATGACCTCGATGACAGTGACCTGTCCTGCTCTATAACCAGTGCAAACAGCTCGTCAATGGGCTCTTCATGCTTCTCACCATGGTAACCTTATGGCTCCTGCTGCAGACTGAATGAGAACGGCGCACTCATGTAGTCTTCACAGTTGTGTTCCAATCAGAAGAAACCCTTGAGTACATGAACAGCTACGAACTAGAATGACGTTGCCTTATACCATCATTTTGCAAATTATGAAACAGTAAATCAGATTAAAAGAAACGGTGTATGAACACTGGAGAGAGACAGAGAGCGAGCCGTGGATTGCAGTTCCAGCCACTGCAGAATAAAAGCATGCCTTGATGCAAGATGAGGGAAACATGCTCGATGGTCCGAAAGCTCTTGGGATATGAAATATTTAATTTCCAAAATCTTGTCTCTAATACACATCAAACCACCAAAACCATCTATTCCCTTTCAGTAGCAGCCTCACGATACCCCTCGCCTTCCAGTAGCCATGCACAACTAGAACCATCTATTCTCAGTAATGATGACAGCAGAGGGACGTGGCAAGGCTTTGAAAACCGTCTGTTTGACTTTGGTGGGCCAAGTTCAGCACCCAGGATCCAGATGGAGCTCTCGCAGAAGTGCAGCAGCTTTGAAATCTCAAATGAGGGGCAAGAAGGAGCACCGCTTGTAATCCTCTTATCTGTAATATAACAATTTTTTTCTGCATCCATTCCTGTGACCACACAGTGACTTTGTAGTAATTTAATGCACAGAGATATTTACGATCATTCCCGCACCCTGAATGACTGATCTAAAATAAGACAATGGTGTTTTTTGATTTCTTCACCTCTCAAACTCTTAATTAGATCATAGAAAGATGCTGAAGGCTTCGTCCTGTGTGTGTTTTTGCAACAGTCACACCAGAACGAAGACCTGGCGTGCCGTTTCATCATCTATGTGTTGTACTTAAATGTGAGAACAGAGTGAGTCAAAAAATAATCTCTCCCCCTCACATATTTGTCATGCAATTAAAAAGGTGCAAAAACATGCAGGAATGCCTGGTATTCCTGTTAGTGGGACTAGAAAGGATCTTCACTGCTTCAGTCAGAGACTCTTCAAGCTTCTTCAAATGGCTTTTGTAGAGGGCAAACTGAGTCCTTTGTCCGCTATCTATCTATCTATCTATCTATCTATCTATCTATCTATCTATCTATCTATCTATCTGTCTATCTGTCTATCTTTCTATTTATCTATCTTTCTATCTTTCTATCTATCTATCTATATAGCTGTATATAGATATAGATATATATATATCTAGATATATAGATATATATATCTTCTCTTCCATATTGCATTTTCTTCTGCGAGTCCTTTTCATCACCCTGCAGTCGGCATATTTGCACTCAAAAGTATTTTCATGGTGCTTTACTTCAGTAAAATGTCTGCATTTTGGTATATTTAAGAACCCGCACGTCCCAACCACACCAGGCCAATACAAAAACTGCAAAAGTGAAAATCAGGCACTGCAAAAATGTAGCAAGACAACAGAATTAGATAATTAAAATCTTGTGTAAAAACATGTTTGGAGTACTGAAGGTAGGTATTCAGTAGGTATTCGTTAAGGTTTCCAGACAAAAGGTCGATGAATAGCATCTCTCTCTTTTTTTTTTTACATCAATTTATATTTTATTATTTGTATTCTTTTCCTTGATCCTTTCCTTTTATGTTGCAGTTTGTAACAACGCAACAGGAATGATTCTGAGAAACTTAATTGCAGTTTCTGAAATTCTGAGACCTTTCGGAAAAAACTTTTCACAATTAGCAGGAAAAATAAATCGATAATGTTTTCATGTTTCAAAAGCAACAATAACTCACTAAGGGTTGGAATTTGAACATAAAAAAATCTTTCATGTGTTGAAAAATGTGTAAAATATTGATGGATACATTCTGAATACGGAAAAAAAAAAAAAGTTCACCTGCTGTTTTATCTCTTTCATTTACAATGGAAGGCAGCCAGATGTGTAGTTAGCACCGTTGGCTTCTTCTGAAACGGTTGTTCTTCAAAAGCCACAGCGCGAGCTATTGTGCAGTTCAAGAAACTACTCGTTTCTTAGTTATAAATCCTTGCATCACAGCATTTCTAATAAAAAACACATGTAGTCAATATTTTTTATTTGGTTTAAAGAGAAATTTAAAGTCTGCAAGTTGAAAAGTAAACAATAAAACCGTCACATGTTGAAATGTTAGTCTAACAATAGTTACTTACACTTCCTGGAGGTTTGACCTCTCTCGATTTTTTTCCTCGGCCTTCTACAGTAATCTGAACGCGAGACGTGATGAAGTCAAGAGTTAGTAGGTCACAGCAGTTGTAAAGCCTTTGTATTATGTGTAGTATTGAAAACAGAATGAATAGAAAAGAATGAGTGCCCTGTAGTAGCTGTATGTTCGCCTCAGTGGACTTCAACAATCTCTACACAATAAAACATCTTTGGACCCGATTAGTGTTTCGGACTGAGTGGGGAGGGACTTTTCATGTTTATCTCAGTGAATTAACCTGTTCCCACGGTGACATGCTGACAAAGCCAATCGAGGATATCCACTTCGGCTCTGAGATACTAAGAATATATCAGATTTGTCTGATATATTCTATAAACCAAGTGAATAATTGAGCAACTGAGAAAATATTTGAAAATTAATCACCGAAATTAATGAAAAGTAGAAGGTCAAATTGAGTGTGCAGTCCTCTGCCAATTAAATATGAAAAAAATATAACCTGAGAAATTAATGGTAATGGCCCAGAAATGTAAGTTTCCATCCATGCTCCACTGTAATTGCAGGAAAGGAATTGTAGTTTTTCGCTGTGTCAAAAAATGAAATCCTGCCGACAACTGGATGAACCAACACTGCGATATGATGAATGGGATCACGGCTGCTTTGTCAGTGTGTACCATTTTATGACCCCAAATAAAAACAAACCAGAACCCTTGCAATTACTAATTTGAAAATAGCTGCACCAGTGTTGCAGGAAATGAATAAATGTTGATTTAATATTAATTTTATTTTCAGATTTTGAAAAGAGTACTCCACAAGTTTGTTGTTGTTGTTTTATGGGAGTTGAATTTTGTATGTTGACGTTAATGTACATGCGTCTGAATTAAGATATACCCATTTCAGAGTAATCAGAAATTTCTGCACATTTTTCTCGATAACCGAGGCAAGTCGACTCACACCGTTTGTCTGTTATTGTACACAGTCTGACTTTTCCACCAAATCTTGTATCAGTGCTTACAAACAAACACTTGGGGATGAAAAATAATCTCCTGTGGGGAGGTTATAACTTTTTAATCAGTATCTGAGTATTAGACACTCACAGTTGATGTGAGCCTCTGTCATAAAAATTTTATAGCTTGAATTTTTTTTTTTTTTGTGGTCAGCTCGATTCACGCTGGTTACAATGTATTCAAACAGTGACCTGTTTCTTACCGAGTAGAAAACATCAGAAAGAATTTCTGAAAATTCCACTCCTGCAGATGATCTGTTTTTCTGCCGTCTGTCTATATATGCTCAGTATGCCCCAAATAGTCATAATGTCTCAAATATAATACAAATATCTCTCTCCAATTGTGGTCTGAAGACAGAGATTGCACTACACCGATTGGATCCATCTTGTTAGCAAATCCTTTACTGTTTTATTTACTGCAGAGCTAGGGTGTGTTTGAGAGTGCACAATAGATAGGAGCTTTATGATGCGTCTGATCTCATAAGAAAGAAGCATTTCCAATACTTTTTACAACATCTCCAAAACAGGAGCCAAGGGAATGGAGGAACTAATAGAAAACTGTGTTTAATAGTGTGCTGTTTTCTGGAGCGCCAAAAGCGTCGAGACCCACAGTACTAAATCATGTGCAACAATTTCCCCGGGAATGACAAAGTGTAGTGTATCAGAACAATTCACAACAAAACTGTCAACATGTGATGTGCAAAAGAAGATTAAGTTTTGTCACAAGGCCCTGCTTCTTTTTCTTTCTGCATAGCCTGATTTCCCTCAAAATGTGTCATCATAACAAGACTGTGCGCTCGTCCTTTCAGAAACTCCTTTGAAGTCGCAAGTCGCAAGTAGTCTAAGAAATTCCTTTAAGGAGCTGTTCAGATATTTACTTTTAACAGCAGTGCTTCAAAATCACTCATCCTTTTCAGCTGCTCTACCTCAGTGATGCATGTTGAACACTGGCTTGATGGTTGAGGATGATTGTGTGCAGTATAGAATGTGGGCATTGCATGTTTTCACATTTTAGCAGGTTTTCCTGAGTCCTGCAGTACATTGTAGCACAACCCTCCCCGTGAAGACGTTGTTGTTGTTGTTGTTGTTGGTGGTGGTTTTTTTTGTTTGTTTTGGTTTTTTTCTTCCACATGTCTCAAAACTTAGTGTAGTTCACTAAGGACACAAGTTTTCATTTTAAGAGACTCTACCTTGGTTTAATGCCAAGGCAGCATCAGCATTTCATGGCAAAAAGATATGCAATTGCACCCTAATTTCAAGCCACACATTTTGTGGGCACTTTCAGAACCAAGCATTTAGTCTTACCCTGGTGAGGTTTAACAACTGTTCAGACCAAAACAAGCAAGCCCTCAGGGGGGTTGATTTCAATAAAAGGACAATCCGGCCCCGTTTCAACCCAACTGCAGGCAGTGAACCAAAACGCAAAGGATTACGGGCGAACAGACAAGAAAGGGCCTCTTGCAACTATTGTCCAGACTAGTTCAAATCAAAACCAATATATTTGGTTTGTTTTCTCTTGAGTCCAGTTTGGTTTCACGGGCCAACATATGCTCACAAAAGTCTTTGCAACTGATCAGAAATTTAGGAAAATGTAAACTCTTTGGCTCAGATTTGCAAAGATCACGTTGCAATCACTGAAATCAAATCAGGTTAGCTTAAAAACGGACCAAGGTAACTTGGGAAAGGTGAAGGATGTTTTGGTTTGCACCAGAATACCATTACTGCAGGGTTCAGTTCAAGTAGAATAAATGCTGGGCTGGAATGTGCCCCAAGAAAGTAGTGGGTGGGATTAAGGGTCTAGATGCTGGGGTGGTGGAAATAAAGCCAGAATATTTTGGATAAATCACCTAGAAGATCCAGAAAAATAGATGGTGATGGGTAGGAGGTGGTCTGGAGTTGATTAGGTTCCAAATATACATGACCAAGACAATCGTTGGGACGCTTTGATGGGGGACAGAAACCAAAGCTTGATTGGCTCAGTAAATACGGACAGAGAGAGAGAGCCGATGATAGAAACGTATGAAAGCTATTTTGACCTCTGTATAATCTACAGTGTTTCTAAGAAAAGCGTGTTGGGAAGAGGAAGCACTAGAGTAAACGGGACGTAGCAGGAATTCCCAGCACAAGATGAAAAGGAAGATCTTCCTTATTGAACTTTTCGACGAGGCTTCATTATTCTACTCAAAGGATAACTTTAAGTCTTTGTTTTTGTCATGAAAGTGAGAAAAGAGATGCAAGACGGGCCAGAAAAAAGAACTTTGATTTTATTACATGTAGGGAGTCGGGTTTAATCTAACACGGGTGGTACACATGGAGTTAAGATAAAGCTAAAAATAAGGCTTTTGCTCGATGACCATTTCAAGCTGCATTCCAATCTGCCATACCTGGCATCCCCCTCAAGAGCGTGATTGTGAAGTCAGTCTGTCTACTTCCATTACTTCTAATTATACATTTCTCACTTTCTCTACTTTGCTGAATGCATCATTAAAACTTTATTTCCACATAATATAATTTTCACGTTATGTGAGAATACACACACTTAAAGGAGAGCTATTGCTGGGGATTAAGCTGTTTCCACTCTTAATTAGCACATCTTGTCAGCACTCAGGTGTATGCTATGTTCTCTGTGGAGTTGTGTGTTAAAAGAAATCACTCAAGAAGTCAACTTAAGGCAGGAAAGAACGTCGCATACAGCAGGTCCAAATTCAAACCTTGAAGTGTACCAGCCTACCAGTGCTGGCCTCTTGATGCATTCGAGCTATTGATGTTCTGTACAGAATAATTAGGGTTTGCTTTCAGTCCAGATTGAAAAACATCAAAGTGTAATCACAAAGTCGCCCTTGAATTGACTGCTCTCACCACAGTTCAACTGTTTGGATTTTTGCAAGGCAATAGAGATTTTTACATTTGCAGTGAACATTTTGCAGTGCATAAACATATTCATATTCTGTGTCTTTAACTTTTAATGTTAATGGATGTGTTGAAAAATTCAAGTGTGATGGTATTTTTCCTTCTGAAAACATTTAGATCAAGAATTGCTGATATTGAAGAGAAGACGAGCCTGTATCGACCACAGTCTCCCTCATCTAAAAATAAGCCAAACAGGAATAAGCCCTCCTATCTCAAAACAGTACTTGAAGTGAAAAAATGCTGGATTATATATGTATCTGATGAGTTCTTGTCTGCTGCCAAGTAACGATCACGATGATGATGTTAGCTTGGCTCCTAGAGGGCACTAAAAACACCCAAGTCAAACGAAATGCTAAATGACATTGATTATCTGATAAGGTTCGTGAGGGAGTTCACCCTGGACGGGTCACCAGTCCTTCACAGGGCCACAAAGAGCAATTAGGGGCTCAGGATCTTGATCAAGGATATTTCGACATGGTCAGTGGGGAAGTGAGGATCGAGCTGGCAACCCTTCGGTTGCTGGAAGGCCACTCTACCTCTGAGTCATGCCAACCCTGCTAATTAATGTAGCATCAGGAAAATAACTTCAGCTGACGAAGACATTTACATCAACGGCAGTAGATATGAACTGAACTTACTCCACTCACTTCGGTTTTGTTGAGTGTCCTTATGTCACACAGTTCCCTGTGTTGCACCGCTTCAAGCTAAACAGTGACCTCTGATTTTGGTCCCTGAAAATTCCATTTGATTAATGGCTGTTGCGATGTAAACAGCAGAGGTCGACTGACCACAAGCAGACTGTGAAACAAACGTTTCTGCTCCCGAAGAAGCCTCATGTTTGTATGATATCAACCTTGTTTTGGAACTATGGTGTCCTTGGCTTATGGGGTAAGGAGTTAACTCCTAAGACGATTATGTTCTTAGTCTTGCACATTTGCTATTTCTCAGTTTTCCTCATATCTTTTTGCACAGAATCAAATATGATCACAGTTCATCTGCTTGCTAGTTGGCTTGGTCCTGGCTTAAAACTCTTTATATAAAGAATTATTTTTTTTTAATTCCAAATGAGGGCAGTCATTGTTGAGCAACTCAGCTGACAATATTATCATTCCCCCTAAGTCATTCAGTTTATATGGTACTAGACAGAAGAGTAGATTAATAACAGCATGTGCCAGTGCCAGTACCAAGAACAGGTGAGAAAACAATTGTAATTCATGTTTTAATAAGTCAAAAGGAGGAAGTTCTGGTGATAAATGACTGCGTATAAAAATTGGCATTGATTACACCCCCCCCCCCCCCCCCCTGATGAACAGTGCCACTTACTGTATTTGGATTCAGTTTCACAATCATAAAAACCTTACAACCCTTAAAGCCCTCGCTTGTCCCTCATTACCACCACTGAGGTGCTCTTGAGCAAGTCCCCTCACCCCAAATGCTTCAGCAACTCCGTCTCCAGTGGAGCTGAGAGACCAAAGTGGTTGTACTGAGCGGCTTCCGGTTGTGAATGTGATAAGGTTGCTCCTGCTTTCAGTGAACCTTCCCCTGAATGAATAAAAGATTTCTGAAAAGGATCTGGGGGGTAAAGTCTGAAGGGGAATAACCTGTTCAGTTTGTTTAAAATAACCCTCTTAAAAGTCAATTTTAGTTAAAACCTCAATATGTGGGTGATATGTCAATATGACGTGTGCGTATTTTCTTTTCTACATGTATAGATGTACTGAATATGTGAGTCCAGCTGCCAGTCTGGCCACTGATGGAGGCTGTTTCCTCAGTGATTTTTAGATTGTATTGCACAAATAGCAATTAAGCAGACACAAATCAAATGTAATGACTTCCTTAAGGAACACGACATTGGAAGATGTAACAGGACAGACTGTGCCCTGAACTATGTTTTTTTAATGGCCGTAGCTCAGGAGATAGTGTGGATCGTGTGGTGAGTTTCTTGTCTCCGGCTCCTTCAGAGATCCGATTGAAGTGTCCTTGAGCAAGACACTGATTCCCTCACCACCCTGGTTGTCTTCACCATTCCGTGTGTGAATATGTTAGCAAATCCATGCATAACGGGTTCAGTGTGAACCTGACAGGATTCCGTGTGAATGTGAGATATACATAGTGCTTTGAGTGGTCGGTAGAATAGAAAAGTGATATATATACGTAAATGCAGTCAATTTATTGTAAAAAAAAAAAAGAAAAAAAGGCAATAGGTTGAAGCATTGAGTTGAATAGTAAAAGAAGACACTGCAGTACTCTGTTATTTAGCTCTGTTTTTCTGACTCATAGTAAAGAATAACACATTGTATCAAACATTTGTTAATCAGAATACACTGGTAATGACAGTTTCATCTAATCTTCAGAGGTAAACAGCATTGCAGATCCTATCTACATGATTTACCATGGCCAGTTTTATTATTTCCCACTACCGTTATTCACTCTTTGTCCTGAGCCGTGTCACCTTGGACCGCATTTCTCATTAATTCACAAGGATAAACATGAATAGACATGTCTGCTTGGATTAAATTAAAAAAAAAAAAGTAAAATGTAAAAAAAAAAAAAAAGATGTGCACTCCTGACTGTATTTTTCCTCCCTCCAAATGAAAATTCATCAGCAATAGCAGCTGGTATGGGACCTGTCAGAATATCCATCATGGTTGTCAGAGAAAATCACATCTGTATTCATCAATAGACATGGGGCAAAATGTGAACCTACTTATCATCCCTCTTGGGTCACCTAGAAGGGTCACTCCTGAAAAAGTCAAGACAGATTCTGAATGCTGAGATGGGTGCGCTAATTGTGCTAAATGTTCGATATCTTTGTATGTTCGAAATGCTAACCACTCCTGATCAAACCTCTGTACTAAGATTTCTCCATAGCCTTTTGAGTTTAGGTCAAATTTTGCTTTTTTCAGATCCTCTGGGTCATTGCAAACTACTTCAAAACCATAACTGACCAGAGCACAAGACAGTAACATCTCTTGCTAAAGCTTGATCATGCTAAGAGCTGTGCTTTTTCTGGAACAAATCACTGATTCGATTCCTAAAACCAGATAGAAATGTTGAGCATGATGTTTCTTGAATCATTTCCTTTGCTCTGAAAATTCCCTCGCAGGAAAATAGGGGACAAACAAATTAGAAGTAACCTCACTGGGAGGGTCAGCAATCTGCTACAATCTCCCTCCTATCAGTTTGAGAAAAGAGGCCACTTTGCATTCAGTGGCGGATGTCTCCCCTGAGCAAAACATAAAGTCAAATGGCCACAGAATAATTTCCCTAGCCTGACCTCTACTAAGATGATACCTACTTACCACACGCAATTACTGTCTTATTGACTTGCAAAACAATGACCACGCAGCATCTATTTGGAGCCGAACAAGTCAGAACCAATATGACATATGGGATTAGGTGTAGAGGGCACCCAGGTGTTCTTTTGTTGTTCTTCTTCCTGTTTTTGTTTCCTTTTTTCAACTTTGAAGGTAAAATAAAAGGTGCTCTGACCATCTTATAAATGCGTATCAGTTGCAAGGCTCGGCCTCATGAGTTTATACAATACCCATTAAGTTATTTCGCATGAATATTTTAGTGCTAAATTCATAGTTATGTACAGCACATTGCGCGTCTACATAGCACCTCTTTTAATTCCATGTAAGTACATAAGATATTCATATTTTAGTGCAAAATTTGTTGTTTTGATACACTAAAAATTCAGTGTTTTATTTTTTTCAATAGCTTCCAATTTACCAAACCTTGGGACCGCATATAAGCAGTAGATATTGGTACCACACGGAAAAGAAGGGACACACCCTTATGTACCCCACTCTCCTGTGAGTTTGAAATCCCTTCTGTTTGGCTGAAGTTCCACTTAATGCCTCTTGAAGACCAACAGTGTTTGTGGGAACATTTGGAAAAGTATACCTGGAAGTTCAAAACTATTGCAATAATTTTACATTGGCAACAGGCCTTATTTAGACATTAATGATTACAGCCAATAAGGTGGACCACATTATTGCCTTTTTGTTACATCTTTGGTGGAAGTCAGCTTTTCCTGCAGCATGTAGGGTCCACACTAACCACTCATCCCACTGCAAAATAAACCCTCCATTAACTACTGAACAGTAGCAGTGGACATAAATTGTGACTGGGTTGATGGGTCCAGTGGAGATGTTAGTCTTGCAGGTTTTTGATTACTTAGCTTGCATAAACAAGTACTAATGCCGTGATGCCAGCTCTCTGTATGACACGAGACTTAGCGATTTAATTCCAGCTTGACGCTGAAAAAGAGTGGCAAAATTAAAATTTGAAAATGGAAAAACGATTAACTGAACTTACATTTTGTGTTTTTGTTAAACATTGTCCCTCTGAATATGAACTACAGACTATAGTAGAGAGTGCTGCCTTGTCAATGTAGATGCTAAGCGTAGATCAGAGAGGGCAGTTTGATTGGATAAGGATTTTTCTGTCAGGAGGAAGGAAAGGTAAAGGTCTGTGCCGACGCTGGCTCATCCCTCCTTACTCTTATCCCCACACTGATTAATGGCACAGTCCCACAGTCCACTGACAGATCACTGAAGCTCAAGGAAACCTCCAGAGATGAGACTCCCTGCCAATTACTTTCCCCAATAATGTCCGCTCAATGCCCGAGTGACAGGGACCCGCCCCCGAGGATCTGAGTGGGCTGCTATTAAAGCCGAAAGTGGCAGGTTTCATGAGGTGTATGTATCCCTGTGTTGAGTGGTGTGGCTACAAATGGAAACATCCGTAGGTGGAGGAAAAATGAAATACTGTTACTATTGTTTTGCTTATCTGGCTCTGTTGTGTCTTACTGTGGGAGGGACAGTTCTTCTTTTTTTAACCCAGGAAGTTAACTATCTTACAATTTGAGGCACTCAATGGAAATGATTCCTTGTAATATGTGTGGAAGTGTAAAAATATACGGCTAGAGGGAATAATGAGGTTAGTATTGTTTTTTTTACCCTGTGTGTAAAACCCTTGGAAATGGGTTCTAGTGCATCATCTTGCTAATATTTCTTCAAATGTCATATAGCCTCCGCACTCCATCTATAAAAGAGAGATGACATGCATACAAGCGATGGGAGTGAGCCATTTGATTATTAGTCTGGGGAAAAAATTGCGATTGTGGTGTGAGTTCCCTTAGCCTTCAAGGGCAGACCACAAGGACTTAAAACTCTGCCACCTTTTGAGAACTTCCAGATAGTGCGGATAAGTGGGGCTAAAAGGAGAGATTGAGAGCTTGTGGGAGGAATCTGCTTCTCCCTGCTGATTTGGACATCCATTTTAATGGGACACTTAGCACTTATTCAGAAGCTAGAAATGAGAGACTTGCAGGGTTCCTACCAGCCTAGGCACAAGCATGGAAACGGCAGCCATTGTGAGCATCAAAAATGCATTACCTGAGCCTGTTCAGCATTCTCACCAGTGGCACTGCTGTTTGTCAGCATAGCAGTTTACCGACAGTCGAGTGGTTTGTAGGCTAAAGAGAAAAATGCTATTTCTCAGAGCATATTTAAATTTAAAAGTGTATACATTCAGCAATACTATACTCACTACTAGAATTTTTGAATCATTCTGTCTTTTGATATGTGCAGTCTCATTCTGAGACTGAGGCCATTTGTCCACCAAAACATTTCTTTCCAGCTGAAAATGCCATAGGCGCTCTTTTGAAAGGGTCCAGCTGGGAGTGTTTGACTGCGTTTTGAAGGTGGAGCGTTTGGTTGCTGTGATATGGGATGTCTGTGGAAGTAGAAATGTTGGCACCACCGTCTTTGCTCTGAGTGAAATAAAGACTGGATTCAAAGGGAGGGAAGATGGTCGAATCAATTTTTGCAGGTTCATGAGATTTTATGGGCAAGGAAACATCTAGAGTACAACCATTTGGTTCAACTGCTCCTCTGTTTTTCAGCAATTTCACACAAACCTGGCGGTTGGTGTGGTGGCATTTTTTGCTCTTCAACTATTCTCTGTTCTTGAAAAATAACACCCAGCACCTTGTCACACTTCTGCCATTTGTGGCATAATTGAGAATTTAGGGCAAAATATTTTTTTTCCTCTTTTTGGATATAAAGGAACCTGGATTCCTGCAAAATGAAAACTGATTTCAACGGGTCAAAACGAATCAAAGAGTCCACATAAAATGGCATTTAGAGAGTACCTAGCCTCAACATTATGACTTGGTCCTGCACGGAACAAGAGAGGCAGGTGCAACATGACACTGGGAGCTGAAAGTGGTTGTGTCTGAACAAACATCGATTGAATTTAGCCTCAGAAGTAGGGGAGGTCCCCATGGTGAACGAGTCAGGATAGCAGCATCAGTGGGGGGGGGGGGGGGGGGGGTGAAGTGGATCATACAGTAAGCTCCATTACTTGCTGACACAGGCCACAGTAAAATGTTCCAAGACTAACTGTAGCAATGCAGGCTTGAAGTGGGGAACACCTGTCCTGAGGACACACTTCCCCACAGTGCTGTTCCTTGCTTGCTAACTGATGAATCTTTACCCTCTGCCACTAAAAGATGAGGATTGATTGAGAGAAGAGAACAGGATTGAATTTTTGAACACAAACACAAAAAATGAATTAAACGGTGGCATATAATAGGTGCTTAATGTAATCAAGAAGGCATTCTCCATGTCATTGCATCTTTCGGTGTCCGTGGAGAACATTTTGGTTCTGATGCCTTAAGGAGCTGCAGGCTTCACTCCATTCTCCTTTTCCCAAAACACAGATCGATTGTGAACCAAAATCTCATTAACTGCTTCTCTATAAAGCCACTTGAATCCCGCTTATGGACAAAAAGACCAAAATAAACTCTCTTAAAAATCGAACCCAAGGACGCAGAAGGCATAATGTCAGCTACTCAGTGATACGAAACATCAGCAAAAAAGTGGAACTGAAAATCATAAATGTCTAAAGTTGGCCAAAGTTGCTTGTTTGTTGTTTCAGCTTCCTCTGTTGGAGGAACAGTAAAGCTCCTGTCATCTGCAATGATAACATAATTGGTCCGTTTTGCAGTCTAAATTTTTTGTGTGTGAAATCACAGTCATTTTTTTGTGCATCCTTTTCTCTTTTATTACTTTAGTTTGTGTTTCTTTGACAGAATTAAAGCAGGATACGTCCTACACTTTCAGGAGAAAACTCATTCCGAACCCCTACAGACATACAGAGACACAAAATTACACAACCAATTACCTTGAGTGAAGTATTGTTACAATGGGCCCTGTCAAATTATTTTTCTCATTTCCCCTGCTTCTCCTCAAGAAACACTGATATTTACGCACATAACAGCGTGCACGCTGTGAACATCCCTATTTGCTTCGGTGGGCTCACAAATCAGATAGAGAAGTTATCGCCTTTTCCAACTCACACGGGTGAGGCCAGGCTGATCACATCGGAAAGCAGAAGACACTTGGAGAGTGCATATTTCCAACTAAGCCACCTCATCCAAACTCACAGTAAAAAAATAAATTAATCTAAAAATTTGCTATTTTAAATGGATCTGCCCCAAAATTACATGGGTTCCTTCTTGACCCATGCTACACCCCTCCTCTAAATTGGGTGGGAGTCAGTCTACATTTTTTTTTTGTAATCCTGCTATTTTCAGTTAGTTTATCACAGATTATGACACATTACAGTATATAGCTATGAAACAGCTGCATTTGATATATATATCTGGACTACACTCATAGAACAAGAGGCCTCTCACAGCGAGCAACTGTTGCCTGTCTTTGGTTTGGGGGGGGGGGGGGGCGCTGTCAAACAACCGTGAAACATTTTCATTTGCATACAGAGCAAAGAACACTTTTGTGGTCAGAATATTAATGCGTTTCCCGGGGAAATGTGACAAATACACGTCTCGGCCGATGGCCTTGACGATGCAAGAATGGAAGACGAGAGAGTATTCAATCCTGTTTTGGTTTGAACAGCTGGAAGATGAGAAGAAAGCTATCTATAATGTACCAACAAGTAAAAGTTGACGGCTCAAATTGGGTTACAAGAGGGAAATGCTTGAAAATATTTTGTGCATGGGCAACTATGACTAATAAAGTGTCACAAATCCATTCAGCAAATAACTTCTCTTAATCAAATCAGTGAACATGATCATTAAGAGTACTTAATATGTCAAATGTTGAATTCAGCACAACATTCTTGAAATAATTCAAGCTTGACAGACACAGCAATTAGTATTACTGCTTGCAAAGAATCATGTATAAACTATTTACTGACAGTATCTCGCCGATATTTCACATCTCATCATAAATCCACAATGGGAGCCGCAAAATGTCCACTATAGAGGGTAACAATTGATTTTTATTCCATTCCCACATTCCAAATAGCTACTGCCTGCCACTTCCTTGTATGATTTTACATCACAAATCTTGTTTTCCCCCACAGGCTTGTACAAAATGACGATTATAATAAAAGAGAAAAAAAGCAAGAGCCACTTCAGCCGATTGAAATGTCTGTTCATCCCACTCAATCCATTGACCTTCTGTCTCCGGTCTTCAGGAGACTCAACAAAGGTGGCAGGTGAACTCTTCCACCTCTACAGTCAGCTGATCACACTGACGAAATCATCAATACCTTTGTGTTCACATTCAACCAGCCTCGCTAATTTGTGAGAAGTAAAAACAACAATATCCTCGGATGTACAAATATTTCCGAGTAAGGCTATAGGAAACCTCTAACCCAGACTGAAATATATAATGAAAAATAACTGTGCAAATAGTCATAATTATTATTCAAACTGATGCTGTGGAGCATTCATGGATGTGTGAAGTCCCAGTGAAGATGTTTTAAGTTAATGAAATGTCATGAAGTGTCAATCAAGTTAATTAAACACAACAGTGATAGTCTTGTGTGATTTCACCTCGTGAGATTAGCTGTTTCTGCTTTTACTGGATGTGGAGGTGAAGCAGAGGTGGAGGCAGTCACCCCTCCCAGTCTGGAGCCAAGCTGTAGGGACACTAGTATCAAACATGCTCACTGACCACAATGCCAAAGAGTCGGGCCCGCTGGCATTGCAACCATTTAACCGTGGTTATGAGAGTCCCACTTCTAACCGGGGATCCTTCAAACAGCTCACACACTGGCCACTCCTCCGGTGACCTCTCAGCAAGTCATCTCACTTATGCAGCAGAGGTACCCCGCCCTGGTCTTGAACCTGAGTCCACAGTGTACCAAACACAGCAACACCAAAGGGCCGGGCCCATTGGCTTGGCAAATTTAACTTTGCACTTGGCACTTTGTCACAGGATGTTCTGCTGTTCTACTCCCCAGCTGGCTGATGGCCTTTAACTCAAATTTGGATGTGTTTGTGGGCATCAGAGACACTGGTGTTACGGGTGTTTCAACTCCCGCACCTTCACAGAAACTATTCCTTCCACAGATTTTGCAATATTGACTCCACCATTATGATGCTTTGCAATTATGCTCTGTAATAACGTCCAGCCAATGGTTGGATGAGTTTGTGTTATCATGCTGCTTCAGCATGTGATTAGATAGCAATCAGCAACATCCATGGCTGGAGGACTTGTGTATTTGTTTTGTCCCATTTTCGTAATCACAATATCTCAATAACACCTTGAGGGAATGACTTCAAACTCTGTACAAATATTCACTTGAAATGTTCCCTCAATGTTTATGACCTACTGATATTGACCTTTAAGTGACTGACATTGCGTCATGGCACAGCTCTCCTATGTGCACTCTATAATTACTGTATGTTCAGTTTTTGCCCCCCAAAAAATCCCTGAAACCGTTCCTCCAGGAAATTACGATCATGCCAAAACAAGCAAAATTTTCAAAATCTCCAGGGTTTAACATTTTTGAATATTTCCCATGATTTCTCTACATTAGATACCCGATTCGATGCAAATTCATAAAACCAATATTGCAAAATAGTCGTGTGGATTTCCAAGGTACTTATCACTCACGGGGGTCCTCATAATGCATCCAATGGTGATGCATCGATCTGTTTTGAAAATAAAGCTGTAAAAGCTAAAGAAAATCAATACATGGCAATTTTGGAGACTGTTAATGCTAAATTAGACATTGACCCTGTAGAAGCAACAGGGAATTAGTCATCCAAAGGTTGGTTAAGTGCAAGGTAGCTGCCTCCCGCCCACCCCTACAGCTGCAGGGAGAGATCTCTGATAGGTTTAATAGAAAACGGTACTAATCGCATTAAGGTGAAAAACATCACTGAATGGTGTTAAATAGTTCAGGGAGGCTAATCAGCTTGAAGTTTTTTCTTTTTATTGATTGGCAGCCTGGTGGTACGGGTAAACAAAACATCTGACAAAAAAATCTGCCCCCTCCCCCCAACGGTGTGTGCGTATTGTGAAAAGACATGTACTGTAGTGTGAGCTAAAACATAACCTAGAAGTAAATCAGCTTCATTATTATGTTTTTTCCCTTCGTCTTCTCCTCTGAGGTTATGCACCCTTGCATAAGCATGCCAGAAAATGGTAATGAAATGCCTTTGATATTGATACAATACTCGCAGCTCCTCCCTTGCAGCCTTTCCAGAGGTTAAAATTACCCTGCACGTTTGTGCTCAGTCCCTCTTCACACCAAGATAAATATTGCCAATCTGGCATCAGCTGGCTCTTGCTCGCCTCTGTGGCCAAAAAGAAAAATGGTCCGCTTTCCCAAAGGAGTACAGGCAATGGAGTTGTGCGCGAGGCTATCAGCGCTGTGCAACTTATGGATGCTGTCGATATTAGATAGCACTTTCTCTCCAAAAGAATGTAGTTTATCTGCGAGCCAGCTGATTGGCGGAGATGGCTCTCTTTGTACAGATGTCAGGGGTGACATTTGGAGACATCCTGCTCAAATGGAATGTTTTGAGTCAGTCAGTGCAATAGTTCAAATGTTGACAGTAGGGGATATGCCGAGCCCAGAGAGAGCACATCCCTCAAGTGAAAAAATGTTGCTAGATTGGATCCACCACATGCCAAATGGAACAAGATTATGATGCACTGTGTACTCTGACAGCATCTGGCCTTGTGCTGCTTATCACAGAATACTAAATTTGTTCACACGTTGATACTACCTGTCTGGGAAACTGTATTCATATCAACATAAGGATTTCATTATCCTTTCTGGGGCTGTTATAAGAGAATACATCATCCGGCGTTGATGTTGTTGGAATAAATCTGCTTTGAAACGATAAAATACATAAATATCCAGAGAAAAGTTGACAGTTCTCACTGTCAATACTTTGAGCAAATGAAGGCTGCTTGGATGCATTAGATCTCAGTTATACAATGTTTTTGAGAGTAGACTCTTTCCTTTAGAGAGAGGTCAAGAGTCAAGTATAATGGTGAGATCCTTGCTTCAATTGACAGCCGCACACTTCCACTATTGTAATTAGGCCCATGGAGACACAAACAACACGCCGTGGAAGGAGATATCATTACTCTCTCATGCTCCTGTCAAGAGTCACGCATCTAGTCCCGATTGGAATCACTAAACTAATACAAACAACAACTATATACACTTTAAAATGTAAAACACATCATTAAAACATCTAAACGCAGGTTTGTCTGGCTTTCTTTTTTTTTTAATCTGTCATCACAATATCCAAACTAAAAAAAAACACAGATGTAAAGAAACGCAGTGTTTTGAAAAAGGAATATTCATTCAACATAAAACTCTGCTCCATTTAATAACTCAACCCCCCCCCCCCCCCCCCCGTCTATCTGACGGCTTGTGCCATGTAATTCCCCAGATTAAGTTGCTTGAAGCCACCTTGATTCAATAACATGAGACAAGGCTAGAAATAGAGAAAAACAATAAATTAACAACATTGAGAGAAGTCACATCCACAGAATACAAATAACACCTTCACAGAAGTCAATTCTGAGACCATGAATATTTTGTCCATAGAAACCTGGGAAAATACATGGGAACAACTTTGAAGCGTTGAGTAAAATAATGAGCAGCATCTGGCAATGAGAAGGTGTCTGATGTTATTTGAAGAAAACAAGTTTAAAAGCAGATTAAAGGTATTCATTTTGAATATTTCCATCCGGGCAAATCAAGTCTTTTTTGTACTCTGATTTGTCTTCTTTTAGATTGAGAATAAACACCCTGTGCAAGGACAAGACGTGTTGTCTTTGATTATAATTACAGATGCTACAAAGAGAACAATGCACTTTTTTTCTGCCGCTTTGTTTATTTGTGAGTGATTGAAAAGAAAAAGATGCAATGATGCTTGAGGAGGAAAGCACCACACACATACTCGCACACGCACACACACACACACACACACACACACACACACACGGACGCACGGCTAATGCACAAAACCTTTTAACTCTCAGAACCTTTCAACTCAGTCAGCATTTTAATATTTGCTGTGATTTCTTTCCATAGAACTGGTGCGCTCATTAAATGTAACATCATGGCAACTTAGATCAGTAGGACTTATTATATCTTTAAACACTTCAGCTTGATGCAAAAAATCTACCCATTGTGTATCTGAACACTTGTACACTTCAGGC
This sequence comes from Aulostomus chinensis, assembly GCF_037954235.1. NCBI lineage: Eukaryota > Metazoa > Chordata > Actinopteri > Syngnathiformes > Aulostomidae > Aulostomus > Aulostomus chinensis. Next base: position 8,323,296 of record NC_141340.1, on the reverse strand, counting down.
AGCTCGAATGTGCTTTGCGTTTTTATACCTACCAAGAGTAATCCAGTAAAATCGATATATACACACACGTCACAATTATGAGACATGTCAAGTAAATTTTCAGCAATACTTCCACACAAAACTAGATGTTGTCAGCACGATGTTTTCAACCATATTTCTACCAATAAAACCTGGTGTTTTTGAGAGGCCGCAACATTTTCAGCCATATTTCTGTCAAAAAAAACCATGGGTGTTCTTAGTAAGATGTTGCGACATTCAGTGGTATATCTGTTGACAAAGCTGTGTCTGTAGTAAGACACGACGTTTTCAGCCATATTCCCGCTGGCGAACGTGTCTCTTTTTTTGCGGAATGGGATATTGGGATATATGGGATAGTTCCCTAACCCTATCCAAATGGTTTTCCTTCATTCAACGAACCATAAAACTCAAGCATTTTCTGCTGAAAAGACTGTTCATGTTGCCCGATATGTAGGCTTATGTACGAATAATTCTACCTAAAATGTGATCATACAAATGGTTCATGAGAATATTTTGTACATTTACACGGACCTCTTGTTAACAAAGACACATGTACACATTCACACAGTGACATTTTGAAACATCCAGTCTATTCTTTGTGACAAGTTATGTGTATTCTCTATAGCAGATTGATTTCCTGTAGTGAATCACTGGAGATGAATGCCTGCTGTCTGCTGTGTCAGCTGTTTCAGTGTACCCTGACGTTTAAGGTTAGCTGTCCGAAAGTGAAACAGATTTGTGGTTTGTTGAAATACCAAATGATGCACAGAAACCACTGCTCAACACCTTTTGCAATCAGACAGTATGATTACATGTTGGTGTCCGTTTAAACATCAGGCTAAGCAAGCAAAGACCCTGCAACGTTCATGTCCTGAATTTATCTTAAGAATTCAAATCTTTGTTCAAAATCGCAGTTGTTTGTCCGTGTTGTTTTATTTCCTGATACAACACAGTTAGAGCCACCTTACGAAATGCGAGCTGAGACTCAGTGACATGCAATTATGTGCCAAAAAAGCAAGATTGTATTCTGTAGTGCAAAATGAACAAAGGCACTCGCAAAGTCATTATGCTTTTCCATCTGGCTAAACCTGAAGCATCCAGTGTGTGTGAATGACAATTTATAGTTAAATCAGCAAAAAAAAACCTGCTTAAAAAATAGATAATACTGACGTCGTCAAACATGAACATACTATGTAATGCACGTAATTGATGCATTTCAACAAACCGCTTGATTAAAACTAATGACCTGGCCTGTATTGAGAAACAAACAGTATATTAATCTATGTCCCCCAGGAATCTGTGGTCTGTTTCTTTCAACTAAATTGCAAATTGCAATTATCACAACTGGTGGAGCCAATAAATTTTGGGCCCTCTGGAACATTGGTAAAGTCAATGAATTTAACAGATTCCTTACGGGTTGTTAAGGATTTATGAGAGAAGAGAAAGTGATTGTTCATAATGACGTGATTAAACTGCACTGGGTAACTTCCCACACTGGATCCACAAGGCAATGAAACTTTAATTCAAAATTATGCCGTCTCATGGAAGAAAATTGCACACATGCTCGTCATCACAAATGTCATGTAGTTAATTTGTAAAAAGAATGACAGATGCGAAAGTGCCAGATTATAAGAGTCCAACTCACTCTTGCTGGGAAATTTACCCATGAAGAACTATAAATTACCCTCGGTAACTCGGCAAAATTCCTTCTAACGCCAATGAATTTCACTGTTAGGTGAACAACAGCTTGGTATGTGGTTAATATTAGTGGTGCACCATCTTCTGGAAAGAAAAATAACAGCCTCTGTCATTTGAAACTTCCCCCTTGAGGCAATCAGTGCTACAATTTTCCGCCAGCTATTTTTTTTTCCCACTTGTCTTTAACCAGTTTTCAGTACCAGCTCATCTACATACTTAACACTGAGGGGTTGCACCAGTAGGATGTAGGAGGCACGTCAGTAATACTCTGGAATTTAAACCCTGGACTTAATTATTGCCAAACTCAAAATGATCAATGGTGTCAACTCATCAAGTGCATGCAAACAGGACTGCTTTCTTCGATGTATGATATAGATTCAGCTGTGTATGCATCCAGGTGTAACTTGCCTGCTCTCGTTCAGATTTTACACTTGAACTGCCTGCTCAAACATCAACACGCCACACACCCTCTACACAGACAGTTAAATCCAGAACAGTGTACGCTGCTGTCGGAGCGCACGCATTCATAGCACCGCAAAATCTTTGATGTTCATCACTACAAAAAAGGTACTCATCTATCATAATACATGCCACTAAATATAACTCCACCCATGCTGATGATGCCTGAATCCAATCTGACAACGACATAAGTAGCTGCTTAAAACTTAGGTTTTTTTTTCATGCCGTGCTCTTGTCAAGGATATCCTGGGGCGATGTTGTCTGTGTGGACGATAAATCATGCTGTAAAAATCATGTGTGACGGCCTAGAAACAAATGTAGGTCTATGAATACTTCCACGTGCTTCAGCCTGCTGCAGGTTGGATTGTTTGAGGGGGAAGGGAGGGCCATAAAACATTTCCCTGCATGCCAGTGGTTCTCACATTTTTGTTGCAAGCTCCCCCCTCATCCATTATCCAGGTCCTGTACTGCAACCCCCCATCAATTAAAATGTAGGTTAATTGTCTTCCCTGAATATTAATGTAGAGTGATATGTGTTATATCATTAGAAAGCATGCCACGGCATGCAAAATAGCCCATTTGATATAAATGGACAGCTGGAAAACTATTCTGTATTATCTTTAGGTTGTCAGGGAGAGAAAAATAATGGATGCAGCAGTTAGAAGTTTGAAACTTTAATTAGGTCTTATTATTGATTACAAACAACAGCCAATCAGAATGTGGTAATTTTCTCTCTCCACCTCATTCCTATTCTGCATAATTTCAAGGATTCAGTTTATCAAGTCGTTTAAATTGACCGTGTATATTAAATGCTGTCAGAAACAAAGTTGAGCAGATTTATTGAACTGAAGCTTGTATTGTTAATACAGTTTGATAACTGAGTTATGGATGTTTTCTTTTGATTTGTGTAGGCCAGTATCGGGGGATTGTAATTTCACTATTTTAATGTCTGCGTGTGGACATTATACTGCCAAGTGTTCTGCCTTGTGCAAGGTTATTTATCTGGATATTCATTATTGTGTCCGTTTAGTTAAATGGCCAAATTTAGCACGCCATATACGAAGTTTACAGATGTTTCGCAGTTGACCAAACAATAAAACCTGACTTCTCCTCGAGCCTCTCTCTTGGCTCCCACATAAATTCCAACTCTCCCTTTACAAAGATTTCAAGGAACAACAAAATACTCTCTGCCAATCACAAATACTACCCCAAATCTGTCAGAGTGCTTTAGCTGTTTTGAGTGACAGGCAATAGAGCTTCAGTGCATACCATAACATGTTCACTGATTTCCAGGACTTGCCAGTAACTGCAACAACCATTTTATCCTGAGTTGAGCTCCTTTCTCTTAACTTCTCTGACATAACCACTACAGTTACTGTAGGATTGTGTAAATCTCTTTTTATCTGTTAAGTGTTGTTCGAGCTGCACTCACATGAACTTCATAGGGTGAACATAGAGCTACACTGGCTGTATCCACACCCACTTGTGTTAAGATGGACCAACCTGGTTTTGGTTCACATTTTTTGCCTGACTTCTTTCCCATGAAGTTTTCATACAGGTCTTCCTTGTTTGCTGTTGACAGAGTTACTTTGACCAAATGCTTTCACCAGGTTTGATGTCCTGCAGCGTACAACAATCTAAAACCAGTAACATTTAATCAATATTGAATTAAATGTAATTGATCCATCCATTGTCTATGCCTCTGATCCTGTCCAGGGTCACAAGGGGCTGAAGCCTGTCTCAGCAGTTATCAGGCAAGAGGCAGGGTACACTCTGGACAGGTCGCTAGTCCATCACAGGGCGCACGTAGAGAGACAGACAAGTCACTCTCATCTACTGGCAATTTGGAGTCTCCAATTAGTCAAACTTACATGTTTTTCTTGGAGAACCAATGGAGACACATGAAGAACATGCAAACTACCTGCAGAAAGGCTTCAAACCCAGAACCTTTTCCTGTGATGTGACTTTGCTAACCACTGCACCACCATGCAGCCCATAATTGATCCTGGCCTTTTCAGTGAATACAGGAATCACGAATGTCCAGCAGCAATCAGTATGACATATTGTGCTTTTCTCTCAACACTCCGGTCGTGCACTTCCAGCTTTCCTGAAAAGTTACCAATTCAACGAAGAACTCGCGAGCACTCTGAGAGTCGTGTTGTTAACAGACAGACAGAACACATTAACAATGAAAAGCTGCGTACAAGAAACTCAGGGGGAAGGCCCCATTCTTTGGCTTGCTGATAAAACAGGAGTGATAAAACCAGGTCAGATGATGAGATTAGGAAAAATTGCACGCGTACATTCTGTGAATGTCCCTATTGAGAAGCCCAAAAACCCAAACTATTTCTAGGTTATTTCCCCCCTCATATTTCCATGTGCATTCAACCAATTATAAAAGTCTCAAATAGATATACCGAGTGAACGGCACAGAAACGCTGGTCGTACAAAATGAAACCATCAATCAAGAGATTTTAATCCCGAAGTGTGACATGGAAACAGACTGAGGAGCCATCCAGTATCAAATAATAAAAAAATAAAGCCAAATAAAAATACAATAATGAAAGAGTAGCATGACATAGCTGTTCAATAGGACAAACTATATAGATGCAACAATTTTGTCTAACCCTAAACGGTCACTGTCTGGTGATCACCATATTTCACGATTTGAATTTCCTTCATAAATCATTGCCATCCATAAGATTTATACCTAAATGGTTAAGACGAGATTGTGACCAAATTGTTTAAAACCCTCATAGATCCACCCCATCTCTGACTTTGATGAAGTGCTGCGCATGGGAAAGCTGAAGGTAAACAGCAACTGGGCGATTTCATCTGAGCCAAATAGCTCAGTAAAATGCTTTCAAATTACGTTTTCTTCATTTCTGAAAAGTAATGGTTTTAGACACACAAGAATTCCTCTCGGCGGCATCAATATGTAATCATTGCTCTCCAAAGCAGGACTCCAGCACGAAGCAAGGCGGAAGTCGCCCCCTCTGCCATTTTGTCCTTTTTTATAACAACTGTTTCTGTCTCGGTTTATCGGGAAAGAAGAGATGGCTGTAGTCTTTTCTCCATTCACCTTTGATATTTCTTTGACTAATTACTAATATCATCCGCATCTTCTTCTATTATTTTTGATTGGGAAACAACTTTTTTTGTGGAACTGTCTTCATCCTAACTTCAGCCTGGAATGTGCCCTCATACACTTATCAAAGCTTTGAATTCAAGGTGAAACCAATCCATTGCGAGAAATCTAGACTTTTTTTTTTTTTTTTAAATTTAACTGACAACTGTAATTTTAGGTGCTTGGCCGTGATCGCCTCGATACTGCCCACAATCCCCCAGCGCTACAGTCGACTCCCTCCCACCCTTTATGACAAAACGAAGTGCTGCTCCTCGTTCACACTTCATTACCCACAGTAATGCCGCCGCACGATGATGTATGGAACTCTTCTCACTCCCAGACTTGCCTGTGGCAGACATGGTCCAACAAACTTGTAAAAGCAGCTACGACAAAAGTGTTTCAAACACCACACAGCAACTTTAAATGTCTGTTAAGAGCTAGAAACAGATGAGGTTATATTTATGACAACACCTCCTTGTATCGACATATCTATCGATTCTTTTTATGTTGCCATTTCAGACGCTAGAGTACGTGGGCTTACACAGTGCGTCCCACGAGTGAATACAGTAAACATTGATGTACTTTCTATTTACTTCAAAGCTGTGCATACATTGTTTAGGTGTTTGGAATCAGGCTAATCCCCATTCTGACCCAAACATTCTTATCTTCCTGTGTTTGATAATGAATTCAATAAACTCAAGAACAGCATTAGTGCACATGATCCAGACACCATCCACTTGTCTTGTTAGCTTTGGTTCATTATTCCTACATTTTCCCGTATGGTTTCAGTGGATTACAAGACCAACTGAAGTGCAGCCATTTTATGGACACTGAGTTTGTCATTGAGCCCTAAAGAAAAGTTACTTAGGTGCTGCCATTCAACATGTACTCTCATTGGATGTTGTAGTCTCTAGATCGGATGTGGGCTCAGCCTTTTGGTTCACATGACTTATTAAAATGACAAGCATGCAGCCGCCATTTTTGAGAGTTACAACCAGGAACATAATGGTGTTTTGGATTAGATAAAAAGTGTTTTGGACTAATCAGTGCCCTTTTAAGAGGTCTGGGCATGACAACAGTGGGAGGATTCAAAATAACAATGGTGGCTCAAGAAGAGGTCAGCGCAGATGCTGCCCTAGCATCAGAACTGAGAACTTGTCTTCTCGCAAAGAAGGCCAATGAAGTTTTTTTTCCTCCATGGAAAAGAGGAATTCACTCTTCTAGCGAATGGCTTCTGTCTTCTGTGTGAGTTTGTTGATCCAGTTGGTTGATGGACAGTGATAGACAGATCGATCATCCAATCCCCCAGCACATATTTGAAGTCTCTCTAAAGTATTTCTACAGCCAACTGCTTAAATGGTTGGTGTAACAAACCGTCTGACGCGTCAGGTTCCACGGGAACATTTCTGTTTTCAGTAATTGTCTTAATCCTATTGTCGATCTTTGAGCTCTAAAGCTTTTTTTCGTTGTGGTGAATTTCTCCGTAAAAGCGCATGCCGCATTTTGATAACATTTCTTGAAGCCATCTGACAATCCAGGAGATTTATTTATGGCAGTCAATAAGGAAGTTGAACAGATTTTGATGACACTATATTCATATTCTTTCTCCATGAAGCCTCTTGGGTGGATGTATATGCTCTCCAAGAGCCCTCTACAAACAACCTGACTCTGAGTTTTTTGGCCTCCAGGCCAGAAGCTGCATCTGGAAAGCACCTTTCAAGAAGTAAAACTTTGCATTTTTGCGCCGCGTACAAGGGACAATCCTGTGTCACCAAAAGCATTTCAACAAACACTTTCTCATGAATATTGAACTTCTGCCAGAGAATAATGGGAGTCGCATGAGAAGGCATACTCATTAAAAGTTTTGCTGTGTTTGTGCAGAGTGCCAGATCATAATTGAGATGGTCTGTACAGCGCTAGGATTTACTGAAGTAGCAACACTGTGCTCTCTGGAAGGCATATGGATTTCCCTTTTTATGACAAAGGAGAACAATTCCCTGAGCAGAATAATAAATTAGTTTCATCCTCAAACCTTTAGTGGTGGTTTATGTCACTGAAATTTCTCTTCGCAGTACAATGACTTATAAGTCAATACAAGTTATGGAAAAGTTGAAAAAAAAATCGGTTTTATTAAGAAAACCTTTGAATCCTATACTCAGGGAAATAACAAGGGTAAATATAAAAATTGACTGCAAATATGCAATAACTTCAGACAGATGCTCAGCCTTATTACAGCTGCTGCTCTTATCTTGTTCACCCTTCACGTGTTAGCACATTTCAATCGAAAGTTCCAGAAGTCTCCGCGGTGAATTCTGAAAACAGACTCTACACATCAATGGAGTTCAGACTATTAATTGAAGTTCCTTCTTTACAAATCGTTAGGTTGAAACAGACTGTATGTAAACAGTATGTAGATAAATATTCACTCTCAAATCCTTTTGATTTGCATTGAACAAGGAAACAGTACAATGTGCCTTTTCTTATAAATGGTAGAAAACTTTTATTCTCTATTTGTATGGGTTGGTGAGAAGAATGGTGGACCCCGATGCAGACAAAAGGAGCCAGGAACTGATGATTTATTGTGAGAAAACAAAAGACCTACAGGAACAAAAGCAACTTCATAAACTCTGGGAAACCATGGAAAACATTTGGCAGGCAAAGTCGACAGGTGAGCACATCAGGCAAATAGCACAGACCAACAATGACTGAAACAGAAAACCACACAAGAATCCAAACTCCACTAATGACACAATTTCGATGAAGGTGGGAGAGCTGATTGGATTAGAAACACTTGTGACAAAGCTGTTACTCCTGAGACACGGGTAAGCATTCAAAAAAGAAGGGAAACAAAGACCGAAAGTGGGTCAGAAGATAAAAATGAAGGAAGCGCACTTCAAAATTACACAGGAAACAACAAAGCAGGGTTTGGCCGAACACTTTACAGGGAAATACACATTATTAAAAAAACAAAACAAAAAAATAACAACAAGAAGCTGAGGAAAACCAAGAAATAAGAAATGTCAAAACTCCATGAAGTTAATGATAAAATCAAAAGTCCAAAACTAAATGTCAGACAGGACCATGACAGGATTCTTCTATAGTATTCAGGGTATGCACCCATAATATGTCATAAAATCACTTATTTTATTAGGGCGATAAAATTGGATGGGCTTAGTTTGCCCTTTTTAGATACAGAAACACAGACTGACAACTTCTTTTGGAGCCGACATTGATCATGTCAGCGGTAAAGCTGGTCAGACTTCAGAGTGTAAACATGCAACTTTTAAAACATGAGGCAAGGTGAGGCAACATGTAGCTTTTGATCTGCGACAGCCTGAGTTCTTTGACTTTGCCTGTTTGGTCTCAGTGGGTGAAGGTAATGGATAACAATGCGCATTATAAATCAGGTACATATTCATCCCTATGGAATCATCAATTCTTAAGAACATTGTATCATCATATTCCACTATGCAGTTCACCTATTGTTAGACTAAACACGCAAAGTGACTGTTCCCCGGCTTCCCCTATATTTTTCTTATTAAACTGATCCCTTTTTATGTGACTGTCAAATTAAAGTATATGCAAATATGGACCTGTAACTTCCAAATATTAAGTAGTCCGACAGTAATACATTTGGAAAACAGGCTTACTGCAAAGCCAAGACATGTCTGTCACAGGCTAACACCAGCTTCAAATCAGCTGAGATCAAATACTCCTGATTATCCTTCCATTAACCTACAAAGGCCCTGAAACATCGGTCACATGACAGCATCAAAGAGGGTCTTATAATAGCTCTTTGTTGGCTGAAAGCTGGAACAGGCTGAGAATAGCAATTATTCTTAACGGAGGATGACGGCAGTCCATAGACTGAATACAGGGTCAAAATGTTTGTGGGCACTTGTTTGCACGATGACACTAATCTACTTGGAGCTATTACATTTTTTTCACAAAATATTGTTGTGATTTTGAAAATAATTAGACATTTCCAAGCTTGACAGATAGGATTTGCCTATCGCCAAAGAAAGAGGGAAATCCTGATAGATGGCTCGAAAAGGATAGCTGGCAATGATAATAACAGTAAATCAAGGGATTATTAGTATTGGACCTCACTATAATATTTATAATCTAACATAAGCACCATTTGAACTGATTCAGTGAAGTGGGGATTTCTTTCAAGAGAAGAGATCAGAATATAAAACGGTCCTCACGTTGTGACTTATGTTACAGTGGAGCAAGAAAAAGGATTGTGAAAGAGAATAATAAAGAAACGTCTGCCTTTTGATTGTCAACATTTCTACTATCCTGACACTTTTAGATTTTGAACTCACAGCAACATGCTAACAACCTCCATGCTATCAACATCCCAATGATGCAACACTGCAAAATACTGCACTGTTGTATCACTGTTGGATGTTGTCATCAGACCACACAAAGCAACAAGGCTTTAATGCCACACAACAGTGGTGGGAAATATCACCCTATGGGCTTAATCCATACCTCTAGCAACAATATTTCTGCCCACAATGGAAGCTGAATTCTTTCTTTCATGCTGTTGTGAAACCACTCACATGTTCTTCCATGAATCAGCCATGGATTAACCCTGCGAGGCGACTGGTTTTGCAAAATCACAACGTTACAAGACCATGCGAGAAATCATCCCGCCAAGCTTCAAGTTTTGCACTTTTGTCTGAACCAGACTTTGTGACTTAGTTGGACACTCTTCCTCTTAGCCCTGGCATCTAAAGGCTTCATGCAATGGATTTCAGCTTTGTTTCCTCTAATACTGCACCCAGTTGACAAGAGTCCCTGGAGTTGAATGCTGCACCAGTATCTGGTGCTGAAATCCTCATAAACCTGCCACAAATTAAATCCTAATCTGTGAATTCAATCACTGTTTTCATTCCACAACTTCAGCCCATTTGACCCTCAACAGTAGCAGAAATGGTGTTTATTCCCCTTTAAAAGCAACAGCAACAATCATTTTAATGAAATGAAACAGGCCTCTCTTTTATTATGTGTGGATAACCAATTAAGCACAACCCTCGCCTCGAACTGTGAATGAGACTTTTTTTTTTTAGCCAAATTGGTGTTGAAATTAGCTCTAACTATGTCAGTCCTAACAGGAAAAAGGACATCTGTCATCGCGTACGTAAAAAGTCAATTTGTCAATCAAACAGCAGAACCAGTGTTAACCCCAAATTTTATGGGAGTGTTATGCCGTAAAGAGGAAGCATGTGTTTTGGCTTGTCCCAAAACAGACAGGCGCTCTTTTAATGATCTTATTATCTCTCTGCTCATGTCGGTCAGTGTCAAGTGGAGCCAGTTGTCCTCTATTCACCATCCTTTCGGGTTTCTTACAGCAGTTTTTCTCTCTCTGAAGGCTCCATCAGTGCTGGCTGATGGATCAAAGGATCTGCTCTGTGTACCTAAATAAAAGGAAGCACTGGTCAATCAGATTGAGCTGGCTTTTGAAAATAAGGGGATGATGCTTAATCATGTTGTGGCTGATATTTGTGCATTTCTGTGAGGCTGTCTTACCCACTGGATTCATATTGGATTAGGCACTTAAGGCTCCAGTATTGTCATTTAAGCTTGCAACCCTGCAGCCAATTGCATTCATGTCAGTCAGTGGCTTTACATGCACAGTGTCAGTGGAGCTTTAATCATAACTTGATTAGGCCATGTAATTGGGCTACTGTTGTTTTTCCAGTATACAAGAATTAAGGAAGAATTGATTTCATGACCCAAAAATGTCCCCCTCCAAACAGTAGGTGGCGGTCTGCCCCTTGTAGCTGGTTGTAAGAACTCACATTTGTTTGACCTTTTGCATCATCAAGCAGTATCACTGCCCATCCATGTACTTAAATTCAAACGCAGTTAAAGATAAATGGACAACTTCATTCTCCATGTGTCCATCTCCGAAAAGTAAGATTCCAGTCAGGCCAACATGTTTACATGTATTTAAAAGTCAAGTTTGAGTTTACAAACACAATTCAAAGACTTTTTGTAACATTATGTTAATGTTCTTATAGTAAATGACTCAGTGTAGGAGAATATATTTGCTCTGTTATATTATGCATCATATTAAAGCCTGAGCACTGAAACATGCAGCTTACAGACTTCCCACAAAGCCCTCTTTTCAAATGCAATGATTTGCTTCTCTTTCTTGCTTTACAGTACAATACCAAATCATTTGTTGTTGATTTGTTGTGCTCAGTGTGGTGGAAAGATGATGGAGGCTGACAACAGCATCTTTTGATATTTGCATGTATCCAAATTCTTTGTTTGGTTCATTAGCAGTGTTCCTCATGTAGATCAAAATTCACTCCTTGGTTGACTTTGAATTTGTTTGTGTACCCAAATGAAAAAACACTTTTCATTACTCATAGTCGGTTTCATGTTTTTCAACAAATGCAAAGCTGCAAATCTGTCAAATCATCTTCAGCCATCACTTTGCTTGATTTGTACTTTGGTGTGGGGTATGGAGTTATACATACTTAGAATAATAGCCTTACAATGACATGCCCTTCCCTGGAAATTTACCTCCATGTCTGCAAAAGCTGAAATTAGGCCAGTCATTTCCGTACTATCTCCCCTGGTCTGAGCTCTTTTACGAAATTGTTTATTTTGGTAGAAGTGCACTCGGTTTCAGCTGGCATTTTTTATCAATACACAAAGAAGCACAGTGGCCTCCTTCCAACTGGTGTTTTGGTGGTGTTGTTGCAGCATGCTCCAACTTTGCCAGAGCATTAGTGTAAATACTGGATGTGATGGTCGTGCGCTTAGGGTATGGCATAGGGTTAGCACAGACCTTCTGCATAGTTATAAATCAAGCTGAAGAGGCTCTACAATTTTGTGTGACTAGCTCTTAAATTCATATTCAGCATTACACCCCTATCCAGAGCAGTTAGACTCTATTGATAGCACTTCACACATTAGCATCCAACTTATTATCATACCCAAAGGTGGTACTGTGAATCAAAGGCAAGGATGTACTGTTTAATATTTCTGCCTCATTACAGTACAAGGGCTTTTGATTACTGGCCTTTGTGTGCCTCTGTCAATTTGAGGCAGGGATGTCCTTTGCTGTTCAGCAGGAAGTGCAGTATTAATAGCAGTGGATCTTAACTCCAGAATCAGAGAAGCCCTCTAAGGTGCAACACAGCGAATATCATACAGCACAGGGCCAGTAATTGGTCTTCGTATGTCACCTGCTTGACTTTAAGCATGATGTTCTCCCTTTGGGAAATCTACTGTAGCCATTAAACGTATCTCACTGCCAGCATTAATCTCACCTTTCCAATGTAATGATCAAGTGTTCCTTGTTTGGCAAGTCTAAGTCTCAGTAAGGGCCATGTCATCCATTCATTATGTTACAAAAAAGGGACCCTAATGTGCCTTGGTGTAAGTTCCAAATTATTCATCCAGCTGGTTAATTTCAGTTCAGTATCTACCAGTTTTTTTTAAGTGATGATGATTTAAAGATTTGGGAAAGAAGTACCTAATTAACAAGAAGCACTGTATAGTTTCACCTTAGTCCATACTTCGACTGAACGGATCACACCATACTGTCAGCGGGCAGGCAGAGAACCATCTAACCCCCTTGTCAGTATTATGCATATGAGCCCATTATCAGCTCATTCCCAGCTCTGTGCGGATACCTTTACAGTAGCTGCACCGAAGCGCCTCTTCCGTGAGAGCCTGAGCAGGCTGACGCCGTTCAGGTATGCTCATGCTGAGCTCTTATATGCTTGGGAAATTAGAGGAGGAGGTTCAGCTTAGAAAGGAGGTTGTTATGGTGTAGCGTGGTTGAATAAACAGTGTGATGAGGTGGGCGGACTGACTGATGGTGCAGGAACTACCCGGTGTCAATGCATCGATTCACTCACGCGGTAAAGCCAATGAAGCAAACAGCACATCTTCTTCTCTAACCCTCAACAATATATATTACTAATCAGATTCGACACACATACAGTATAACTATTGCTCTTCTCTGGTGTATCTTTTTCATATATAAAAATTGTATCATTTTCCTGCATGTACTGTATATGCCATATTAGCATAAATTATATCACATCCATCTGCTCCATCATCCAGTTGCAATTACGATATTATTACCAGAATGGAGTGCATTCTTAAATGTTAAGCTTAAAACTAAATTATCAAAGATGCAAGATGGGAGCTGGAGCCTATCCCAGCTGATATTGGGCGAGGGGCAGGGCTCACACTGAACAGGTCGCCAGTCCAACACAGGGCCATCAGGAGCAATTAGGAGTTCAGCATCTTGCTCAGGGATACTTTCACATGGTCACTGGGGAGAGTGAGGATCGAACCAGCGACAAGATGTAGCTAAGCTCATTAACTGTACACCTGTCAGGAACCCAGTGGTCCCATTTGACTGTAAAAAAATTTTGTTTGTTTTTTTGATGGTCAAGTGTTCACAAGAGCTGTAGACCCCAGAAAGTGTTTTTTTTTTTTGTTTTTTTTTTCAGGTGACACATGAAGAAATATCTTTAAAATTTTGCCCGTCATTTTCACTTGGACTCCAGGATGAAACTGAAGAGATTTCGATGGTCAAAGGTCGAAGTCACCGTCGTTGCACAAAAAGTCACAAGAACGCAATATCTTAAGAACACCTTGAGTGAACTTCTTCAAATTTGGCACAAATGTCCACTGTGACTCAAGGATGAACTGAAATTGTATGAATGTACAACCCCAACGCAGTCATGCTAGCAATGCGGTTCCAGGGATAACAATGAGGTTTAATGGTTTAGACCTCCGTTTATTTTAATCACAGTGTGCAGGATTGTATTTATAATATCCACACAGGATGAACTATGATCAATTTCATGATCCACTTACCCTTTCTCTATCAGCACATTTTGGCTTTTAGCAAAATGCCTTTTATTGAATGTCATCCATGGATTGGCACTGATATCCTTGATGCACAAAGATTAATCAAAATAACTTTGGTGCCCTGAGATGATAAAAATCTCTCCAATAAACGTGAGCTTTGCTTTCTGCTTAGTTCTGATTATCAAATGTTCGCATGCAAAATACAGTAAATTCTCTGTATGCCCCAGATGGTTTAGCAGAGCCATTGTCATTCGCCATGACACTGGCAGTTAGCACAAAACAGCAATGCGGCATGGCTGTTTAGACACTTAGCCTTGTTTTATTCTTGGTCCTAATGTCCCATAATTCCCCTCATTTCCATTGCTATTTCACTTTTATGTTTTATTCACAATATTTCCTATTTTCCTCCTGGAATTAAGGGTGATGACAACATGTACAGTAATTAAAAAACAGTACTTATTTATCACTTTTTTTCGGAACATGTGGGACCATTGATGTTTTAATTAAAATGAAAAAAAAAGTGATTTTACATGGAATACATGGAACAGTGTGTTTTGTTAGCAGTTTACACTGCAGGGGTGCGTAGAATTCAATTAGCAAAAGCACATTAACGCACCATCTTATTCTTTTACATATAATGTACACATACATAAACTCACCATTGCACAACTCTTGTTTACTGTACAGATGAGAAGTCCAACGTTCAATATGCAGCATTAAAATGAGGTGGATTCCCTGTGATATTCCTTTCCTCTCCAGGGTCCACTAATGCCTCCCCTTCCCCACTGACGCTTGACAGAGCTGAAGCAGTCTGGAGTGAGATGAGCGGCTGGCGCTGATATGACAGAGGAACAGAAAACACTAAGGTCCTCTGCCCAGTAGGAATGGCAGTAATTACTGACAATATTATCTCCAGCTGTGGGGAGAGATGTACTTCTTCCACACTTTGCCTCTGAGCCTAAGGCTGCAACCACCAACTATTCTCACACTACATTGTGATTTGGCCAAAAAAAGTAACTTTTTAAGTGTGCTAAAAAAAAAGAGGAAAATGCTAGAAAAACCTGGACACTGTACCTATTAGCATAAGATCATCCGGCCAGTGTACCTCATCCAATTGTTTCCCACGATGCAAAGTGCTTATCCAGCAGAGACTAGACTTGGAGCCAGACTACAACTTCCATGCTGGTGCTGCAATATGCCTAGGGATGGGAATCGAAAACCAGTTCTTATTGAGAACTGATTCCCAGTGTTTCAGTTCCTTGGCATTATTTGCCAATTTTGCAAACGATTCCCTTATTGATTCCAGTGGGTGCGAATGACATCGCCACGCACGTTGCATTGCTTACGCAAGCTATGCAATGTGCGTGGCGACAAACATTATAAACATTAAACATTCATAGGCTCTGGACCGAAATAGTCCCAATATTGACCTTAGTCTGAATCTGAGAATATATCAGTCAGGGTGTTCACATGAGTTTCTTACTGAATACTCCATTCATATTCCTGTGAATGGACTACAGTGCACAATCAATTTCACCTGCAGATATTAAACCAGAGCTTCCTTCTGTAAATTGACATGAAACAATTCTGTCACGTTGCCCCTGGCAAAGGTTGAGTGTTTTCTTGCTTATAATTAAAAACACTGGGCTGAATTTATAACCCTCACTGGACACGGGGTCTATATGTTTTTGAGCAGTTTGACAGCAAAAAAAACAACCAAAACCTCTTGAAGTCCTTCATAGTGTGATTAGGCTGTGAGCATTTCTACCACATCTTAATCCAATTAGTTCTTACTTTGAGTAAGACCTTATCAGGTTAAGATCGTCAGAAATTGTTGTGCACATAGCAGCATCTTATTCAGAATATAGTTTTAATCTGTTTTATATCAGAATACTTCCCTGTAAACATAGAAGCATCAAGATAATCATCCTTAAAGTGGAGCTGCTGTATCTCTAAATCAAATTAATGCAAATTTCATTAATCACTGTCTTTTACATCTTCAACTCACAGACATTGTATCTCAGCCACCCTTGTTAAATGGTTTTCATTGTTTAGTATGAGATTGTTACTCCATTATATCCACTAAAGATTCACCTGATAAAATACACCTGCCAAAAGAACAGGAGTGAATTTGTGTAAAGCAATCCCAGTGTCACAGTGTGTATTTTAGGGTACCTCTGGGAGAGTTAATGGTCCAGAAAGATGTTATATGTATTTTAGTCTTTCCTGCTGTTATTGGGATCATGATGCCAGTCGCACACGCACATAAATGCTGATCAACTCATTGTGACATTCGAGTGAGTATCAGAGAGCGAGACTGGGTCCCTCCTCTCCATACGTCCCTGCCGTGGCCGCGTCGCCGGGCCTGAAATCGAAGGAGGGAGCCTGTCAGTGGAGGATTGCAAGGCTACAGTCACATCATTAATGGAAGAGTACAGCTGGGTTTTAAGGTCAAAGGAGAATGACAGGGTGCAGGTGATCTGATCTGTTCCAAAGCATCAAATGGAGTAAATGGTTTATTGATCCTGCCCTTTTCTGAATAGAACATAAGAGATGAGATGTTAATAAAGACAGAAGCTTTAATGAGATGACACCTTCACTGTCACACACCTGAGCGGTGCATTCTACTGTCCACATCCCCAGGTGAGAAAAGACTGGGACATTCCAAGGGTCCTAACACTATTTTTACTTAAATTTTACCTTAATAGAGTTGGTTACTTTTTCTAAGACTTCAACATATCTAAGTTGGTCTGGACAAGTATTATTAATGAGTTGCATCAGTCCAAATTGATCAGGGCCTTAGAGAAGATTATCAAAAGCATTTGAGAGAGAAAGAATCTATTGATTCTTCGGGTTAGTTGCTTAGCTTTCCCACTGAAATCTCATTAAGGATGAAGGGCCCTGCCACAGTTGGCTTTGAGCAGTGTTTACTATCATCCACACAGGATTTTTTAATTACGAGATCTGCCTAGCTGCCAGAATCGATAGTTGCGAATCTAACATCAGTGGGTGGGGAGGGGAGACCCACTTCAGTTTGGGACGGGAAAAATGAAACCGATGGCTCTCTGCTCTGGGTGCTCTGTTCAGAGCCCCTCAAAGCTTTTGCCTTCTCTTCTCATAACCTTGAAAAATACAAGACAGACTGAAAAAAACAGACATAGATTACTATCGTGAGAAAGGCTGGTAAGATTATTTTTCCCTACACCAATAAAAGCACCATTAGCTCAAGGTTAGTACACTTGCTCCTGCATTCTGATTTTATTTTCTAGGGTTTTACCGATAGAAATTATGATTGGCTGATGTGCCTTGTTTATTAAAATTCATCCCAACCATGTTTGAAAGTGGAAATGAGTATTTTGGAACAGGAACACTGTATGTTTTAAGATTATTTCAGTATTACTGGAGTGTAAACCAGCATTACTAATTAATTAGAGATAAAATTGATCTCTCATAATTACTGTCTCCTTTCTATTTGTGGGCTGGAGCCACACAGCTAACAAGATATGGCTGACGAAATTAGGGTTTAATGAGAAAGATGCTGTTGGAGAAGAGTTAGAGTGAAACCTGGTGAGAAAATATGAATTTTTCATTGGAACAACTGAAGGATTTTACAGCCTCTGAATTTAACTCCAGGCAACAGGGCAGTAAAACAATTCTGAGACCTGTCAAAATATTTGACACTGTTTGAAACATTACAGCTGTGAAATCGAAAACACATTAATGTTGGAGATGATGCTGCTGTATGCTTGGGCATGTTCATAATCCAGATTATTCACAGGCTAATCAGATATTGTTGTGTAATAAGAACTATAATTACAATTTTTCCTTGTCCTTGAGTCTTTCAATAAATATCCCATCTTCAATAGTGATATTCTATCGATTGAAATCTCACCCAGGAAGTCAAAACCTACACTATTTTTTTTTTAAATTTACTGAGATACAAATTGTCAGCAGCAACTTTCCCCAGGCTAAGATAAAATTTGACAGTGAGTTACTTGTACTTTAATCACGTTAGGCACCCAAAAAAAAGTGAACCCTCCAACCGCAATGTGGCATCCATTCATTGTCCAATCAGTCTATTTTATAGTTAATGAAACCCCTACAATATTGCTGAGCACAGTGTGAGAGTGCAAGAGGGAGCAACATAAACACTATCGACACACACAGCGTATATACTCTCCTGATGTCCTCGTCAAACTGTCTGACTTGAAAGCCAGCTGCTCTAATTAGCTATGGATTCTCCTGTACAGCGGCTCTGCCTTGTTATTTGACATGATGGCATTCATCCAAAACGCCAACAATAAGTGTTTGAGCAGCTGCCACAACCCGAAATGAACCTTGAGAAGACGGTTCACAGAAACATCAAGAAACGAGGCCAGGAGTGCGCTCAAAGTTTATGCAGTTAAGGATTTTCCTTTTAGCCTGTCATCAATGTCCACTTTAATACCTTTAGTAATAAACTACTGCCTGAAGAATAGCTGAAAATTCCTGGCTGCCTCATTGTTACTTAGCTTTTCCTATTCTTGTTAGACTGATTATACTCTTTAGAGAACAGCAAGTATAAAATTCGTCAAGGTGAAGGTAATTATTACCAATGTATTATAGCCGTCTGGAGAGCAGTTTTATCGTGCCTTAAACTAAAGTTGATACGTTAACACCCTCATTTCATTGGTTCCCATTCACTATCGCTAATATGCTAACACCCCCACCTTTTTGGCTCACATTCGCTAACGTGTATGCTAACATCCCCACCTCTTTGGCTCACATTCGCTAACATGTGTCTGCTAACACCCTCAACTCTTTGGCTCACATTCGCTAACATGTGTATGCTAACATCCTCACCTCTTTGGCTCACATTCACTAATTCACTAATGCTAATGTAGAGGACGAACATCCTCCTGTCACTTTGTCACATTTGCTAACATTTTTATGCTAACACCCTCATTTCATTGGTTTACATTCGCCAGCTAGCACAAAACTTGAGCGTAGCTGTCTATATAGCCTCAACCATGACTGAATGAAAAGATCCTTGATGGCACTTTTTTCTGATACATCATCTATTGTAAGTCTTTGCAAACCAGAGGAATACAGTAGGTGTCAGAAGGAAGGAGTTAAAAATAGCCATCAGGTTTTGCTTCCTGCCTGTAAGACTGAATTGAAGGTTAAGAAAAAATATTGTGTACAAGTACATTTATGAATGAGGTCAAATGTAGTCATTATTCTTAGCCACTAATGGAAAGTACCTCGAAGCACTGTCGATGAGTTTATCTGATTATGTTTGAAAATGTCTGTTTTAATTAGCCTTGGGTCAGATTTTTTGAAAAAAAGCTCATGAAAAGCACAACAAAATTAAAGTAAAAGCTGTTCTTGAACTATTTGGAGCAAATGATCGATTCTGGTGTAATTTGAAAGTAAATACTGATGTTTTCTGCCCAACAGTTATAAATGTTTTCAGTGCTATTAACCTAATTCCGTTCTGGATTTCTCACACACACACACACACACACACACACACACACACACACACACACTTACTCAATTTTTTTTTTTAATATGGATTAAAGTGGTGGACCCACCAACCCTAAAACACAGACTGACAGCCATACAGCCAAGTTGCCAGAGTGGCTAAAAAAAAGAAAAAAAGAATCCAATTACAGTATTTGAAGCACTTCCTTAATGCTGATACAATCAGCAAAGTCTCACTGACTGCATAATTTTGGTTTCGGAAGGCTTTTCCGTTCAAGCTAAAGCATGAAATGCGAAGTAAATAAAACACAACGGCCTTTCTTTGTACGCATGAATAAGGTTGCAGAATTTTTGTCAAACGTCATGACCCGAGAATCATTGTTCAGAGAACTGGCACCGTGTACGAGTATCCACTTCACTGTTTTATATTTCCTGTTGACTTTCTTCAGCTCATTGAATCTCAGCTGTTCACCCTTTTTTTTTTTTAAGCATCTACGCTTGAGTCCTACATAAGAACATCATTAAACTCTGATTTTCCTTGGTGTATTGATGGAGCTTTAATTGTTTAGAATGTGTTTGCTTTGAAGATGTATTCATTTTTTGCCTATTTGAGTCACATATAGTGATTTTGCTCTAAGGTTATTGGTCCTCAGGCACATGTGCATACAATGAAGTAAGCCAGCAACGTCTTTATGAGCCTCTGTTATACTCTGATTGTGTGGTATACTAGCAGCGTGTTAAAAGACTGAGTGCAGTGGCCCACAGGACTCAAAAGCACCTGCACCGACACCTGCAAAGATCCCTCGAGCATTTCTGTGAAATGCTTCCCACAACACAACTTAAATCAGCACACTTTGTCCTTGTTTCAGTAAACAAGATCTTGAAGGTGTGCGTTTTTGGCTGCAGCCGGCATGGCCTTAGTCCTCCACAATCAAAACCCCAAGCCTCAGAACCACTCAGTTCCTTTCCCTCTGAAGAATTCTTATCAATCAGGGAGCCCTCCGCCCATTGCCACAAGAGTTCTCTCATTCCCAGCCAGGATGAAAAAAAAAAAAGACTTCAGTCAGTCGGGGATATTGATAGAGGAAATACAGAGGCCTGTGGATAACATGAGTGCCTAGAGTCTAATTTTGGTAAATGAAAGCCTTGGAACATTGGGGAAGATTGCAGCCCCTTCACAAACAGCCTATTCATAGTCAGGATTGACATCAAGAACTGGGAAATTAGACTTTTGTTAAAACCGTTTTCAACTGACTGACACAAGGGAAAATGTAATGTATGTTTGATTGGCCGAAAGAAGGAGATTGTGATACAAGTGGCCAAATTAGAGTTCTCTGCAGGGTGTTTGGGCTCAGCCTTGGAGATTGGGTGATCAGCTCGAGGGGCGTCAGCTGAGGTGCTTCGGGTATGTGATTGGGAACGGCTCCCGTTGGAAGTATTCCTGCCACGGCCAACTGGTCAGAGACCACGTGGTAGACCCAGATCACGCTAGAGGGGTTATATATCTCATCTAGCCCTGGAAAGGCCTTGGAGTCCCCTCGGAGGTGCTGTAGTGTGTTGCTGGGGAGACGGACGTCTGGGTTACCTTACTCACTCTGCTGCCACCACACTCAGGCTCAGACATGCTACGGAAAATAGATGGATGATTGGCCAAATTCACAAGGGAGAATCAAGCTATATGCTTCCAAACCTTCTGTGACTGTGAGATAAATCATCAGACACAGTATTCCGTAACCATTTGGAAGACTGATTTATTAGGACATCATTAATGATTACACAGTATGGTCATCAGGATATCTCTACTTATATTAAATCATTGAGCATGGACAACCAATTGATTTTTGTGTGTGTGTGTGTTTCTAACTGGAATCAATAGGTAAAAAGTGTGGCATTTGATTAACTGCCATTACATCCACTGCGATGCGAGTGGTGGGTTCGTCTTGCATGTGGTCTGTGCTCAACTTCAAGCAGCGTTTTAAGTGAAACTTTGGTAAACTTGAAAACAAGCCCGTAAATAGTGCAGATTAGGGGTCCAAGCAGCACACACAGAAATTTTTGGATTATTTCTCAGCAGAATGGTTTGAAAGCCATTACAGTGAATTTCCTGATCACTTGGATGAAGATACTCAGACGGACTTGCCCTGTCATCTGAATGAAACTTAAATTGGACAAAATCAGATTCAGGAGGGAATTCTCTGTTGTTCCAGTGCATGCAAGAGAAACATGACGAAATGCCAGTGTGTTTACAACAGCGCCCCTTATGGCTACATTGTTTCATACAGTTGTTATTGTTTTTATGAATGAGCCTATTACAGTACATGAAGAGCAGCAATTCACACTTGCAATATAATGCTCGTCTTGATTGTTTGGCAGACTTCTTCTTTTTTTTTTTTTTTTTGGTAATAGGAAAGTTAATTGCTACTTTTGGCATTCTGCTCCTGAGTGAGACGTGAATGGACAGCAACAGTCCTGACACTGCTGTGGAGCTAACAGGCTGCTGACTGCTGCAGACAGCACAGTTAGAAGACAGACTTTGCATCTATATAAGTGTCGCAGACAGACTTTGCACAGCCCATCTGGAACACACACACATACACACACACACACACACATTGAGGAGCAGAATCACTGACTGAAATCTCCACTGTGCAATCTGCCCATATGCCATTCTTGTTTACACACTATTACATTGCTGCTAAATGTAGGCAGCTAATTGTTAATTGTTTATTCGCTAGATTGCACCCTAAGTACCGCTCCTGTTGCTTTTTGTAATATATTTAGTAGGTGCACGGTTATTTTACTAATAATTTGTACTTGTGCTCATTACGTTGACTTGTGTAAAATTACATCGTAGTAGGAAGGAAATCTAAATGTCAGAAGTCTGTTAAGTTATTTTCTTTCTCGTCTCTGAAGGATCAGTGAGTGGAGAGGTTCGCTTTTAGGGTTAAATTTCAGGTAATCATCTCCAAGATGACCCGCCCTACCTGGAAGCACAACCCTTTGACACAGATTGGCAGCTTCACACCCCAAGATAATAAAGAACAACTAGGTCATAAAGCCTCGCTTACCCAGCCTATCTATACATAATGGACGCACAGGGAACATGTTATGACCATCAGGAGGCGGCGATATCTTGGACGAAGCCCTTTTCTCCAATATGAGCACTGCCCCATCTTACAGATGAGCCCCTTGTCTCTCACTTAGGTCACAGTCCTCATAACTATACAGAGAAGGCCTAAGGGGAGCTTTAACATACATGACAGCTCTTAAGAGGAGAGCCATCACCCAGGGCATGACCTAGCTATGACCCAGCCAGGAACCAATGCATTCAGCCACACTCCAGTTTTCATTCATGCTGCACGTGTAAGGCACGACTTCATGAATTAAAAAAAACATAGGGACGACAAGCAAGAGAGAAGCGCATAAATTTGATTGGCCAGTGAAACGTTCAGACATGGACAACTTCCCTCTGCTTGTTAGATATGCCCCACACCGGCCAAGTTCCTCTGGTTGTTCAGCTCCATGAGAAATTAAAGAACCTCTGGTGACATTAGCTAACTTACTCTGAGACGGTGATGGGAAGTGACACACGAGCGGAAGCTCAGGTGGAATTCACCCTCAGGCAAGCGAGGAAGATAATCACTTATGAACTATATCTATGGGCACAGGTTGAGGAAATTTTTGGGCTAAATGACCTAAATGTTACCACTTACTCATTTCAAATGATGTGAGAATCAGTCGGGAGGAGGGTCACTGTTGTTGTAGGGAAAAGAGCATCCTGGATTCCATTCAACCCTGGACTTGAGAAGCAATGTTAATAGTAAATTATGATGTTCTAGCTGATAGAATCTTGGCGTCACACACACTCGGAGTGCCAAGATGAAACAAATTGAATTTTTTGCCATTTGTGTCCTCTGAAGAGGTTTGACAACGTTTTACTGCATCTCTGTGCTGCACTGATAACTATTTCTTCATTCAGTGGCTGGGGCAGAATCCTAATTTTTTCTACTAATTCTATAGAACAAGGCAATGAATAATACCTGCAAATATGTTAATCATGTGATATCTGGTGTCTGTTGTTCACTTACGGGGACACAGCAAGTTGGATTTCTGCTACCTTGTCATATGTCTGATCAAACCTAGATTTCATTTTCTTCGGGTGAAGCAAATGACCCATGACATTGCTTATCAGGGCTCTGAGCGCATTTAGGTTTCAAATGTGTGTGTTCACTGTATTGTTAGTCAAGAGAACTCCCTCAGTCATCGACGAAACCATACTCAATTTAGTCTTTGATAACTATGTTAAAAAAACACACACACTTAATACATTTTGATAGTAGTATTTATAGTAGTTTAGATTAGCTGGTGAAACATCTGACTCCCAGTGTTTCTCGTATCGTCTGACCAGGCCAACAGATTTCAGCAATTCCTTTAGGGTTACCACAAATAGAACTTTATCCAAAGCAGAGAAAATACTTTTCTATTTCACAACACAAGTCGTAAGAATTTTTCAAAATATGCGGCATACACTTGATTCAGAAGAAACTCATTAGCACTGGATTACATATGAATTATTTAATTTGTACTTAATGCTCTTTTGAGGAACATTAGCCGTTTATTTGCACTATATATAAATACGATTCACATACTGCAGGTATCTGCACTTAAGCTTCTGCATTCCCAACCTAAATAGAATATTCACCCTTGTTTTGATTTCAATTTATCAAAGCAATGAACACTTGACGCTCAAACGTGTCACAATTGCTGCTCTAATGACTGAGCCGTCTCTGCAGAGTACAGTTTGAGTTGGTTTAAGAGCACTACAGACTGTTGTATTGTGTTCCTCTCCATTATGAACACGATCATTAGAGTAGGTGTTACTTTCTGTTCGAGTGATTAATGTGCAATGTGTTCATTATCCGTACCAATATTACTACAGGCTATTCTGTCTAAAAAAAATGTCATTTTGAGGTGTTAGGTTGCGTGAGAATGTGATTGTGATGTGTTCCTCTCTATGTAATCTGTGAACTGTTGGAGGCGGAGGGGCTCGACATGAGGACTCTAATACCTCGCTGGGGGAAAGCTGCTCAAGGATACAAATTAGACCACTGATTCTGAGTCAAATCAGTGGAAATAGCATCCCTTCTGCATTGAAAGGAGACATTTTGTCTTAAAGTTAACATAAAAATGCTGCTTAATGTAGCTTAAAGACAGTAAACCTGACAGAATGATGGTAAGAGTGAGAGGGAATAGTAGATTAGAAATGGAAGGAAATGAAACAGAAATAGTGGAGAGCAGTTCAGGACATTGGCATCCAGTCGTGGTGTAATTGAATTAGCTGAGCATTTCCAGCTCGAAATTCTAGAAAAGTGGCACGTATGGGTTTACGTATTTGGGGTCGAGCTGCAGTGTAGTTTTAGCTTGATCTGGCCATTTATGTGATTGCTGTCCTCATAAACAAGATTTGATTTATTGACAGATGTCCACCTATGGACCTTCATGTGGCACAGAGTCCCATTACAGCTGCTTGCAGTCATACTTTGTTCCAGTTGCCGTTCTCCTTTCCTTGTTTTACCAAACAAATCAGCAGGCATTTACCCTCTCATTTGAATTTGAAGAAACGCAATTAAAGAACTTTGACAACTTCACATCGCCGAGTTCCTCTTGGTGTAGAGGTGTGTTGTGTTGGTGATTGCACCTGCTATGATGATACCTTTACTGTTTTGCTGGTCATCTTCAGGCTTGAATGACCTACAAAGCATGGACAGGATGCCAGGGTCAATTTGGGGCTGATCCAAGTGCATACATCCCTGAATAAATCCATCCCCAACTGTATTAGAGAAGTATGCTAGTCCGGCTTATCAACAGTTTCAGTCAGAGTAATGCACTTACCAGCTTTCATGAAACTAAAACAATAAATCAACTTTGAGTCTGTAGACAAAAGGCAACGCATTCTTATTTGCAATTACTATCTGCATAGTACGCTGCTACAATTTTTGAGCAGGAATTGGTTCCAATACAGGTAAACAATTCATGCTGAGAGCAAAAGATGCTGAACACAGTGAAGATATCATTCTTCTTTTTTCTGCATTTATGTTTGTCATCCAGCTCCTAAACCCAACTATGCATCTTACTGTAAATTGTAACCAGCAAAAGAAAGTCCTGGCCCAGATATCTTGGGTTCTACACCAGAAGCCCTGAATCTTTGGCCGTTGCCCCCAAAGTCTGTACATCATGGACAGGTTTGGAGATTTAGTGGATGCAAAAACTTTTCTGCAACATATTTTATGCATGAATCATTCCACACTGAATTCGATGAAATATGAGCAATGAAATTCTTTTTAGGCATCAAATCATGCCAGTGTCAGTGGTCATAATGGTCATTTTAATCATCAGAACCAAAATCTGTAATTTGCTGTGATAAAATCATGCGTGTTGAGTTTCAAAAATGTCTCAGGACCAAATCGGAATCATCCAGTTCACAGACTCATTGATATTCATCCTCAACCCCAGAGTTTCAGAACAGTTTAACCCAGACCAGATGTGTAAAAGATAGATGTAAATTGAACCTCAAACATGAATCTTTCATCGCATCTCAACAGAAAAGTTCCCCGAGAAATCTTAATTTTCACTTCATAAATTAGCATCAGCATTAATTTGCTGCCGATACAGAAAACTGCTGCTGTAAGGATGCTTTGGATAACAGATCCATGATGTTAGACAAGATAGAATGTCCTGATATGGGATTGTGACCTCAACTGTGCATTCAGAGAGGATGTGGGTGTGGTTTGTACCGGAAAAGTATTGTACAGTTGTTGTACAATTCAAGGTTGGAGCAAACATTAGATTAATTGAGTCAGTGAGATATTTCAAGTATCTCTGAGATTTGCTTTTGAGAAGGAATTATGGAGCGATATTTTATTGGCTTTGTTTCTCTCAACTGAGGTCATGACCCAAAGAACAAGAGGATTTTCTCAGGAGGATGACTGGCGTCTCCCTTAGGGGTAAGGTGAGAAGCTCAGTCACCCGTGAAGTCCTGGGAGTAGGGCTGCTGCTCCTTTCCAGGGGAGGGAGACAGTTGAGGTGGTTCAAGCATCTACTCAAGATGCTACTGGGGCGTCTCCCCAGAGAGGTTTTCCTGATACGTCCAGCTGGAAGGAGGCTGCGGGGCTTATCGAGTACCAGGTGGAAGAATTTTATCACCACACTGGCTTGGGAATGCCTCAGGGTCCCCAAGTCGGAGCTGGCTGATGTGGCCATTGAAAAGGACGACTGTGGTCACCTGCTGGAGCTACTGGATGGATGGATGGATGGATGGATGGTGGATGAAACCAGTATTGAACTTTCTAACCTCAAACTTTTTGCCAATGCAAGATTTGATTGCGGTGGGGCTGCACTGTGAGCACTGTTGAGCTTATTTCTACACTACTCAGGTGTAAAAAATGGCTTTGTTGCAACATGAATTGAAGCCTCAACAATCAGTCGTGCCAAGAGCACACGCCATGTCAAAAACACACACGCCTCTACTGTATATCTCAGTGATTCTATTGAAATTCTGGCAGTTGTAATTTCCGTTACTGTCACATTATCCGTGCTTATCTGACTTCAGATATGGGCTCATCAGTATCAATAAGCTTTTATTTTACTTGTACTGTAGAAAAAAATTGCATGCATATTGTAGCCAGCAGTAATCAGTTACTTTCAAAGGGGAGCACAGAATGGGGAAACATCAATATCAACAGTGAGAGAAGAAAATGGCTATGGTCCTTTCACCATCCAGAGCAATGCCGGCCCAGTTAATCAAAGCCAGTTTGCAATCGTGAATGCTGCATGGAAGTTGATCCGTGTCGCAGCTGAAGTCAGTATCACACATCAGTATATTCACAAGGCTGCATTATTTGTCACTTCAAGTCCCCAACACAGTCGTACCACCATGAACACATCTAAATGGCTTTTTGGTATAAATCACCAGAGGAAGACAATTAGTTAAAGTAGTTGCAAGCATCAGAGATTTGTTAGAGAAACACTTTATAGTTTTAATTGTGCATAAGAGGATTTAAATCATCACAGAACACTAATCCTTTGTAAAAGTAAATTGTAGTTTATAACTCATGTGTTGACAATACTCAGTAGAAAGCGTCATCTTTATTCTGCAGCTACTTGTAGAAGGCCAAGCCTCCTTAATCTCTGGGTTCAGTCACCGGGGTGACAGACAGTGACTGGTGTGTCCACAGTGGCGGTATGAGTAGTGATAAGAGTTAACTTTAATTTCCCCGTACATGCTCACTGTCCACTAAGCTAGCCACTCCGCTTGTCATCTTTGCTCTGTCATTTCCCTTTGATCACAATGTCAATATCTATACTGCTCTCATTTCCCAGGATGACTCGCTGCCATTTACACTAGGAAATTAATTCGGAAAGTTATTAATGCTTGATCATAAGGGACTAGTGGCTCTGATTTCTAGGTACATTTCCTGACAGTCTCCAAATTCTAATTTCATTGGCTTATTGTCAGTGGGTGCCCAGGCCAAGACACAATGCAAATTAAAATTCTCGGGGTAAAAAACGGAACAGACGTGAGGATATTCGACGCAGTGATTGAAATGACAGATGCTGGGGGGGAGCCACCCACCATGTAATTACTTGCACATTGTTATTCCTCATTTATTCTCCTGGAGTATATGTTAAATGCATATTAAGCACTGATACATACGCAGCACAACTGCATGCTGCAAGATGAGGCTCAATGGTGCTCAGTCTTCCCGTGTGTTCACGAACACAGACGAGGAGGGCTGATTATTGGAACGTGACATCTGTCCCAGCTGATACAAATATTTATTATAACAAGTTGACAAGGTCATATCTCTAACGTTATTTACATTTCATTGCTATAATGTTGTGGCTCTGGTGAGGACAAAGAGTAGATGAACATAGAAGCGCACAAGTGTGAAAGCCCCCCCATGGATTTTGGCTGGAAGAGTTTGATATTTTCATATGTTTGTTGCTGAATGCATTTTCACAGCAACTTTCTGCCCTTAGCGTTCGCTGATAGCAGGCCAGGTGACCAACATGGTGACAGCAGCAATGGAACTGTCTGCAGGATATATAAGAACACAAAATGGAGGCAAGTGAGGGAGAAAGTGATGAGGGGAGAGATGTGACAACAAAGGAGGTTTAGGCTGCACCCTTGTCCCAGAGTCTTTCAGAAACGAAGCATTTTAACAAACAGGAAATAATGAAGCATTAAAGTATATTTAGTCGAAATTGTGATCATGACGTGGGTTTTTCAGTATTTTTTGTCAATCCATTTATTACAATTACATTGCAGCACCAGTATGCTTACTTCGACCATGGTTCATGGTCAGAAATGGTGGATCGACTTTGAGGTATGAAGCCTCTTAATCTCTGTCATTTTGCAGAGAAGAAGGGTGAATATTATCAGGTTAATTATCACCACTGCCCACGTGTGACATCATCCTCTGTTACCGCAGCGGGGACCCGACACTCTACTCATGAAGCTGCAAGCTACTGTAGTTTTTGCAAAGGTAGGGTTGAAGTGAAGGACTGCATTTTCAGAGTTAACCACCAGATGTCACTGAATCCTATGCGCTATGCCTTTAAGAACAACCACAGCCCTTAAAACGAAGTCTGTACATAAATACTATAACGTGTGTCTGACCTGGATTTTGCACCCACAAAAGATGATAATTTCCTCATTAAAATACACATCAAATGCCATCTCCTCCTTCTCCTCCATAAAAACTCCACAATATGAGATTATGCAAATATATGTATTATATACAGCTGGACAAAGGATGACTCCTACTTCTCTACGACGTCAATTCTTTGTGTTCCTGTATGCTGAATATACAACCAAAAGGAGCAGCCGTAATATTTGTGATGTCACAATCAACAATCTTAAAGGCCTGCTTCTCAAAAAAAAAAAAAAAACCCTCATTTTTTGAGAAGCAAAAATGAACACGTAAACAGCCTCCGAGAGTGAAACTCTGTACATCATTCCTCACTGCAGCTGAAATATTCATCCCGGAAAAAAAATAAAAACAAATTTTGACTGGAGGGGTACATTAAGTTAGAGATTACAGGGCGTTCCTGTGATAGTCTTACACATACATAGTGCAAAACAACCTACACTATAAACACACACACACACACACACACACACACACACACACGTAATGTCTTTTTAAGCCTAAATCCTGTTGGTGCTGTGCTGAGTGTTACAGAGTATCTGCTAAGGTTATTATCTGGAACTACATGACACCTCCTCAAAGAGCCAATTCATGCAGTTTTATTTCATTAACTGTACATTTCTTTCCAAAAACAAGACCATGAGTTTAGTTAATTAAGGCTATAGCATTCTAAATGAAGTAAATAAGTTGGTAAACACCGCACTGAGCAGGAGCCATTTTATATATGCGTTATATATAATACAAAATATTATGGCACATTTGCTGCACACTGCTGAAAGACACAATGTAAACAATGCTTTAGAGAATGCTTTATGTTTCAGACATTCAGAACCACATTCTGAAAATTTAATTGTTATTATACTCGATATTGTTGTCCATAATGATAATGTCTTCTCTGAGAGTAAAACATCATACAGGGGCTGTGAGAATTCAAGCCCCAACGGCCAGATATATTGTAGCAAATACACATAAATCCTTATTCTGGTGTTTTTCACAGGCTTAAATGGAAAACATGAAAATAATCAAGGGAGGAAAAACAAGTACCTCTCAAAAGCATTAAGTGTTTTTGTTTCACGTTGCTAAAATA
The DNA here is from genome assembly GCF_037954235.1 of Aulostomus chinensis. Lineage (NCBI taxonomy): Eukaryota > Metazoa > Chordata > Actinopteri > Syngnathiformes > Aulostomidae > Aulostomus > Aulostomus chinensis. Next base: position 8,292,875 of record NC_141340.1, on the reverse strand, counting down.
ATAGCCAAGCTTTTGGATATGATGGTAATTTTCAGATTTAATTATTCATGTACAGTGCAGAAGTTGTGGGCTTAATAGGTAGTTTTTACCAAATCATTGGAAACTTTTAGCAACTTCAGAAAGAAACTACAGTATTTTCAAGTCTGCCTTCAGGTAATGACCACATTCTGTTAATCTGTCATACTGCTGGAGAATGAGAAAGAGGATAGAGGTCCATATTTGTCTTCTTGACACTATCCTTTTTAGAGCAATTTCACGAAATCTCTTAATCAAAGCCTCAGTGCTGGAGAGAAAATTTAGGATGGATGTTTTGCACTTAAACTAAATGAATCGCGTCTTTTGTCATTAGTGAGCCTTCTTTTGTTCCCCTCCCCCTAATGACAGTGTTGATCGAGAGCCCTGTAAGCATTTGAGAAGAATGCCCTCTGTCATGCAGAGCCATCCGACTGGGAAGGACACACCACAGCCTTTTAAGAGAATGACACATTCCAGTGTCTCCTGAACAATATCGGCTAACGATGAACAATCCTGTTACTGTCAAATGGTGCTTGTAGCCTCTGTTTGTCTCCCAATTGCTTTCTGGTTGAGTGTTATTGTTGGCAATGAAAATAGTCTGACATAATAGTAGCTAATGGGGCTTTAATGGAGAGTGTCATAGAATAATCAATCTGAGGTGGAGAACGAAGAAAAGCCATCACGAAGGAATTTTTGCAACAAGACGACAGTATTTTTCCAATGGAAACCTGTGTGATCCATTGGCTGTGGCCAGGTTGTTTTGTATTTAGGGGCAATGTTCACCAGAGTTGTTCTTTTTTTTTTTTCCCCATGCGCTCTTCTGAAAACACCCAACTGAAGTTACGTCCACACACTGGAGTCTTTTCTATATTAATTCACCAGAATATGTGTATGTCATGACCGTGCGTGCACACTGGGCAACCATCCGTCAGTGTAAACTGGAAGCAGGTTCATTTCTTTGTGGTCAGTCATACTTTTGAAGAAAAATAAGAGCTGAGATGTCTTTCCTTCGACCGATGACGAGGTAACTGAAGTAATAAAAGAACACGGTCAAGGTGACAGAAAACAGACTGCTAGCAGTTGCAAAGCAATTTACTGACGAATTTTAGCTGTGCTGGGAGCATTATGAATCACCAAGAGGAAGCCATGGTAATGGGGAAAGGAGGACACACACAAAAGGGAGATGGTCCTTAACTTGGGGCTGTGTTCAGTGTTTGTAATGGAAAACCAGTAAGATGGGAACAGGACACAGATTTGTTAGATAATGACTTAAGCGACTTTGGGACGGTCCACATGCACTGGTGTACGTCTGGAATCATACTTTGTCAGGCGCTTAAGTTAATGTGAAAAGTTTTTAAGTTATGCATGAGAGGAAAAGTATTAATGTGGATGTATGCCTATTGGAGACACTGCTATTTTTCAGCCGAGATACTCTGGTTGCTATGGAATTACACAATAAGTAAAAGACTGAGTACAAGGTAGTACTTCCTCTTGTCCTTGCTCTGGTTGAACCGCACTCAGAGACGAGATGAACCTTCGTGGGTTCATGTGACGTGGTGGGCGAGGAAACATGTCTGTGAGTACACTCCTCCACTTCAGTAGCTCCTCCGTCATGTTTGTTAAATGCTCGTACATGTCAGGTATCACCATCAGACTGTGGACTATAGACTATAAAATCACCTGTTTCCCTCCGTGGAACTAAAACCTACTCAACCATAAATGGTCCATAATACCACGCTTCCTGTCTAGAAACCTTGCCCCTCTCCTACTAACTCTGCATCTCTCTCTGTCTATAGAGATTGGTGTTGGTTTAATAGACGTGACACTTAAATAAATTCGAGTTATGTCTGTTTTCACAGTAGTTGGTATTAATTCAGTATATTACAGTAAGTGTCCTTGCTCCACTCAAAACCCAGTCACAAAAGAGTCATGACTGATGTTAGAATTTATGGAGCGGACACAAAAAAGGAAATAAAACTGTGAAGGCTGTATTTATTTGTGTGCATGTTCAGAGTATTTTCCACCTCCCACTCCCTATGTTCCTGCGATAGGTCTGAGTCACTCACTGACCTAGATGTCACCTCTCCTCACACCCTCGTCAGACATTCGGCAGGACCGCTGGAGCATGAGCTCGGAGGAGGAGGGGATGGTTGGGTAGTTGTAGGAAGGGCAAAATTAAATTTAAGGCCAAAGCTGTACTTGATGTAAAAAGACATCTCTGTTTACTTCAAAAAACAATTTCAAATGTGCTGACACATAAAGTAATACAAAGTGATAGTGCCGCCACACCACAGCTTACTCCACATGCCACATTGGTGCTACTCGTTCTGTTCAAATAGAGAGCCATACAGGAAGTGTTCCACGATGCAGCATGGTGCCAGTAGCTTGCACACTGCTGAAGTCTATCTTGCTTATGATTTATATCAGCGCAGTATTTATTACAAACTGGGCATCCTTTACACCATTTAGACTACCTCAGAAGCAGACTTCTGTACCGTCTATTGGCAGATAATAAGCAGACCTTTACAGTGCTCGATTGATTCCGACCTCCCCAAAGTAACCTACTGTAAGCAGCCGAAATGAAAGCAGCCAAATTATTTAGAGTAGTTCAGATGAGCCTCTAGAAGATGTTCTATTTGTTGCAAGTTTGACTCCCTTGAGCGCGACGATCAATATGGCTTTGTTGCAGATGCTGAGAGGAAGGACCGTCTGGCCAGATAAGCACTCAGGCCGTGCCGCTGTTCCCACGTCAGGTCTTTGAAGGCCTTCTTCAATACAGATGATAAAGAATGTTTTGGTAAATGTTGAGGGAGGATTCATTTGCTTCCCATACCTCGCGTGAAGATTATGCTAAAATGTATGAAGCACAAAAACATGACACATGAGAGAGACACTGTGGTCAGGATGTGCAATTTAATCGAGAGCCCTTAGGATTTGTATTCATCTGTGCTTTTGTTGAACAAGATGTATTACCCCGTGTGTTGAGGGATTGAGGAGATGTTTTGGAATCAGCTCATTTCACATTTTCCCTGACATGAATGACAATAATAGCTAACGTTTTTGTGCCATGCCAAATAGAAAGACATATGTAAATGTGTGGTCATATTAAAAGATCATGTTTTATTTGTATCCATCCCTTCAACTAAATCACTTTTTCCCACGTCTGCTCCGTGCGGTAACAGGAGAATTTATACGCACGAATGGAAACTATTCAGGGGTGGTCTGGGCTGAGTTTTACTGGGAAGTTTCATGACACATGGCCTCAACATGTGCATTGCAGTAACAGCTATCATGGATTTAATGCAAGCTTTTGAAATGACAAGCAGCTATACTGTGGTTATTTTGTAACATTTCAGCATAAAATCCTCAGTAGCTGGTCTTGATCATGATAATAGATCATTTATCATTGGCTTGTGTAGTTATTTGTAATAAAATGTACATATATTTGTATATAGATAAATCCTTTGGGGTTGTATGTGATTTTATTTCTGATACTCAGAAACAAATTGAGTGGCATGTAGGGAAAGCTGGATAAGGTTTAATACTTATGAGTTTGTTAAAAAAGGGGAGGGAAAAGATTAGTATGGCTTCTGGTATCGCTACGGAAGGCAAGAAAGGCCAGATTGTTCATCTATATTTTTTTGTCAAATTTCTTAAGATTATGAGTTAACTATCCGGCAAGAATGAATAATTATTCCGCCCTCCCCTGAACATTGGTGTTTAGTTTGGAAGAAAGATGTACAGTTCTTCAAATGAGGAATGTTGTCTTCCATTTTGAAGCTGTTTATTGTTTGCCTATCAAACAAAGGTACTGCAAAATATAAAGTATTTGAAAATACCACACAGTTTAGCGTAATGCTCAGTCACCTGTTACTGTAGCTAGCATAGCAGCTGCAACCATGTGAGGAAAAGTTCTTTCTCTTGATGCTTACACATAATGGAAAACCCTATTGACAGGCTAATGGAAATTAGCATCATACTCAACAAATTTCTATACCATAAACGATAAATTTTACTATCTTTTACTATCATGTACACACGCACTTACAAACATATATAGATTTTTTTTTTTCCTCTGCCTAAGTGAACTTAAAAGCGCTGTGTTATTCTGATAGTGTGGTCTGATGCTTCATTCTCCCAGCAACAATCAATACAATACACTAATATAATCAAATCAATACTGAAATGTGAAAAGGTCAAACCACAACTCAAATTTTCTACTGAAAACTTTTTTCTGAATTTATCTCTTAGGCAACAACAGTCACGACACTTGGATCTTCCGTTCCCTGACTTCCACGACCTTATTGCTTCTCCCTCATATAATATTCTGATTTCATGTCTGGGGGGAGTATTTTTGATCACTTCCCTTGTCCAACCAACTGTTCTATCTTGGTTTTCAAACTGTCGCTCTGTCTAAAAGTGTGTATTACATTCTGCTTGGATTCCCTCCTACCCAACCACACCCTCCATCACCACTGAACGCTTCTGCAGAGCACAGATCAATTACTTTGGCCTGCCAAGCGATCAAGTCTATAATAACACAGTCTCTCCATCTTGTTCTCCTGCAGTAAATTACCTGGGCTGCAGGACAAGCTTCATCTCCCCCCCCCCCCCAATCCTTGAGGGATCTTTATTAATGCTCAGGCTTTACATCAAATACGGTCAGGTGGCCTCGTAATGAGATCGCAGCCAAGTCTGGCCTGATTTAAATGCTAAATACAGGTCAAAGCCAACCAGTGGCCTAAACATTCTCCACTGGCAGGGCGCAATGATATTTCAGAAGGTTGATATGTGTGTGTATATGTGTGTGCGTGTGTATGTTTAAAAACAGACTTAGATTATTGTTCTTCTTAAATTGAATATATATAGATATATCTATATCTATAGATAGAATATATTTTCCAGCAGAATTAATAAAAGCATTAGAACGTAATACGATGGTAAATGAGGGATAGGCTGGTCACAGGGTAGCTCTGTTAAGAGAATCACCCAGAGACTGAAAAACCTAACCTGATATCATAGATGAAACACAACAGTAGTGTACACATCCCTTAACCTAACTACACCAAACCCAGCAGATCCCCATCACAACACACACTAGGTGACTAATCACACATACATGGCTATGCTCCCTGTAGGGCGGGGCGGTATGACCTACAACAGATATCACAGTATAAATCGAATCCCTTCACACTAACGGTTTATCGCGGTATAAATTTAAGGAAAAATTCTAATAAATAGTAAAGATATGATGTAATTTTTAGAGCATTTATTGTGCTGAAAGCAGATCTCAAGAGTCAAAGTTAAAACCCAGCACTTTATGGTGCAAAATAGTGCAAACTAACACAAATAACTCATAACAGATGTACAAAAGAATGTTTTCTATATTGCAAAACAGATGTAAAACGATTTGCTCTACAGTATAACCTCTGTTTGCCGTCACCTTCACTTGGCACATCTCGCCAAGTATTGTTTTCTGTTCAACATCCGATCTTTTAAATCCAAACTAAGTCCGAATCACAGACATAACGCTGTTTTTGTTTTGTTTTGTTTTTTTGATCAGCTCCTCCTGCTCTGCTGTTTCTGTGCTTGCAGCCATTTCGAAGCAGCTGCAATGACATCATCGATGATCGGTCAAATTTATACACACAACTCGTGAAGAATGAGATCTTCAGCCTGTTGTGTTTAAATTGAGGGACCCTAAATCAGCTGCTTGAGGGCAGGAGTTGGTCGTCTCCGTGTAAAACATGGGAAGGATCGGAGGAAATGCTGTTGACATGTCTGAGCGTGCTCTTATTGTGAGTTATTTGAAAGGGGTGCACCCCGGATTGGACCAATAATCTTTGCGCAGACTAACTTAATGATGTAGTTTTGTTTTGAAGTCTCACATACTGTATAGGCTGCTGAACCAGGCTGTGCTGCAGTACGGCAAGACACTCTGAATTACTGATCTAAAAAACAGATAAATAATCTCACTACTGGCGCCAAAAGATCTGAGTGTGGGAAGAAAGTAAATCCGCTGCTGTATCTTCAAAGAAATTCTATATGAGGAGTCCATGATAAAGTGTTATCTAGGTGTTCCTATGAAGGGACTTGTTTAATTTCTGCATTGTGGATTGCTACTGGAGGCATTTAATGATCAGGGGAGAGGCAAGTATACTATGCTGTTGCCTTATATGCAGTTTTGAAGTACACATTAACACACAAATACCAAAGGTCCTGTTCATTCTTTTTTTTATAAGAATGAACTGGAAGATCCAGTGGACTCTTGAATTTGAGGATTTGTTTTTGGAACGTCACCAACGCTCAGTGCATGTGCAGTGGAACAGCAGTGATCCAGAAGTTCATCTCTTACTAATGATCTTTGGCTGAGCACAGACACAGATTTGACACGGAAAACCAGACGACACGGAAGCTCAAGTTTAGCATCAAGTAACTCAGTTTGTCGGTGTCATTAAAAATGTGGACCCTGAAAGTTTTGTTCATTGTTGCTCACAAAAACACTGTGGCTTCTAACGAAAAGAATCTGCCGTTAGAATCCTTTAAATAGTACCAGAATCTGCCCAGACATCAAGGTTTGGGACAACTCTAATGATGAAAACACAGTTCTTCAAACAGCAGACAAAGTCAAGACACAAAAGAATTTAAAAAAAAAAAAAACCAAAAAAAAAAAACCTAAAGCTCTCAGTCAGACCTTGAGCTATTTCGTGCCTTTCCCATCTTCAGACCGATAATGACGTGGCTGATGGTTTTTCTGTCGCCACCCATTGGATTCCCCATCTCACAAGGGGGTCAGCTCTCCCCTTTATGCTCTTTCTTTGTTTCCTTGATACGTAATCCTCCTGGAGGGCGACATTCTGTCTGATGATGAGTTTGTTGGAATCTTTATCTTCCTTTCTTTTCGCATTTGCTCTCACTTGCTGCTACTGTGGTTGTCATATAAAGTGAGTGTCAGGCTATAAAAAGGCACTTTCACTGGTGACCCTCACTGATGGCCCTCCTGAAATTCTCCATCAGTACTTCTTTTTTTTCCCTTTTTTTTTTAATCTCTGATGAGAAGACCTCACTACTCACAGTGTGGCAGAAAAGAACCTCAGTACCCAATTCCTGTGCTACTGCCAAGGCAAGGGCAGGGCTAGGAATGTGAGGGCTACCACCAATGAATGACTTGAATGGCAAAATTCACACTCAATCTTACTGCAGTGTTGCCGCTCATGAGCTGTACATTACCTTTCCAGCGCCGAGCGTATCCATGAGCAGAATATTATCCAACTGAAAATGCAAGAAATCCCCGTCTGTACGGCGAACTTGGGCACTGTGGCAAAAAAAAAAAACAAGCAAAAAAACCCCCAACTTAATATCTGCTTTGTTTTTGCAGAAGCATTTCTTTTGAGGGGGTGAGACACACACTTGTCTTTAGCCACACAATCATGCTGAGCAAACGTATTCTCTGATATACATTTTGTGGTGCAGAAGGATACCATAGGGTGCACCAGACTCCGAATTCCTGAGTTTGGATTGTTTTCAAACCCCAGTGAAGAATGATGAAGGAGGAGGATTGTAAGCGTAGAAATGTATTCAAGCTAGCAGAAGCTAGATTTACTGTATTTGGTGATTTTTTTATTTATTTTTTGCTGCAGAACAAAAAAAACACAATCTGTGCTGTATCTGTTACATTTCCTACAGTGTCCGATATCACGGTCTCTGACTCATTTCCATTTACTTTTGCAAGGTTTCCCATTAACTTCTGAAATAGCTCGCACCAGTTATTCGAACAAGCATATGCCACACGATGCACTGGCCATTACCCATTGTGGAAATGCGGGTCATTTCCGACTTAATCTGTTAAATTTGCTTCAAAACTCTCTGCGATTGTTGTCACATCCCCACTGCCCCGACACTGCCCCCAGTGTTCATGTGAGTATTACACCTTACATCCAAGAAGCTTTCTTTTCTGAGGATGTACACAACCAACGCTCCAAGCGCACCCAGGACATGTGAGGGAGCCGTTACATGTGCACAAATGCATAGTATATCTCTGGCTTTGTAAAACAACCAGCTTCTCCCACGCCATCTTTAACCATTTTAATTCTGGCAGACGGAAGCCAGAAATGTTTCCCCTCATGTTTCCCTTCACCCCTTCCAAATACATCAATTACCCGGGCTCTGGGCTAAATGTGAGCTTTCTAAAAGTTGAACAAGAAACAGATTAATAAGAAAAACAAACCAACTTGTGGCAATTAAACATCAAGGCTGTGGAAAACGGAAGTGCTAATCCGCCCAAGTCAGCTGATGCCACTATCCCAAAACATTTACACTTTCATTAAAGTGTGCAGCCGAGCAGAACCAAATCATTCCGAGGGCCCTTCATAAACAACCAGAAATGAACCTGTGCTTGTGAGTGCCACGCAGTTCAGAACACAATAATACACACTGGCTGAGGTCATGAAACCCCAGACAAAAGAACCCTCACTCGATATGGAAGTCATGTTTAGGGATACAAGAAGCTGTCAGAACACTTCCTCTATGAAACGTCAACAGTAGGATTAGATTTTCTAATTCTAAAAAACAAATAAAATCATTGCCACCAGCAGTTTCTTGATAGAGGTTCTTATTGAGTTGAGTTTCAGCTTGTTACAGGTAAGGTTCTTCCACATAAGCGTCAGACTGATTTAATTAAATCAATGACCTGTTCATGTTTTCTATCCCAGCCTGCTGCCCAACATTTCTAATGATTGTGTTTACTTCCCACATCCCTCCCTTACACAAGTACACACTTGACAATCCTGTTTCAAATTCATGATTAACACTTAACTGCTGGGGAATTAATATACAGACAGTGCCTGCAGAAGCATCCTACCTACTGTTACATAAGGCATAATACCCGTGGAGGCTAAGAGTGGTTCTCAGCCTGGAACTCGTGCCTCGGAGAGTAACATCCCTCATATGGTACTTGTCAACACATTGTCGTAGGTTGGCAAATTGAAACCATCAGCCAGTTAAGTTATAGAACCCATTTTGTTGCGCTTAGATCACCAAATATAGTTTCAATTCCTGAAAAAATTCTTTTGCTAGGCAACACACAACAGAAACAAAAATGAAAATTTCTCCTTAAATGTATTTGTACCCGAGGAATTCAAAACCTTATTCTTCTTAAATAGCTTGTGGTTCTTGCGCAGCTTGATATCAAATCAGCTGAATTTCTTGATTTGTTCATGTTTTTAATGAGACTAAAATTCCAATAGTGAGCACTGGTGGTGAACACTTTCTGTGCTATTTATTTTTTATTATGAAGTTGGTTTTTTTTAAATAAATGAGCACAACTGTCAGTTGACGCCATTCTCAGTTTGCATTCTCATCCTGAGCTTTTCAGTTTTGATCTGTTTGTTTTTCCTTGTTTTTCTTAATGTTCGCTGCTTACCTTTGTGTTTTGTTTCCTGAAAACTTTTTTTTTCTTTAAACAGCCTCTCCCTTGTGTCTTTTTCATTTGTTCTCCTTTTTTCAGCACCAACCCCGTTCCTAATGTTTCCTCCCCTGCGCTTGGTCCTCCAACCTGTCTCTTGCCGTGGGATTATTTCATTCGGTATTTTACTTCAATTTCTCACGTCTGCTTCGTAAACTTCTTCTCGTGTCTGCCTTCCAGCATTTTTGTAAGTTTCTTCGATGCAGTTTATGTGTAATTTACCGGTTTTGTTTTTCTTTGTTTTGTATTAAAACAAATATTATCTTGCCCTTCAATTCACCAAATGTATAGAAGATAGAAAATTGCAGATACATTCATTTCGTCATTGTCCAGATCAGAATCACCTGAGGAATTTGGTTGCAGTGCCGAAATGTGCGGATACATTTTTTTCTCTTGCAAGTGCAGAAGACAGAGTGCAGGGTTGTTGTTTTTTTTCGAACAATGATACTTAATCCAAAAAATATATTTTTCCTTAAAATAGGTGTCCTGAGCTCACAAGTATGATTCCTCAGCCAGTGCCTTCAGTTAAACCAACTAATTCTAACTCATTAATGGTTGCACCAAACAAAAAAATGTTATAATGTATTTGTTTGAATTCAAATCAAAGTGTTGTTGCATGACTGAGAACGTGGCTGGAGACAGACGATGTGCATTTTAGCCAAGAGAATGGATGCCCTAGAGAGTTCGTAGGTGGACTTTTCTTTTTAGACACTTTTGCTGTTTTTAGCAATCAGCCTGTATTAGCCTCAAGCTAAACATACACGGCTAGCACTTTCTCTATTCTGCATAGTGATGCAGGAGGGGAAAACACCTTAGTGAGATCATGACAATGACTTGTGAGGAGTTGAAAGGCAAAAATACACCTCTGGTGAGGTATCATTTCAATGTGTGGCAAGAATATTATCCCTGTGAGTATTTTCATGGGCTCTACCTGAATCTAGTTGTTCACCTAATTAAATAAACCTCGGTGCACAGTTGGTGAAGCCAGAATAGGACGTGAGTTGGTGAGTAATGCTATTGGGGGACAGGTGGATTGACCATGTAAGTGACTGAAGCTCACCATGGTTCCAGTCGGGTGTGCATCCATTCTTGTTGTTGGTAATCAAGGCATTCAGCAAATGTTGTGGCCTGTTAACAAATGGTAACAAGATGCTGTAAACCTCTGCCATGACGACACCGTGAGAGAAAAGATGGACAGAGTAACACAAGTGAATCTAAATGTGAAAGTAGGGCCTATCAATAGCTGTCAAGGCATTGTACAGTATTCTGTGTAGCCACTCTATCCATGACAGCTCTCATAAAGCTTTTAATTATGCATGGCAAACAAAGTTATTCATGTCAGACACAAAAGAAAAGCAGTGCACTCATCGATGAGAGGGGCTGCTTTTCAGCCATTTTTTTTATTTTTCTTTACAGATCATTAAGTTTTAAAATAAGAAAATCAATGTCTGGAATCCATGAAGTCAGCAGTGGATTTGAGTAAATGTGTTCAGTCAGTAGGCAGACATATGAGTCAGTCTGAGTCAGTCTGAAGACTCACACTGCTAGCACTCCCACCTGCTTCATTGCCATCGGCAGTATGTATTTATTTTTTAATGATTGTGTTTTGAGGCGCTGAGTTCAGGACAGCATGCCAGTGATGCATACAGAGGAGCGTATTGACAGGGAAGGTAAAGGAGAGAGATCGAAAACCTGAAAGCGCAGAGTTTGTTGGAGGGAGTTCATAGCACGTGTCTGTGTGCAGCTGTGACTGGAGCCATCAAAGTCAGCATCGTGCTGGTTGGCTGGCATGATCCGCTTCTACAAATTGCTGGGACAGATTGAGTTTCTTTTCAGTGCATATACCGCTATCATTTTCAGCATCTCCTCCATTGCCAGAAAATCTTGGCACTGTAGCCATCGATAGAATTTATTTCTCACTGCAAAACTTTTACAGCCAGATGCACGTTATCATGTCTCCAGAGATGAGCATTCCCTAGTCAGCAAAGTAAAAGCCTTAAACATCCCTCCCCGGACCGGCTGGTCAGTAAGCTGCTCAGGAAATCTCTTTTAGCTTCCATACCCTGTTTTATGTCAAGTTCTTGTTGTCTAAAGGCTCTCAGTGACTTAACTCTGATTATATTTAACCTTTTGTGAACATTTGAAATCCTAGAGTCAAGGTCTTTTGTCTTTTCCAGAGTCCAGGCTGAAAGCTAAGAGTCTTTGTAATCAGAGCCCTGCTGCTCGAGTCAGACCCGCCTCAGGCTGTATGAGTCCGATTTAAAACATACTGATACCCCTCTACATTTTACCTGAGCCTCCTGCTTATTGTGGTCACCAAAACATTTATTTTTTTCTGGATTCTGTTTCTCCCCTGCCATTACTCATGATTCTCGTCATTGACATCATAATTGTACAACTCATGACATTTTCTATAAAAGCTGAAGCCCATCATTTTTAGAATGTGTTGCAAGCTTACTTAGCTGTTCTCCCTTGATTATAGATTTTCAGCACCGTGGCATCTTGCTGTTTCACTGGCAAGGGGAGTGGGGGGTGAATAATAGTGGGATGGATTCAAGCATAACTGACCGTATCTACGTATGCGTGTTGAGTTTGCCTTTAACTCCATGTTGATTTTGAGTTAATTGGAATTTTCTCCATCCTTTTATAGCTTTTAGTCTGTCCTTAATCCCTTTATGTGTATGCTCTTTAGAATTTTTTGGTTATGCTTTGAAAGGTGCTTTATACATAAAGTTAAAATTAATACTATGAGGCTGATGTTGGGAAATAATAGGTATGGGTAATACATGTAAATGGAAAGGAGCAGATTTTAGATGGTAACTCCAACTGAGACATTCACATCTACCTCATCTATGAATTCCAAGTGATGTAAATGTGGCGTTACATTTGGAAAGGAATGACTCCAGCCTATGTTGTCAACATTAAACTCCGTGGGTATTGAATTCCATTACGCAAAATAACTCAGAACCACCCTGAATGGAGACAGAATCATATATTTTTAATTCATGACATTCAATTCATGAATAAACCCAGCGTGACACCTCCATTAGGACACACAAAAGCCTGGCTGGTGCAAACTGACCAAGTACGAATGAAAATTGAAAATGATCATTTCATAGCAAATGAGAGAGTTTGAAGTTAATTGATGTTTAACAGCATGTATGTTTAATGTATTCTACAAAATATTCAATCCATATTCATAGCCTAGTAAGCGCCGGAGAAGTAAATTCATTTTCTTCATCTTTAAACGTGGCCTTTGCTTGCAGCCATCAAGTTATACAGAACTTCCTTGCATTTGAATGGTCTCATCCTTATCCTCAGCGTGCAGGAACACCAGCAAAAACTGCTTGCCAAGTGCCTGTTCCCTTTTTAATTACGCTTGTTTCAGACGTAATACATCTGAAATGTGCTGTGTTCCTCTCTGTGTCCAACAAGCAGCGTGTGGTCATATCCCACCCAGCACTTAGCCGTGTAGCACATCCATCTGCAACACAGAAAGCAGCAGAAGTGAAGAAGCTGATATCACCTGTGAGCGTGCACCGCCTCCAGTGTCCATTCCTGTCCGAAAAGAGACAAATGACAGGTAAATACAACAAACGGCACGTCACCTTTCAGATCTGCTGCTCATTTTTCATTTCTTCATAACAACAATGCAACAGGAGAGTCCTTTTTGTTTGGCCCGCTGGTGCATGAATAACTTGGGGAGGAAATCGCTCCAGTAATTATTCTTTCCTCCACCTATCCCCTCTGTCACGTCCCTACACGGGTCACGCAGTGGATATGAAGGCTATTGAATTCTGATGAAATCCCAACAACAAGCGCCAGCATAGCCATCTTACAGCGTGTTCATGCAATTGTTGGCTGACCATCAGATCCGACACCAAGGGACCGGCAATTATTGGAATTTCAATCATCCAGTTGATGTTGAATAAAGCAAGTTCTGACATGTAAGAACAAGTGGATTAAGTCGCGGCTCTCACATGAGGAAGTCTGGCTGATGCAGGTATTATGCATCGATTCTTTATCTAAGCTGTGCCAGCGTGACATGATTAAACAAAGTAAGCATAATGTAAAAATACAGAACACTAAATTGAATGTCAAAATATGACAAAGACATGGGCTCACCTTGGATTGAACGCAAATACCTGAGAGCATAAATGCATGTCCAAATCTACTTAACACAAGTGAGTCATGCAGTCATGCCGAGTTGGGGGAATTATGAAAAGCTGCAATACTGACCTTTAGTATGCTAATATAAATGTGTGGCTATGTCCTACAAGAGACAGGTGGACGGTTGTGTTTTATTAACTAGCTTTATTATCTTGGCACAGCTGAAACCAAAATAAATGTCATTTGACCTGTAAAAAGCTGCTGTCCTCCAAGCTACACACATTATTCCCTGTGTGTGACGGTCTATGAGCACATGAAAATGTATAATATCCAACAGAAACTACCCTGTCCTCTGCTCTGACATTATACCTTCACATGTGGCTCTTTCATCTCTTGACAAAAAACGAATGAGCCTGCCTTGCGGTTGTTTGGGTGTGCATCAGTGAAAACCTGCTGTCCACTGTGCCTTTGACTCAGTATTCGGTGCATTGTGTGGGTCCTCTCGCTTGTGCGTTAGAGCAACAAAGTGATGGTATGTTTGTGAATACACAAGAGAAAACAATAAAGATAGTGGGAGGGAGAATGCTCCAGATGGCAATGCTGCTGTGCATGGGGATGTTGACAGGCCATCTAAAGGCGAGCCAGCTGGGAGAGGTCAGGATTTCCTACCTCCGAGACCTCAGAGCTTCATCAGGAGCCAAGAGAATGCAGAAAGACTGGTGGACGGACAGACTGGTGCGTGATGGGTTCAAGGTGGTTGCACCTATCATGACTCATATCTCTGCCCTTGTGCGTCACCAAAGTATGATGATGTAGCAATCGCGCACACACACACACACACACACACACACACACACACACACACACACACACACACACACACACACACACACAAACACAAAAATGCTCAGAAAATTACCCAGGAAGTAATAATGCAAATCAAGGGTACCACAAACCAATAAAAGATATTTGCTATATTTTAGCCAAAAGGCGAACTCAACCAGCCTCAAGAAACACAAATCTGACCAGAAGATGGAAACATACCAGGTTTCAGGAAAGGATGATATCCGTAAACTAGATCAACAACTCTCAAAGCTTTATTTGCTCGCTTCATGCAAAAAAAGAAGAGACAAAAGAAAGCAAATAGTGTTGGGAGATGTTGATCCAGCGTACGGATGTCATTCTCTCCTGATTTCCTGGTATGTGTGTCTCTGTTGTGTATCTGTCCTAAAACAGGTTGCTCTCGACTGTTCTTCCAAACATGTACCTGCCAGTACGACCACTGAACAGATAGAAGAAGTTACCAAGGGAAGCTACACATGACACTAATTTAACTCCGTGTTGAACATCAGACTTTAGCTTCTTAGTTCTTCATGAGCAACTCGAGCTACTTCTAAACAAAGCTTACACAATCACCTCTAAAAAGGAACCTGCTGTTACCATGCCTTTCTTGTTTGCACAGAAAACTGTCACGCTCTCCAGCAAGTTTTTTTTTTTTTTTTAAATAAAAAAGAGCTGCTCCACGCAGACGCTGACTCAGCATAGCTACTACCTCCTCTATTGGCTTCGCTCACCCACTCCGTTGAGGCATATCAGCAGCTTATTTAACAAAAAAAAAAATCCTGAAATGCAGAATAAAGTTTTCTGGGACTATGAACTTAAGAATTTGAGAGGTAATGTTCTATGTGTACACTCATCCATTAGTGTGGCCGTCAATACGACCAGACAATCAGCACACCAACAGAAGAACATTTTAGCTTTTTTTTTCCCCCTCTTGGATTTTAAAAGTATTTTCATCTCAACCCTTTAGCCTGTTGCTAACCATAACCCTTTTATCATCAGAATAAGCAGACCGTGCCCCATAATATTTTGCTACGATTATGCATACTGGTAACCACATCCCTGCCTTGTCCCTTTTGTTTCAACGGGCTTTGTTGTCAGTAAAATTATCCTCATAAAAGCTCTGTGAAGCTCCAGGGAGATGAAACAGCATTGAATAACACGTATACATTTTGAAATGCAGACAAGACATGTAAAATAACCATAAAACTGTTGTGCTATTAATACGCTATCCCAGTAAATTACGTTGATAAGGTCAGTCTTGTGATTTATGGGAGGCATCTATAAACTTTTTTTTTTTTTTTTTTTTTTTTACAGTTATTCTCTTCCATCGGCAAGGATGAAGAGTCGGGAGGAATCCCCCCTCCGACACGCTCAGCCTTGCCATGTGCCCTCACTTCCACATGGTGGTATGAGTCGGTATTAGGGTCACCCCCAGGCGGCAGAAGGAGCCCAGGGAAAGCTTGTCATGACCAGTGACTTGGAAGGACTTTCAATGGCAAATTGTGTTGGTGAGGGCATGCAGCCACTCGTAAGCAACTGCACATCATAAGAAAAAAGGCCACAAGCGTGCTTCTGTAGCTGACCTGCCCTCCATCCAGGTCGTGTGGAAGCTGAGTTTGAAGTTGGCCTTTTTAATTCATGACACAGTGGTTGATGAGAGCAGCAAAGACAATAAGACATGAATGAGAAAGGAGAGGATGCTGCTGCTGGTAGCACACGCCACGTATACCAACCTCTCAAGCACCTCCACTGTTGAAGCTCAGCCCAGGGTCAGGTATGTGGACTTATGTCAGAGCCGGTTAGGGAACACCAGGTCTTCCTCCTTTGTTTACTGTCCGCATTTTCACTGGAGATAAATTCTATCACAGCAGCGACAGCCCTGGCCACACCTGGCAGCTCGGCTTTTACAGTTGGGCAGCAACTTCGCACTTGTTTCCGTCAGGGTCCATTCACTTTGTATGCCCTTGGTCCTTGTCCAGATGATGGTAACTTTACACGTATTACATAGTCTGACAATGTCTGGCTGAATGTGAGAGAAAAGAAGACAGAGAGAGAAAGAGTTGTCAAAAGCTTTTTAGTTATTCTGAAATGCTGATTACTCTTAAATCATAATGTCACCATCTACGTTTCTTGATGGTAGAATATAGAAAAAGGACAATGATAAGAAAGCCAGTTTGAAGAAATCAGGGCCACTTGATGTATGCCACGTTCCCTCAATTTGACTAAAAAGAAAAAGAAAAACTCTCTTTACATCCACAATCTCAATTTGAAAGGTGAGGTTTTGGCTTCAAATGAAAAAATAACTGACAGGATTCAAATTCATTATATTCTGCTGTGTGGTCTTTTTTTTTTTTTTATACGTGTGTGTGTGTTCTAAAATAGTACATTAGCATTGCAGCTACATTATTCATAGCTCTACTACTATGAGAAACATCTAGAAGTGCGATTAAAAAAAGCCAGCAGGAACAATTGTTTCCTATCATAGTTCTGTTTCAGGTTCTTGGTTCCATAAATCTTGAACATAAACATGGTTATAGCGATACATGCTTGAAATCATTGTGGAATTACAATTATTCATGAACATTTGTACATTATGCATTGGTACATATGCTTGTAATGTGCAAATTGATTCATTCTGACAGTAATATATAACACAGTGACACCATCCTCGGCTTAGTTAGCTGAACTGAACACTAATTTCTGATCTATCAAGTGGCCACAAAGGAGAAAGGCAGTTTCCAATTATGCTTCATTACAACCACCCATCCCTGAAAATGATCGGTGTGGATCATAAACCTCTGTGAATGTGGGTTTAAGTCTTACCCTGCAAAGAACCCAACAAGTATGACCTTTATGAGTATGCAAATCCTTAAATCAGTCACTGCAGCCATTAAATTGTTAACAAGCTCTGTCCTTCCATTTGTTCCCTATGCTGCTCGAGTCTGGTTGTAAACAGGCTATTAAAGGGTCTGCCTCAGCCTAAAGGGGCCTCTGGCCTTGGGCTCCAAGCACCAGTACTGGAGCTCTTAATGACGCGGAAAATTAAAAGGTTTGGTCGAACATCGAAAGCTTGTATCCTTCCATGAAGGGTTTGTTTTTTATTTGTCTAGTTTCAACTTGCTTTTTGTCGCCCTCTACCCTCATTCCTCACATTCAGATCATCAAAGGTCAAAATCAAATTAGTCCTTCGCATGAAGAGAAATGCGGTCAAGAAGCTCAGACATGAAAATCCTGCAGATACTTGCAGAAACATGCAGGATTAAAGTGACAAAAAAACAAACAAACCACGAATGAAATCGAATCTCGGAGCTGGAAATCTGGGGTCTGGATAATACTTATTTGCATACTTAGGTGTGGATTTTTAATTAAGTGTCACAGCAAAGACATTCTTTGCGTGTTTGAAAGCTTCCTTCGGGTGTATCCCAATATTCAAACCAATTTGAACGCAAAGGTCTCATCAGAATATTATATCTAGGGGCTTCATAATACTTATTTGCATGCTTAAGTAGATGTTTAATAAAGTATTGTGAAAGCGCAAATACATACAGTACCGTGAGTTTTTTTTTTTTTTTCATCTTTGGTAAATTACTCAAAGCCACAAGCACATTGAGATCTCATAGGAATTTAATATGTGGCAACTACTGGTGTACATCAGAGCGCCAGTGTCTGTGCTTTGATATATCACTGACTTACCTATCCGGGGGGGCACAGCACAAAAGGCACAACATCAACATCCAGTTGACCTATTGCCATAAAATATTTACAAGTTGTTTCCTACTCCCATTTTATACAACAAGCTCCACTCAGTCAGCCTCCAGAGAGGAGCGTGTATATCATGCTGAAATAACTAGCCAGGTGCTGACGGCCCTACCAGTGGCAAGACCCTATGTCATTTCTAAATGCCACTTGCCAGCTTTTTAATAACTACAACCACTGATATATCGTCAGTGTCCCACAGGGCCACTTAAGGTCCAGCTGCTTTATCTTTATATCTTGCTTTTTTCAGAAGGGAATCTTTACTCAAAAGTTTTAAATGAACCTGTAGAGTGAAAAAGTAGTTTATTAAGAATATGACTAACTTGTCCATATCACAAAACCCCTGAGCTCAACACTGAAGGAGCCACAAATATATCTGAGCGGTGCCCAAGGGCGCGCAGACTCCTTTGATTGGTAGCCAAGGGAAGAGAAATTGTTTGCCAAAGGTAACAGGAGCTTTGC
Source organism: Aulostomus chinensis (assembly GCF_037954235.1). Lineage (NCBI taxonomy): Eukaryota > Metazoa > Chordata > Actinopteri > Syngnathiformes > Aulostomidae > Aulostomus > Aulostomus chinensis. The sequence goes on along the minus strand of NC_141340.1, from coordinate 8,274,226 downwards.
TCTGAAAATGGCACGTTGACCTCCTGTATTGACCTCAATCACACAGCCTTGCTCCGTACAAAATCTACTCAACTCCTGGCAGTTTCCTTGCGTTACCATGGTGAAAGCCTAATTTGGAGGAGGTGTGCACTTGGTCATTGTAGGGAAGGACCTTGGACTTGAAACCAGGGATTTGGCCCTGCGACCCATGTTTCCTGCTTTGTTTGTGTCGTTGCGGTGAGTGAACACCTAAATCGATTTGGCTTTTGTTTTTGCTCGGTTTTCTTGGAAGAACTTTTTTTTTTGTTTTTTTGGAAGGACTTTTGACTGTATAAATGACGCATCTTATCCAGAGCTTCTATTTGATCCTTTTCTAGAAGGATTATTTCATTCAAACACAGCTTTTTGTACCCCTGCCCATGTGGTATATCACAGTGTACTAGATTGTCAAAGCTGTATTTCTACAAACCTCCACCAGATTTCAATGACATTCTGTAGCCCTAACGAGGAACTGGTACTCCAAAAACAATATGAATTTGTAGAAATAAGATCTCTTTTACTTAGGCTTCGACTAAGATCTTAGGCTAATCTAGACTTAGCTATAAACAGTTTTTATTGGAAACCACAGCAATTCATAAAGAAGAGTGTGTGAAAGAAATAACCCAGAGCATTGTTTCTAGAATTTCATAATGTTGTTGTGTTGTGTCTCATATAATTTTCAGTGGCTTCAGACACACAAAAAAACAACCCCAAAACAAAACAAAAAAAACCCCAGTTTTCCTGCATTATGTTGGAGTAGCAAGTAAAAGTCTTGCATACTGATTTCTTAAGACCTGTGCCTTAAATTCTGGCTATATGCAATAAGAGGTTTCAGGTTTTTTTTGAGGTTTTACTATATAGTTTAAGTCATACATTATGGTAACAAAAGTGTAGGTGGTACAAAACGTAAGAACTAACTGGAACTCCACTGTGGTACGAATAAAGGTTTATCTTATCTTATCTTAACATTTTTTTTTTTGTACATGTGACATTTTTAGTTGTTTATAGGTGGAATATTCTGTCTTTTTTGTTGTTGAAAAACACCTGTACCTTCACAATGACCTTGACAATGAAAATCTTTCCAGCTCATCCTCAAGTCTCAGAGGAGTCTTTGTGGAGAATTTGAATTCTCTCAAGGCTTTCCTGGGATATCACAGTAATAAAAATGGGACACACAAAAAATGGGGCTGCGGTGGTTGGAGGCACAAGAATATCAGGTTTAAAAAAAGAAATGCAGGGGTGGCGCAGTGGTGCAGTGGTCAGCGCTGTCGCCTCACAGCAAGCTGGTCCTGGGTTCAAGCTCGGGCACGGGATCTTTCTGTGTGGAGTCTGCATGGTCTCCCTGTGCCTGGGTCTCCTGTTAAGGAGAAGTGGTGGACAGATGGACAGAGAAATGTTGATCCAAACATTGCCTTGGCTTTGAATAGTACTTTATGCTTGTTGTGATCAAGTCTAAGTTTAAGTGCTCTTTGGTGGTTATATGAATATAAAGAACAAAATCCACAAACAGGAGCTTCCCACGTGACTGTGAAGTGGTCTTGATGAGAGGTCCAAGGTACTCTTATGAATGGAACCCACAGGAGCACCTTGGACCATTAAGACTCCTTCACGATGAGCTCTTGTTTTTTTACATTTGTTCTTTATTACCTTGGGTTTATTTTATGGAGGTTGCGTTTGACCTTATCTAACAGCAAACACACTTTTCAAGTGATTGAACTGTGCATGACCTGTGTTTTCTGCAAATATGTTTCCTGTACACATTGAGTCTTGCCAGGCAAAGAGAAAAAAAGGTTTGCCTCCCCCGTTCTCAACCCGATTTTAGTCAATCGTGACCTTGCCTTCCTCGCATTGTACAAGATCTGCTCTATTTGAGGAGATTTCCCTCCTGATGCTGCCCTGTCATTTCCTTTCTAGTCCATTATGAGACTCGCCCACATAGCCAAGTTGTGATGTTCCTCAACACCCAAAGCTGTTGTCACTGATGGTGTAAAGAAAAGGGTTCTTGTTCTCTCCTCTACCAGGTGTTGTTAGGCTGATTTAGCTGGAAAGACACACTCGGATGACAGCGAAAACTGGATATCAGACTATAAACATAGTTATAAAACAGAGGTGATGTGAAAATGAACAGGCTGTCAAAGGTTAATTTTTGTCCCATCAAAATAAGTGTCGATGTCAGTAAGTTGTTTACGCTCATTTTGAGACATGAACAGACATTTTTCAGTCCCATTATGTATCAGATTGAGCATTCAGTATTTATTATGCCACGATTTTGCAAATAAAAACTCAAGATCTACCAAACTGCCTGTTTATAAACTCTTACTTCACTAAATATTGGATTTTGTGCCTGTGAGCAACATCATCCTCAAATGTCAAATTTTGGCTTTTGGGAGGTTATTCATGCCGATTGCATACAGCCTGTCTTCATCATGTTTACAGTTATATGAAATGTGGAGACAGCAGGGTAAAGTGGCGTTGAGTCAGCTCAGTTGGTCTCTGTTGTGGCTCAAGTCTGAATGTTGAAGATGCAATTTGTAGACTGCTGAAACCTGATTATGGAATCAGTCTTAAAACTTGGTTGAGGATGGCAGTTAGGACTCAAAAGAATGGAAAGAAAGTGACAAAACCCAAGTTTTCATGATGGAACTAATAGTAAACAGATGACTTTGGGCGAAGAAGCCACGCCTACAGTCCATTTAGAGTATGGATTAACCTACTGTGGGACTGTGGGAGGAAGCCAAAGTACCCAGAGAGAACCCACGAAGTTACAGGGGGAACAAGCAATTCATTTGTTGGTTCATTTGAGGGGAGGAGAAGGGAGGCTACTGTCATAAACAGTCCTTTAAACACACATTAAACATGCGTTTCAATAATGAAAGGTAACATTAAAAAAAATGAGTTTTGCTCTATATGTGTGTGTGTGTATGTGTATGTTTTTTCATACTCTATTCTGTTGAATTAAAAATGCTAATCAATATATTTTGGAGGAAAAGAAACCTGTTTTTTGTGCTTTGAAATATTATTCCTATTATTAGCAGAGTCACATCTCTCTTAATTGGGATCCAGTAGTGAACTTCAGCAGTTGGTGTTGAATCACATGTGACACCAACATTGGGATCAAAACGTGAGCATTACAAATGGATAATGAAAAAAGGTATTTTTTCTTGGGTCATTTTAATTTGAAAATCTGCTCTGCACTCATGACTAATAAATGCTGTATAAATGTATAATGAGGCTGTTATGAGTACAAAATTGTCATGTCAAAACCCGTGATCAAGCCTGTCTTGAGCCTTTTATTAATGTACCATGCAAACCCTGAGCAGGGTAGTCATGTACCGCTGACTGACAGGCTGATGTTATTGCACATGATCTGCTCTGGTTGATATGTCTCGGAAACTGTAAATATATCTACTGCGGTTGGCAGCGACGACTGTTCAAAACAACTCTTGCTTTCTATTCCGCTCTTGATATTTGCGATGAAGCGGTGGGTGTGATAGAAAATCTCTCTCATCCTCCCCCTCCCCACCTCAGTTAAAATGGAAACCTGACAGGGAGGAAGAGAGAGTGGCGGGCCACAGCAGCCTCCATCACTTATCCACCACTCATGCATGATTGAAAGGCCTGTGCAAGCTTGAAGGACTGCATCATTTATACAGGACTCCTTCAAAAATCAAGAGGCAAGCAGCAGCTATAGTTAATATTGACAAAGCAAAAAAAAAAAAAAAAAAAATTAAAGCAAAAGTCTAAATAAAATACAAGTTTATTCCCTCAAAAATTCCTTGTCTTTCTCCTCTCCGCTTGTGTCAGTCTTTTAGCTGGAATCAGCTAAATTGTTATCGTCTCCTACGAAACATAAATGGTGAGCATCCGGGGATTTGGAGCCTCTATTAGGGAGACAAAATGATCCATCAAAGCAGCTGCGAGGGAAAGAGCTGGGAAATGAGGATGATGTGAGGGAAAGCTATTTTTGTAGGAATACCATGCCCTGTGTTTTCTCCCCGCTTCTTTTCCCTGTTCCCCTGCTATGGTAACGCCACTGTAGTGAGCTAATGCGTGCTCCCTTGCCGTGTGTGTTCCATACATTTGGTCTTCATCAAACTTGTATTCTGTTGGAATGCATTAAGTTCAGCCCATCAGACCACTGAGAGCACCGCAGCAGCAGCCTCCTCAGGCCTAGACTTTGCAGATGGTCTGTCCCAGCTGCCTTTTTCTTCTTCCTGTCGACAGCTTTAGGTGAAAGAAAAGGCTTTCTGTTCATCAGTAGATGTGTTGAATCTGCATTCGATGCATAGGGAGTGTTGACAGAGAAAGAGTAGCGTGAGTGGGTACAGGTGGAAGTTGAGGGCCGACACACTGATGAAAGCTGGAGAGTACCACGTTCTCCATGTCCCCACCTGCATCCCCCCTGGGAAGGGAAGAGACGTCACAAACTTCTTGCCTGAAGCCCTTGTTTTTCTCCCCAAATGTACATTGCCGATTCACCCTACCAAACTTTCTAGTTGTGGCTTCACCTCTCTGGGGAGCGCTGTACACGACCGCACACTTCCCCCGTCACGTGTGCAATCATCAGCCACGTAGTTAGTACTCCCCTCACCACCTGAACGGACACCCCACCCAACCAGGATCCAGATACCCACGCAAAGACACGGCCAACAGTGTCAGTACAGACACCAAACAGACCGCCACTGAATCATGAATACTGATGAAAACCAGGAATACTGACCAACACATTCCAGGTACTAAAAGAAGTATTAGGGAAAAAAATCTGGAAGACCAAGAGCACCATGATGTTGTAGGGAGTTGGAGGACATGAGAACGCAAGGGTGAGATATCTGTTGAGACCTGGCACAAGACCCAGGAAGGAAAGCTGGAGAAGAGACCTGCGAAAACAAATCCACAAGGGAATACAGAAGTGAACAAAGGTGTTAAATAGATTGCGAAGGCGGTCTGGCAGAACTATATTTACCGTCTGTTGATGCTGAACGGCATTGCCAGGAAACTGTCCAGCAAGTAGATCAACCTAAGTAGACCAAACTTGAAAAGACAAGGAAGAGAGGGCTAGCTAGGTTACAGAGCAACAAATAAACAGATGGGATGTTGAAAAGACTCAACCTTCAAACCTCTCCTGAGATTCAGCCTGCATACACAGATCTTAAACTCGGACGTGGGAGACTTGGCTCAGAAGAAAAAACCGGAAGGCAATCAGACTGTTGAGGAATGGGAAGATGGCCGGACTAGAAGAAAAAGATAAATATGTTGTAGCCACTGTTTTTGGATCTAGCTGGAAGAGAAGGTACTTGAAATGGAAGAAGGGCTAACTTAACGACGAGAGTAGAGAACTCCCTGAAAGGATCAAAAATATAGAATAAAAACACATGAGCCGCATCAAGAATTACACCACACACCCCTGTTGGATAGAATTCTTAAACAATTGAAGAGAACCCATCATTTTTCCCTCCTCCACACATTTTTAGCATGAGCCCCAGCATCTTCATTGTTCTGTCTTTCAGTGGTATGCAATTCTGTGATAAGAGCCGTGTTTTTTGTTTTTCCTTTTTCTTTTGGCCATAAGATCATGAATCAAAGGGAAAAATCCTCCCAGATGGTTATAAAAAAACATCAAACCAGACACAATGTTTTAAAAAATTCTAGGTTTCAAGTTTCCTCATGTCCTTATTAGATATACGTGTCATATCCTGTTAATCAATGTGACTGACTCATACAGCAATGGGTGGAATTATAAAGGTGTAGGGAGTTACAAGTCCCTGTTTTTCCTCATAAAGTTAAACATCAAGTGTTTAAGGATGTCAGTCAAGTTTCCTGGAAACAAGAGAGCATAGCTGTGAAGCCTTATAATACCTTAAATGTAAGTTGGAAACGACATACATTATGGAAAAAAAACAATCTAAATGAAACTTGTCACCGTATAATTTCCATCTCATTGTCATACAGACAGCCAAGTGGCTTAATTACACTGTCAAGCAATGGTAAAAAGCCTCTCTGGGAGTTGGAACATAGCTGTGACAGCCGCTACGTTTTGACCTCAGGTCCCCGCGCTTAAATGCTCCGTGGCTACTGATGTAGAGGTAGTGGCAGGCAGCTCAAAATTACCGTGTCTGAGTCTGAATTGCAAACTTTTCCTCATTAATTTCCCTCCCCACAATCACAAGTGGATTATTGTCCAAGATTCATGTGGGAATAGTCTGTGATTGATTGCTTCAGCCTAGATTTTCAAGGACTCACCAGAAGGATTTGAAAGGGGACAGATCTGCTTCCCTGACCTGGTCCGTTGATTAATAATGTGTGTTCTACTGATTTGCACCACTTTTCTTGGGAGCACAGAGGAAAGATGTGGAACACATCGTGCTCGCTGCTTTGATAAAACCGGAGCAGGAGGAAAAACACTCTTCTTCTATCACTTTGCAGGAGTGATTTAGAAGGTAGAAATCCTGCAAGCAATCCACCCCAGTACTCTCCCAATCTATATGTCTGCCTCCAATAAGTGGCCAAGATGTTGCCTGTAGGCTTGCTACCAAGGTAGATGAAACAGGGCTCGCTGGTCAACATGAACCATAAAATGAGAAGAGCCGGGAAACTTTTGTGTAAACACAGCCTCGCATTTTTCATCGCCTCCTCTGGGGGGGTTTGGCTTCACATCTCTCCAAGGACTTGGTGGATAAAAGAGGCCCACGCTTAAACTCACATCCACACACCTTCAGAGTTAACCTTTACTGAATAGAAGCAGCCTGGGAACATGTGAACAGGGCAAAACGGGCCAACAATCCATTTCAAGGCTGAGGACCAAGACCGATCTGTCTTTCTCCAGGCTAAGTGTTTTTGTTTGACACCAATCGGTTCAATTTTGTTTACTGTTTCCTTCATTTTCTGTTTAGTTTCCTCTCTGCACAGCTGCAGGGCTAAACACGTGTTTTTGTTGCAAAGCTCAGTGATGCAGGGTGTTCCTCGATTCACAGTTGAGGGTTCGGAGTGATAGACATGTTCCCCTTTGGCCACAGTGTCCTGCCTGTCTCACACTTGTGTAGCATCAGAAAGGGCTCAAAATGTGCAGCCTGTTTTGTTTGTTTTGCATGTAGTCCATTCTGTTCATTATCATCTAAATTCTGAAAAACAATGTCAAACGATCTCTGGCCACACTGAGTGGAAAGTTTAAATTTTGATTGGTTATTTTTTGTTTATAGTATTAATTTACCGACAGCACCGTCAATACTTTTCTATTGTAGAGAAATGGCAATAAATTCTTCGCAGAGCTAGTACTGCTTTTACTGCTCAACATTACAACAGACAAATTACTTTAACCATAATTCCCAAATGTACAATTTCAGTTGGAGGAATGGCTAAAAAAAAAATCTGTAGTATCCTCCCAAAAGCGTCCCTCAAAGATAGATCAGTGTATTGTTCTTCCACCTGCATCTCACCCTGATATGTGGTGTTTCTCAGGTCAAGAGTCGGGCCCTGGGACGTGTCCTCTGGGGCCCAGAATGTCTATGAATGTTTCCTCTTCAGCTGGGAACAATGAGGCCCTTTAGCACTCAGTATGTTGCCCGTCCCGTTAAAATACGGACAAATGTTGACACGACCATACTCTGCAGACAGACTCACATTTGCTCTGGGTCTTCCAACAATGTGTCTGAAAGAGTTAGCATGAACGTTAGCTGGACCAGCCCTGCCTGGGGTGCATGTGCTTTCTGTGTCGGTAGAAGTGGTACACAGCAGGAGGTTGAATGTTTCAGGGGTTCAGGACTTGAAAAGAAGTTCAGGAACCGTTGATTTGAATGATGGTATCTGTCTTGGTCATGAACCTGGATCAGTGCCAACAAAACCACTTCCAAGATCAGTTTGCCAAAGATGACCTTGAGAGTCTTATTCTGAAAAGTTTAGAACAGAAGTCAAACGATTCTGTTTCCTCCTTGACAAAGTGAGTAACTCCAGTCCGACGACTCAAGCACCAGTAGCTGAATATTTCCTCGACTTGCCCCCACTCTCACTACTTGTTGTTTCATTACCTCCTGTCACTCGTGCTCACATGTCGCTGCATTATCTGACCCTGAGGTCTCTATAGTAGTGTCGATAAACTTGGGCCTTATTGGTTTTTTTGTGTGTTTGAAAAATGTTGGAATCAGGTCTCAATCCTAATCTCCAGTAAGTACAATAAATCACCACCTTCCCTTTTTTGCCAGTGAGCTCTTTTTCTCACAAGCCAGCGTCAGTGGACAAGAACACCCCAATAAAGTGTTACTTCACGATGAATGATAAATATTCCACATAATTCGTCCTTTCTTTTCCCTCTTCATCAATTTCTCACCTTTCATGCACTTTTTAATTTTCCACATAAGAGAGTCTGGGAGATGAGCAGAGGACATAAACCCACAGCACAGAGCATCTAACCTTGCAAAATGAGTTTAATAGAGCCACTCTGTTATGCATGGAGTTACAATAGAGAACAGCAAAAGATGAAACAAATAGCTACGGGAGAGAGCACGTCCCCTGGGGCGATTGTGGGGGTGGGTTAGCCTGAATGGAAGCACAAGAAACGGTCATTTCTATGGGCATCTGTGTACGGCACCCTAAATAACAAATGGCCTCTGAGAATGACTGATTAGCAACATAGATAGGATGAAATGGCAATAGAGGATGCAGCGGGGGATGGGGGCACCATCCATCCCAGTCCGCAGGTGATCCATCAGGATGCACCAGGGTCCGGTAAAGGGCAACCCCAGATATGTAGTGGGAAACAAAACTCTGTCCACCAGATGTTGAACGCTGCTGCTAGGATAGATCATCTGTCACGGGTGTGTACACATGAGAAAGAGCTGCAAATGATATGGGGATACCTGACTGGTCGTGCATATGAATCAGGGTGTGGGAGAGATGTGAGCTGTATGAATTTAATAAGCAGGAGCCATTGCTTTATTTAGAGAATTCAAGCGTACTTTGGGGTTGATGACGTGTATTTGGATTTAATGTAGTACTCACTTTAGTATGTGAAGGTAAACCCATCCATCCATTTTCTATTGCTTATCCTGTTCACAGGGGGGGCTGGAGCCTATCCCAGCAGCCTTCAGGCGAGAGGCGGGGTTCACCCTGGACAGGTCACCAGTCCATCTCAGGGCCAACACATAGAGACAGACAACCATTCACACTCACAGTCACACCTACGGTCAATTTAGAGTATCAATCAGCCTCGTCCCCTCTTGATGTCTTTGGACTGTGGGAGGAAGCTGGAGTACCAGAGAGTACATGGAGACTCCACACTGAAAGATCCCGTTCTGGAGCCGGGGCTCGAACCCGGAACTTTCTTGCTGTGAGGCAGCAGTGCTGACCACTGCACCACAGTGAAAGTAAATCTCTAACATTTTGTGAACATGTCTACATTGCACTCAACCGTCTCACACAAGGTTATGGGCTTGTATTCAGATCAAAGTCGCTGGGCATAGAACCTCCATATTCCCTCTGTCCCTGAGCTACATTACAAAGGGTTAAAACAATATCCTCTCTGATAACTCTGGGCTGAATGGGAGTGAGATTTGCTCCGGTGATTATTCAGTCAGACACAGCAGCCACTTTGATGCGTGATGATACTGTTGATGGCTTGAGAGTGCACAGATAAAATGACAGTTTTGTATTCGCATATACACCGCCCACCCACTGCCACCACCAGTAACACAACACACACACACACACACACACACATTCACTCAAATACACACTAATCCCCAGACTGTTTGCCCTACATGCTAGACTGAAAAAGTGTGCAGAAAATTTCAATGCGGGGTTCAGCTTTGAAATAGACCTTGGTTGCTCCAGGTGCCCGAGGTTGTGAAATCAGAATGAAATGCCTCCTGAGAAGAATGTTTGTCAAAGATTTTTTACATCTTCGTCTTCTCCTGCTCTGGCGTGTTTGCCTGAGAAAAGAGGGGGGGGGGGGGGGGATCAGAGGTGCTGAAATGAATGCTAGTTTGAGAGTGCTGCATTTCAGTTGTTTCTGAACTTCAAGTCAGACACAGATCATCAAAATGCACCCTCACATGCAACCTCCAGGCCTAAGCTTCAGGCTGCCCATGCAATATTTCTCAGAACATGGCCACCAATTGCGTTGCGTGTGTCATCACCTCGGAAGCACAGCACTGATGACAAAGAAAAAAATGACGGCAGTAAAGCTACTGATACTCGACTGTCTAAAATTGCACGGATTGTTTAATCATGTGTAAACAGCTAATAAAGCAATAGAACTTTAATGAAAGCAAAAGGGCTCCAAGTCACTTCTCCTAGGTCGCAGTAGAGGAGCAAGCTCATATCTTTAGACAGCAGTAGGGATCTATGCACTGGTTAATGGAGCCTCCAGATTGCGAAGGGCTGATTAATTGATTAGACCCATTAGGAAAGCAGCATTAGGAGTGCTATTAATTTTGCAGCAGCAGCGCCCCTATGTGTGTTGTCGGAGAGCAGATGGCAATGAATGATGTATTCTGTTGGAACAGCAAATATTGACAGGTGGGTCTGTGCATCTCCTTGAGCTCCCCATGGACGATTCAAAGGGAGAGCATTCTAATTGGCTGTGTCCAGCAAGGACACCGCTTGAAACAGGTGCCCTGACCTGCTCGGTTCCAAAAATGGTAGACGGAGAAAAGAGCAGCTTCAAGCTGTGTGCGTTACCCTGCATTGAGAACATATACTATGCATGTTTGGGGAGAGTGGAAATAAACTATGGGGGATTATGAATTGGACAACTTTGTACAACTTTAGTTTGGATTTGGGAACACTCAATAACAGGTCCTTGCCTGGCTCCACTTTGCCTTCATTCACAATGAGTCGGCATCATTTCAGTCAGAAAGCCAAGAAAACTAATTTTTGAGAAGCCTTGACATCAGCTGCACTCCAGCTCAATGGCCAATTTGAATTGATCCCAGCTCCCAGACTGTGAAATTTCACCAAATTCAGACACAACACAGACATTATTAAGCAACATGTAGAATATGTGGAAGGAGATAAGTTCCATTAATGGGTTTAGGCTTATATCCAGCTGGGAACGATGTGGGACTGTGGAGCTTTAGAAATGTCATATATAGATGTTCATATTCTAAGTTTGCGAGGCAAAATGATGCCTTAAATGGCGGTGTACCAGAGATCTTGGCTTTTGCATTGTTTGATGAAAACTGAGAACAGAAACGAACGCAAACACAGCAAGGTATTGATCATGAGTGTGAGAGACATCCGAGCGAAGCCCCTGAGGTCTGCTTGACGCTAGGATGGATCATCTGGAGGGTAATGGGGTGGGAACTCTGAAAACATCCATTTCCCTCAATGGAAACCACCAATCACAGCAGCTTGAAGTTTCTAGACACTACTTGGCTAGCATAACTTAGAGCTGATATTCAACGATAAGATCAATATAATACACATTTTAATCAGAACAACTACTTCTCTTATCTGCTCTGATACTTGAGTAATAGCCTCCTAAGAGGGAGTAGAACAAATTTGAATAAAATAGGAGAAAATCAAATTTTGACCAAGTTCCAAGACTTTTTAATCAAATGCAGATTGTCTGCCACTTCCATCAAACCCACAGGTCAAGATTTTTTTTTTTGGGGGGGGGGGCCTTATACAATGGAACCATAATTTGAGAATGGAACATGCTAGAAGACTCATATTTGTAATTCCTCATCCTGAAACAGAGTGGAACACGCTTACAAAGGTTGGGGCAAATCAAGGCGTGACTCAAGAACAAAAGGGCCCGTATTGTGAATTCATCATCCTGTGATGGACTGGAACACATGTATATTATCATATCCGAAGTGTATTATCTTGAGATGGAGTGGAGTGGAACATGTGTGCAAAATTAAATGGTCAGGGAAAAGATTTTGACCAGAAATGTAGCCCCACACGTCCAGGTACAAATCACGCCCTAACTCGAGAATGGTACGTGCTAGAATGCTCATATTCAGAATCTAGTATCCTGAGATGAAACGGAACGTGTGAAAAATTTGGGGCGAATGGTCGGGGAAAGGATTTTGACCAAAAAAAAAAAAAAATCCAAACTGCAGATCAAGATTCTTCTATAAATCAAATAGCTAGAGAACGAGCAAGATGATCAACATTTCAAAAGCATCATCCTCAGAGAGAGTTGAAGGCATGTGCACACTTGGAAAATTCCTGGAGGATTGATTGTCAGTAAATATCGATCCCTGTGGATCAGGATTCTTTTTTTGTTTTTTTAACAGCCTGATCGAAATTAGCCATAACTGAAGAGCCGAAAGTGCCAGGAGGCTCATTCACAGAATTTGTCATTCAAAGAGAGAGGGGCGAGTTTTGGGGGGAACTGCCCTACTACTGATTTTCAATTCATTATTGCCATTTGTAAGCACATAGGCTTCAAATTTATGGTCAACATTCAGTTGCAATTTTCTCATCATTTGGTTGGGATAGTGAGATGGATGGATGGATGGATAGATGGATAGATAGATAGATAGTTAGATGGATTGATAGATAGCTAGATAGATAGTTAGATGATAGTTAGATGGATAGATAGATGGATAGATAGATGGATAGATTCATGTGGTCAGGGGTGTTTTCATACATCCTGTAGGCCTGCAAGGGCGTTGCTTGGGACTGCAGTGTATAAGATTAAACAAACCATAAACGTGCGATTATTTGCCAACCTGACTGAACAAAAGATTGTGCAAGACACTTTATGCTGTTGTGATTTTATGATTCCACTGAAAGTGTTTGAGGATGTTCTGTGTAGTTCTCTCTAGAACACTACTTCCCAGGCTGTGGATATCAGGAGCGTGACCAAAAATGTCAGTATTTAGCTGCCGTTTTTGATTTTAAGGTTTTCTTGCCCGTTCATATTTTCTATACAGTATGGTCTTGTCAGTAGCACATGTGAAGATAGTGAATAACAAACAAGTCCCCAATGGTTCCTTCTTGAAATCAATGGTAGCCAGCAACACGGACAGATATTCAAGTTTATATGTAATAGTCTGCCTACTAGGGGAGCAGCACAGCATCTATACCCCTCCATGTCCAATACGGGAAAAAGAATACATCACTTCCCTGTATTACTATGTGACACAATATACTTCTCCTTTTAGTTACATGACAGAAATGACGACTATGTGATAAGATGTGTTTTTTCCAGCAGCGGCTTCCATTCCAGTGAAATGTGTTTTTATTGTTGTTAGCCAACCCCTGGAGGAAACAACAGATGATGCTGAGATGAAGTGTGTTTCCCAGAACTGCTGAAATAATAGCTCCACTCATTCTATCGCCACTCTTCCACTACCTCTAGCTTTCGCTGTATTTTAGTCTCTGAGAACCAGCAGGGCACCCTCCCAATGCTTTTACCGCTTCATCCATGAAGACACAAGAGATTAAATTATCTCCGGTCTCTGTGCACATGTGGGTGTGTGTGTCTCTGTTTGAGGGAGAAGGTGGGGGTTATTTTTAGGTAAAGATAAAAAGCATACCAATTCATCTTTCACCGAACAGAAAAACATCTAAAACCAGAGACAGGTGAGACCCATTATCCTCCAGTTCATTTTAACAAGATGCTCTTTTGTCGTAATTAATATGCTCTTTTAAACTTTTTGGGGGGGTCTTGTTAGAACTTGATGTCTTTTATGCCGCATTAAAGATGCACTGAGCGTTGTAGCCTGACGTCACTTCCGTTGACGTTCGCTGTAAATACCAAACACAGAGCAAGCTCACCCCTCCCCCCAAGCCTACGATTTGAGACAAAAAGGAAACCATGCAACAAGGCTTCGTGCACCTTTAATGACCCTTAAAGCGCCGGTTAACCCTGCGTGGTTGTGTGTGATTCTGTTATTTTTAAATTATTGACATAACCTGATTGCCAGCGTTGGTTTGTCTGTCTTTTAGCAAGATGATTTAAAATGCAGAGGATAGATTTCAATCAAAATTGGTGGTGTGATAGAACTTGGAAATCGGAAAAATCAATTGAACTTTGAAATTGACCGGGATCAGATGTGAGGAAGTCACTTTGAGATCTACGTTCTCTCCGGTGCATTCACCTTTTTTTGTTTGTTTTTTTTTTAGACAAAGCAAACAGCTAGCAAAGAGCAAAGATAAAAATGAAGTTTGCTACCCAAAGCTCAGTATGGGACCATTTAATCCAGAAAAGTAACGAAAGTCACATGTTAACCAGCATCCAGCTGCATCCATGGATGTCTTTCAGCAAAGTTGTTGTTGTTTTCCTAATTAACCAGCTTGTCACTGGTTAAATGTCTAAAAACTACCCTAAACTGACGTTGCATGTTAATTTGTTGGAAAGGGGTTATATTATTGAAATAGTACAATATTGCTTCAGAGGGATCTTGATGAAAATGTACAGCCTGTGCTGTTCTCATAAGATAATCATTGCCTAGCAAATCCAAATTTTGTCAAGTATACAGTCAAATACGCAAACATTAGGAGATTAGTAGACTGCTCCCTCGGATGCTTGACTGCGTAAGTAACCCTGGATCGTGCCCAATGTTTCTCATATAATCTCACTGCTATGAGACAAGCAGCGGAGAGTGAAGGAGCGTGTCGCTCGGTCTGTAGCCGTCACTTGTATTTGCTGTTTATCCATGCTGGGAAACAATTCACATAGGCCAACAAGGACAGGAAACACCTCAGACGGAGGAGAAAGAGTTAGCAAAACCAGCTCACTGTTGGAGAACCTTTAAGACAAATGCATTCTGGGTATGTAAAGCCCTACTCCTGAGGTGTCTCCAGAGATTGTCCCTGACCACTGTGGAGCCTCCTTTCAAACCCTGTATTTTTGTGGTGGAATGGAACATCTCTCAGTGCCTTCACCACATTTTTTTCAAAGGATATAACTGAAAACTGTATTTGCATCGAAAAAACACAAACAGAGAAAAAGGGACATTATGTGACAACAGCTGCACTGCAAGAAAAAAAACCCCACAAAGTTGTTTTTGAGTGGAATGACATCTTTATGCTTTGACATTTGACAAACTTCCCACAGGATGAAGGGGCAGGATGTCTGAGACTGAGGTGTTAAACTTTGAAGGGAACTGTCGTAGCTGCAGAAACCAGATGATGATGAGGAGTAATACCAGAAAAGTATACATCTCCACTTCTGTATGTATATTTATATACTGTATATATGTATGTACTAACTTGTATATTTTTACTCTGTGGGAGGGAGAGCACCTGCACAGGCCCAGGGAGAACATGCGCAAAGAAAGGTCCCAGCTGGCAGGTTCAAACCCAGCCACCAGAGTCGAGTCAATTTTATTAAGCAGCTATAAAACCACAACAAAAGTTGCACTTGGTAACAGTGGCAACAAAACAAAAGCAGAAACAATCGGTGAAGACCAGCTCCATGTGGGTGGCCATCTCCGTACAGAGAGTGAAGAGGGTCAAGAGTGATTAATTAAAATTTTCATTCTTTCTTCATTTTTGCCAATTATTATCTAAATCTATTCCTTGTTTTGTCTCCTGTTAATTATTTTTAGCTAAATCATAGGTCAAACTAATTAGAAACATGGCTTTTACAATTGTTAGCCTTGTGTTTCGTTATGTAGCTGGCAGTCAAGAGTTTAATACAACCAACCAATGTGTTGATGTGGCTCACACTCTTCACTTCAGTCAAATCACTAACTGCCAGCTGACCTGTTACACTGTGACCTGTTACACTGTGACCTGTTACACTGTGACCACTGTGAAGTAAGGAATTGACCTTTCGCAAAACCCCACCCCCAAATGGTCATTGTCCAATCAGCAACATGCTGATAGCAACCGTTACTAGTAAACAAGGTCCATGCAAGAACCTGACTGGTCTACAAGGCTGTGCTGGTTGCATTTGAGGAAGAGCTCATGGGGTTTCTCCGATTTGGCTTGAAACTGGTAGGCTTTCGCCTCGACAGTTGTCGTGTCCCCTTCGTTGCATATTTTCATTATTTGAATAAATCCCTCCACTTCATACTGTAAGCCCCTTTGCCTCCATCTGGAGGACACCATGCAGGTATTGCTCCAAAAAGAGTCACAAACACACACAGGTATACTTCTCCCAGCCATGACATATGTTGACACTCCATCTGCGTCAAGAGGGATGTCAGGCGAGCAACAGTAACTAAGGGGGGCTTTTGCGAAAGGTCAATTGTAAAAGCTTGTCCAGGAAACACAAAGTACAACAAATGGAAGAAAACAGGCAAATTGGTGGCGAATGCTAATATTGCAATGGTAAAATGAAAATTCCTTTCACTTCACCTTAAGAGAAGTTTTCTTTCATCTCCGTGCAGGTCTTGTGTCGAGGTTCAGGTCAAATACACAGACACTCGTGTGTATTAACTGAAATAAATGTACCACTTGTGGAAGCAGAGGTCCTTGTTGTCGATGCTCAGCAAAACTCCTGCCTTGAGTTTCCATTTGATCATTTACATGACTGGCAGGACTGCGCGCGGAAAACAGTGTAACCAGGCAAATTGGAATGCGTGGTTGCATTTCAGCCCACCTGCCTAAACACAATTTGGGCTCTCCGCTGATGTACACACTTTCATTATTTAGCTGCATAAATGCAAATCAGAAAGCGCTCTGAGGCAAGACTCGTGGAGGACAGGGTAAATTGAGGTGAAGAGGAAAAGGTGAGCCATTCTTTCCGTGTCCTTCTCTAAGCCTTATTACCCGGCAAGAAAATGAACACAACTGATGCATTGTAAGGGACTAAAAAAAGCATAGCTATCTCTAATATAGTCGTTCCCCCTCAAACAAAAGGAATGAAATAAGGTCTTTGTCAGCATTTAGGGCATCTGCCTTCTTTCCCTCCTGTTCGCCTTGAGATAAAAGAATCAGCAAAGTCACATAATGATTGAAAATGGGATCTTTATTCACCAAATTATCATCTAGCTGATAATTGCCTTCTCAATGTCATGTAACTATGTTTTACTGGCATTGAATTAATGTTGGGCATTAATGGAGTTGATTAGCCAACATCAGCGTGGCTCTCCATCACCTCTTTGATTGGGATAATCATGAAAATTTGGCCGGACTAAGTAATGCTGTTAACACAGAGCACTGGCTAATACTCCTGCATTTGGAAGCTTTGCAAAGCAGTGGAGCAGCAGCCTTTCCACAGTGTAATCTAATGAGGATTCAATTTTGTGTGAGTGCGCGTGTGCATGTTTGTTTATTTGTGCATATGTGTGTGTGTGTGTGTGTGTGTGTGTGTATTCGCGAAGCCGAGCATCCATCTAAAATACCATTGTGTTGCACAGCAAGAGATGAGCTTTGCTTCTTTTTAATTAGTGGCCCATCGGACTTAACCCCACCTCATCATTCTGCCTGAACTAAGGCCCCGCGATTAATTGACTCCTCTGAGTTGTCATGGAACTTCATTTCCTCAGGACACTCAGTGTGTGCCTCTGAGTTCACAACACATTTTGCTTGCACAAATATTGAGTCTTCAGTAATGACATATGGTAAAGTCCTTCAGGGCTTTGATGCTCCATTTTTACCGTTTTCCTCGCAGCCGTGAGATTCATCTGTTTTAGCTTTCTATAAGCTTAACAACTTACCATAAAATGTACCTCTGTCTTTATTCCTGGGCCTGTTTCTCTTTTCTGACTCATTAAAGATTTAACTGTTCTTTTGAACTTCCAATCCGTAGCATGATCAGACTGTCAACAGAATCTCAACTTTGCGTTTTAAATGTTTGAAAACTCCAACTTTGGTGCATTTCATTTGTGAAAAATGCATCCAGTAACTGGTACACTGCTATATGACTCACGCAACCACTGATCAGTTACGCTTTGCTGACACAGAGCACAACAGTGACCCCGTTCAGCTGTGGTTCGAGAAGAAAGTTTCTGTACAAATCTTCTGAGTTTTAAACCTGGAACCAAGTCCGCCAATGAGCAGGGCAGTGGTGGCCTAAAGTTTGGAGACGTGAACTTTTAACCGGAGTGTCATTTGTTCAATCCCTAAGAGCGGCAGGATGAATGTGGGCGGGGTGAGTGAGGAAGCAGCACTGGCCCCGCCCTCATTACCCCTGCAGATCAGACTGTAGTGGCACTGAGCAACGGCCAGTGGTGAATGTGTTTAAATAAAGGTTAATATCTGGATATAGTTAGGGTTATATATTTTTATGTATATACAGTATATATATATACACACGCGCGCGCGCGCGCACACACACACACACACACACACACACACGCACAATTAGGTGCAAAAGAATAGCAGGACAACAGAGAAAAGGGCAGAAGTACAAGACTGTGTACATGGTTATCTGAAGTTACTGAAATACACACTCCATAAGACCTTATAAACATAACTACTGCCCAGTTTTTTTTAAATAAAAATTGCTTTTTATGAAAAACAGTATTTTGTTGTTGATAGACAGCCTGTCACTGATGTCAATGAATACTTAACATCAGAATAGTCGATATTTGTCATGAGTAAAACCCATTCCTGCTGCCAGGATCCTCTCAGTCATCAAGTGGCAAAACTCAAAATAGCCGTCAATGTAGCAGAACAACACTGAATCCATGATGGATCAACGTTAATTTTAATTAGTTATAGTTAGTATTAGTATATTCATCAGTTTTGCACCCTGAAATAATGTAATTTAATGGTGAGAAACAGACAAAGATGGACATAAAGTGAATGTTCGTTCAACCAAAATATACATAAAACCTTTTCTAACAAGATGGATATCATACAAACTCGAAGCCTGAACATGAGCACACACATCATTTCCCAACCTGTTGGCTTGTGGTGCATCGGCCTCAGATGGTTACAGTGTCGTGCCTGATGATCACCCCCTGTACGGTCACTTCTGTAATCACACTGATGAGCTCTTTGACAAATAACCAGCGAGTGAATTAAAGTTTCGTAATCAGTACACACTCAGAGGAGCTGATAAATGTCTGTGAAACATACGAGCAACGTTGGCATCCTGCCCTCATTATGTGCTGCTGGCGCTGATTTGCCGGCAACATTGATGGAGCTGGTGTGGAACTGGTGAAAAGGTCCGCTCTGTTTTGTTGACGAGCCGTCCAGCGCGTGTCCCCAGTGTTTTAATTGGCTACCTCAAGTGGCCCGCATCCTTCAAATTCAAGCAAACAAAACTGACCTGCAGACTGTTTTTTTTTTTTTAGTTAACCTGGGCCACGAGTGCTCCTTAATAACAAAAAAAAAAAAAAGAAAGTTAATGTGGAGCCCTGGTAACTGTCTTGAAAGTCAAAACCTTCATTTACATCCCCATCAAACCGTCCTTGGGTAATAAATCATGGTGCAGTATTCAGAAATCCCTAAAAGTGGAAAAAAACTGAACGTGTGTTCTTTAATTTGGTCAAGAGAACGACCTCAGCAGAACAATCAAAGAACAGTTTTGCACGTTATGATAAGAAAGGCCAGGGATGATTTATTGGAGGCACCTAAGATAGGAAGGTACCCTGGGATGCACAAAGCAGGCTGCGGTAAATAGGTAGGCTTATGCCTTAGGTTACGCTTATATATAGATATAAGTACTTGCTATTCCCAGGTAAGAGGTAATGGTTCTCAGCCAGCCAAGAAATGGAGACCTCAAAACTCACAAGGGGATCTTCTGAATGAAAGAAAGAGGATAAGGTTTCCTCCAAATGAAGAATTCTTGGTGCAGCTTGCAGCCGATGAATAGAAACTTCACTGCTTTTCCTGAAGTGTACATTTTTACCCAGTTATTTTATTCAGCTATACCTTTTCTTCCAAAAGCTTATATGCTGTGACCTGTAAGAATGAACTCAACTAAAACAAAAAATAAGTTTAGGAGTAGGAATACGTGCACCTGTGGAGGATCAGGTGCATCAGAGGAGAGAGTAGGACACCGTAGAGGAGAGACAAACTCCTGCAAACTGTCTTCTTCACTTGTATGCAGAAAAGCTTTATTGGGGACATTTCAGCACACAGACCTTCAGCTGGCTGTCCTGTAAAATCACCCGATAAAAGTCTGTGTAGCAAAACGTTTCTCAGTAATTTTTTTTGTAACTGCGAATAACAATAAAACAACAATAAAAGAAGAATAGAAAACTGCATGAATTTTGAAAAGTTGTTCACGGCATTAACCCCCCCCCCCATCTGTTTTATAAATCACTTAATCGCTGTTCTGCTTTAACAAAACCAGAAACCGGTATAGGATGACAGTTATCATTTATTTTTTGGTGGTTTAATCACTGATTACATAAATTACACTCCAAAAATTAAATTCACCACCAACACAGATTTTTCAAGCGTAAATGTCATAATAAGCTAATGCTAGGCGAAGAAACAACTGCGCCACAAACGCACGAGTTTAACTTCATAACGATGCTTTGCACTTCCTCTCACTTCAATGTCCACAGCAAGCTTTGTGGTTTTTATTTAACCACTTGCAAGCACCCACTGTTTATAAGACAAATAAACACTTCCAAATTCACAGGTGTGGTATTTACTGGTGTATTTTATGCCGTAGAACAAAACGTTAAAATATCTGGAGCTTGTGTTTTGTGCAGTCAAAGCCCCACGCAACATTACAGGCATGCCTAACCACGTACCTTTCACAAAAAGGCCGGTAAAATGCTTTTTTCCTGCTTCTGAAAACAATATGGACTTCAAAAATATTTTTTTGTGTTTTCATTTGCATAAAATGAGCCCTATACATCTCCGTTGAGGAGCAGGTTACCTTCCACAGAGCCCAGTTGCATGCAAAGATGTGTCTAATTTAATTTTTGCTCGTTGGGAGCTGCATCCCGCTCTTGTTTATCGTGGTTTAAGTTTGAGTAAGCGCTCGTTTGTGACGTAGCTGTTGTTGTCCAGCAGTCGGTTGTCACAGTTAGCTTGTCTGCTCTGGCTAGCACGACTTTTAACAACTTGTGCTACAGGTACAACTCTAGCTTTTTTTGAATCCCTGTCCCTCTACAACACTGACCTGTCTGGTGAGGAGGATTTCTGGCTGTGATGCATCCATGGATGCGTCGCATAAGAGCATCAGTTAACCTGCTTCGTATCTCACCTCAGCTCCTTGCTACCAAAGCCAGAGTGTATGCAAATGAACCCACACACTGACATGCGAAACTCCTAAAAAAAAACATCTTTGTGGTTAACGGGTTAACCTTTGACACCTCTTGTGCAACAGTCCAATAAACCTCACTGTACACCAATTACAGCTTGGGGCTTTAATTCCTGTGAAATGGCGACTAAAATACCAGCTATATATTTGTTTCCTCAGGTATTGGCAGCTGCCGCCTGTTATAAATGTCTCAGCAGAAATGTGGGCTGAGTGCAACAGAGGAATTAGTTACCTCTATTTAAGGTCTGCTGCCTAGGCTCCCCCATTAAGCTTACACCCACAGATTTATAGGGGAAGGGAGAATGTATAGCTGTTGTAGTGCAATCTTGATCCTGCAATACTGAAACTGGAGCAGTGCCCTGTGAACTCAGCAAGAGTGCTTTATACTGAACCTCATCAGTTATACCTGGCTACACACACACACACACACTCACACACACACTCCGTAGCTGCACAGACACTGAGCACCATCCTCCCGTGATTATAATTTTTCTTATGGACTCCCTGGAATGAGGATCTCTTTGTAGAACATAACCATTAGACTGTCAGTACAGCAACAGGTGAATGATCACTGGATGCAGCTTCTGTCTCTCAAAGCATTGCACCTCTTAAATAGTGTGACATTTGTGCCCACAGAGAAAGTTCTTCGTAAATGACTTCTTGTTATAAAAGAAAACATATTAGTCATTTTATTATTCTGTACCTCGCTTCATAAGATTTTATGCTCAGCTAAATATTACTGGCAACAGTCTGCATAACTTACAACACAAACTCTCCCTTGATTTATTGGTACCTTCCTTGCATTGTTGTTTTTACCCCCCCCCCCCCCCCCCACAGTTCTGATGTCACCGTTGAGTTACTTTATTTACACAAAGGAGATTTTGGTCTTTTACGATCTTCTTGCATTGTGTGATGTACTCTTTATGAGTTAAAGGTCAAACTGCAGCCTGATAGAGAAAATTGTCATGGTGGGACTGGTGAAACAAAGCCAGTGAAAAGTCTGCCACAGTGACTCAGCGTTAGTTGTCTCAAGCTCACAAAGAACCCCCCCCCTTCCCCACATGACTTTAGCAACCTGAAAAAAAAAACTAGAGCCCTTTTGTTTTTGCACAACTTTAAATGCCTTCAATAAATGAACAAGCTGGTCACAGCCATTCCCAGTTGTGCCTACCCAGAACAGTTGTAGTGGCTTGATGGTGATTACTGGGACAAGAAGACTTGCATTGTCCTGGACAGTGCATAGGAAAGTTTGCAAACTGACATTTTGTTTGAGTAGTTTCTAACAAGACCCTAGACATCACAATCTCTCTCTCTCTCTCTCTCTCTCTCTCTCTCTCTCTCTCTCTCTCTCTCAATACGTATATGTGTAGAGATGTAGATATTAACTGTAGATATAGAATAATATATAGATATATCTATATATTTATGTCAATCTATATTTATTATATATGTTTATGTATATATTTTATACATAGATGTATATATGTTTATGTATATATACAAATCTATATGTTTATATATGCAGATGTATATATGTTTATGTATATATACAAATCTATATGTTTATATATGTAGATGTATATATGTTTATGTATATATTATATATGTACATATGTATGTTTTATATATGTATATATGCTTATGTATATATACTATGTATGTTTATGTTTATATATGTAGATGTATATATGTTTATGTATATATTATATATGTACATATGTATATGTTTTATATATGTATATATGTTTATGTATATATACTATATATGTATATATGTTTATGTATATATACTATATATGTATATGTTTATATATGTAGATGTATATATGTTTATGTATATTTAATATGTGTATGTATATATGTAGGTGTATATATGTTTATATATGTTTATTATATATGTATATGTACATGTGTATATATGTTTATGTAATGTCTATATGTAAGTGTATATATGTTTATGTATATTTAATATATGTATGTATATATGTAGGTGTATATATGTTTATGTATATGTCTATATGTAGGTGTATATATGTATATGTGTAGGTGTATATATGTTTATGTGTATATATAATGGTAGATTTCCTTTCAAGATATTTACAAAGAATACAGTTCTGCTTGATGAACTCCAATATAACATACATGACTGCTCAGGCACTATTCACAGTGGTCCAGAGGGGCTTTACTGAACCCCTACAGGATTCAGCCAAAACTGCATCTAGGAATTTAAAAACGATCTCTATTATTTGTGTGACGCTACTTCTTCGTTGTAGGAACCTGAACGGTTATTCTTTCATACAGCCATGACGGTGGCAACACGAAGCAGCTGGTGTCATAACTGCTCACTCATGCAAGTTGCAATTTGCGCAAATCAGTGCTTTGAACCTGCGCCTGCTGGATTTGAACCCCCAACTTTAAGCTGCAACAAGATGGCGCCACCTACGGGCTTAATTGACCTTCCATTGGCCCTGTATTTGTGGTGCTGGCACGTACTTTTACCTTGCCACCACTGTGAACTGCTGTCTTGAGAGGTCACATACTTCTTTATGACAAGTTTGTCAATTTGGTTACTTTAATGTTTTTGGACACAGTTTCATCTATTAAAAATTTTGGCAGGATAAATCCCTCCAGCCAGGAATATATTACCATTGACTGATATCTGAAATTAAACTTATAAGCTGTTGTGCCTGTTTATCGGGACGCTAATGTGACAGGATGTCATCTCAGGTCAAAGAACACCCAGAGTACAGCATTTTCTTGTATTGTTTCCTGTACCCTATGATCCCTGGTGATATGACAAGACTTTTCTCCTTTTCCTGGCCTTCAGCTACAGCAGCACTTTTAAATGGCTTTTAGTCTAATTCGTTCTCCCACC
This sequence comes from Aulostomus chinensis, assembly GCF_037954235.1. NCBI lineage: Eukaryota > Metazoa > Chordata > Actinopteri > Syngnathiformes > Aulostomidae > Aulostomus > Aulostomus chinensis. The sequence goes on along the minus strand of NC_141340.1, from coordinate 8,250,263 downwards.
TCCACAACTACTACTTTTCAAATTAATGGGCCCCTAAACGTCTATCAGCAGAACACATTTAGCGGCGCCTCAATCACTGCCAATGCTTTCAAGTTATAATTTTGCTGCTTTGCATCAGTTAGAAACATTCACTGCATTAACTACATTACTGTTTTATCCACAGCCGAGAAGACTCGAGATTAAAAAAAGGAAACCTGGCTCAGAACAGAGGTACTTATGAACTTAATGATTACGTCGTCCTCCAATTTCACTCTCAAACATAGGAAACTTAGATTAGCAAGGAGGAATTGATGTCAATCATGACTGCAGCATGGAGGATTGCTGTTAAATATGTCACCTCACTGGCAGTTAAAATACAAGGAAAGGACAGATTGTGAAGGTTCCCTGCAGGTTCTGGTTCTCTGCCAATAACCCTGTTTATCAAAAGCACAGTTCTTTGATTTTTTTGGGGGGGGGGGGGCAGATTGTAGGACTAGGAGTGTCTTTTTAGGAAAATATTAAACGGGCTATCATAGAATGCAATACGTGTCAGCTTTAAAAAACATGTCTCAACTTATCAGCAGACGATTGAGTCAGTGACCATGTGATTTTTACTCACTGGCGTCAGTTATTCTGAAGAATCGATGGTTTTACCCTCTAGATAAATACAGACTCACAGTTCTGACCAAACACATTTTTTTCCAAAGTAATTAAGGCAGTCATGGAGCTTTAGGCTGTCTCGCCACCTCAGGGCCAAATGTCCTTCTGCCTGCACAGTGGCAGCGTGTGACGATCGTCAAGGTCGTGACGCGCTTTGTTTCCTCCTTTTGTTGGGCTGTCATGTGAGGATGTCAGGGATCCCCTCACACTTGTTTATGCCGGTGTCAAGCAACGACAGCTAGACAAATGCTGCGGTAACGTAGCTGGTCCTGGATTATTGACACAAACACATGCACGCACAACAGCTGCTTCTGTGGCCTCTCTCACACACACACACACACACACACGCACACTACATCCAGAGACGCCAATACCTTAGTGAGAGCAAGATGATCGGAGCAGAATTCACCAGGCACATCTACGACATGCCACACCTGGTGAATCAGCTGGGTTTCCACAAAAGATCAAGCAAACTAAGCGAATTACATTCGAGGAAATGCCAGTTACAACTGTTTTGGTCAAAAGGTTTGATGCGGGTATACCAGACTACATCTTGCGTATTTCCATCAGAAGATGGAGGGATGTGATAGGCAGAAGGAAAGGAAAAAAATCCCAGAAAGAAGAGTGGTCTTGAGGATTAACCTTCAGTTGGACCAGGTGTAATTGTTCTTTGGTGCCATCTCATACTGGAAATGTTGCTACAAAGGCGAAGTCTTGGAATATCAGTGAGGACGACTACGGCCGAAACAGCTGGTCGGTCACACGAGTTTTAGATTCGCGATGTCAGAGTTCATTCAAATTAGGGGTTTCCGTCTGCCATTATGGACTTTGAATCTTTTTTTGTACAAGGAAAAAAACACTTCAGGCAAGTTTAGTTTTTTTTCTCCCGCAAATTTGCAGTAATTTTGATGTATTATGGCTTTTCTAGTGAAGAATGCACCAAACGTCAAAATGCAAATCACTGTCCCTTCATGCAAACACGGCTGGTGGCTTCTTCGGTGCTTCCAGTGGCTCTGCAGGAGCAGTGTGGTCTGAAGTGTTTCCGAGCAGATTCTACACAGGTTACTCAGTGTGTGCATAGCTGGTTTTTTTCATCGACATTTGCTCTGCATTCACTATATTGAGCATTTCAATAAAATCAACCATTCATGAAATGTTCTCATGGACAAATGCGTTCTTTTAACCCTGAAAGGGTCTGATGCAAAGTTACTGCAAAGGCTTGGCCTCCTTCCTCAAAAACTACAATAAAAAAATCCTGTCAAATATCAAATTGGTGCATAAGAACAGTTCCTGTCCATGTGGTTTTCATTCGGATCATTTTTTACACACTTTATTTTCCCAGTCCTGGGCGTTTTCTGTTTTGTTGTTGTTGTTGTTGTTTTTTCTGTGATGTCACATGTAGAGCAACAACTACAACAACAACAAAATAGATCCGCTGTGTAAAAATACAGACTGCTGCTGCGAGGGGCCCGCATAGAACTCCAGTTGATTGTAAAGGAAGCGACCTACAATGACAGTCCCGGATGTGCCTGGTGTAGTTCAACCTTGAGAAACATATTTACACAGGCGAACACAAAAAAATGCATCCAGGAAAAGACCTAAGAGTCCCACAGTCCCTGAAACCAAACTGGGACCATTCATTCTTTGTTTTCACTCAGTCCTTGTCCATCACTGGCTGCTGAATTGGCTTTTGACTTGGTGGACAGAGAGCAGGGAGCCTCTGCCAAGCTACGAAAAGACACAAAGCAGCAGCCCTGACAACCCCACAGTCCTCCATTCCCTTTCAAACCGACTCCCATTCAGCCACCAGTCCATCAAAACCCAGGATAGGAGCAGAGGAGGAAACTGACTGATCCCAGATTTAACTGATTAAGCCATATTGAAAATGATTAATTGAAAATAGTAGAATAAGACACTCGAGAGACATCAATTCATGCTGCCATGGAGCCGTGCTACCTCTTGGCCAGTCCCTGGGTGGACTCCAACTGGTACCAAATAGATGAAGAAGTCAATGTTCATTTGGAGAGGTGTCAATAAAACTGTCCACGTAGCTCAGCCCTCGTATTTAACATGCATTGCATTTGATTTTTCACGCTTTGAAATCTGCTCAAGGCTGCATCAAGGAGCAAGGCCGCATCTGAAGCATACACTCCTTTTACTGCCAGATTGAACAGGTTTATATTGATCTAAAAAAAAAAAATTCACGCAAACATTCAGATGATGCCTTTTGGATTCGGGATCCTCAGAGTTTAAGCATGTATATTCAAGTCTTTAGAGCTCAGCTCAAGCTGCAGCAACTCTAGTTGTCTTGGCGGCTTTTGTTTTGTGCTGTTAGCCATTTTATATGTAATTAGCTGTCAGGGATAGTGAAAGGGCGCTAATTCCCTTTCTATTTTTACCTCCCTGAGTGGAGCCTATGTTCCAGCCTGACACTGACAATAATTAAAACTCTGCCTCAATGCCTCTCATTTGCAGTGTTACATTTGTTTTCACCCGTGTAATGTGTAATATGGCCGGGCATCACCCCCCCCCCCTCCCCCAACATTTCTCTGAGTAATTTGTTCCCCCTGAAGGGTTTGACCGCTTGACAACACTAGGTCATGATACTTAACCATGCTATCACTCACAAGTCTAGTTAAGAAGTATCCGAACTGAAGGGACTTTTTTAAAAGCTGAATTAGAGCGAGAGTTGGCATCAGAGGTACTTCATTATTCATGGTTACACACTTTAACTTTGGCAGCCGAGGTTGGTGGGTTCAGCCGTCCTTCAAAACATTGATGTTTCATATTAAGTCACCCCCCCCTTCAATTTTCTTCTAAAATAGATACATTGAACATTCTAATAGTAAATATGAAGTACAGTTTAAGGATACCAAAAAAAAAAAAACCACATTTAAACACATAATATTGTGAGGGTCAAGAAGTGAAGGAACCTGTTTATCTGTGTGGTGCATGGCTGCAAAAATACTTGAAATGAATTGAAAAAGCAATCAGCGTCCATGTTTCAGCTGTAGGTCCTCAGCGTTGTGTTCCACAGTTGTGTGTTCCACAGTCCAGTGACCAAGTACATCAACGTGATCATAAAAGTAAACCTCAACTTGGGAAAAAAACATCTCAAATGAGAAATAAACAACATGGCTCGACCAAAATTGAGGTCGTTAAACCAGGAAAGTCAGTTTCTCCAACAATCCTTGAAAATACACAATCGCTACATTATAAACAGATTGTGAAAGCTGAGAAGGACAACAGCCAGAACATGTAGGTGGCTGCTACGTACCTCAACAAAATAACATGTGAAGGACACTGGCTGACACCTTTTCTTTTTTCAACAACACACAATATAACGTGCAATTTTTAAGGTGTATTACCCAAAAAGCATATTGTGCCTTCCAAGTACTCGCAAAGATGTACCCTGAGTTCACAAGGATTTTTTTCTTCTTTGCAGCTCCAGACAGACCAAAAGGCTTATGAACAGAACACCATTTCCTAAGTCATTTGCTGTGTTATCATGATGCATTTTGTGCTTTCTGCGCGCCGTGCAGCGTGGTTTAGTCCCGTTCATGGAGCGAGACATTGAGGCATTTTCAGATGTTATTCTGAGCCTCTTTTCATGACCCCAAGTGTTAATGTGCCTAATCCAAACCAGACCTTTAATACAGCGCTGTCAAACTGAACGTGAGATGTTGGATTTTCCGCTGAAAAGAATAATAATTTCTATCATTTTGATTTGTTCTTGTTGCTCTGTTGGTTCTGCAGGAAGCCCCAGCCCTGTGCTGCTCTCGATTTCATGATTACAGAGTGAGAGACAGTCACGCCAGCTGGGAGACGGAACTCCTGTCTGCAGTCGTGTGTCGACAGTTAATATCAGTCGACCAGCTCGTGAGATTTTGGTGTAATAATGAAACAGCTACAATATGAATGAAGAGATTCTGTTACTGGATTTCCCGTTTCTGTCATAAAATTTCCTCAGAAACGTACTTTAGTGTTCTGCCTGGGATTGTTTGCTTGTACTTGGACGCCATGTTTATGGTGTTAAACAGTAATCGAAGAATCCTTAGACGTAGCACGTGAAATATCCTTAAAGTGGCCTGTTTGTATCTATACAAACTGCCATGAGATCTTGTGGCTCCAAAAGGCATAAAAAGCCAGCCATGTGGTTTGAGGCTAGTGGCGGCCAACTGCCACTGACTGCAATATGAAAAGAAGCAAAATAAGAACAAGCCAGTCGTCAATGCCTTGTGTCACTCTTACATCAGCAGCACTGGCTGCCTACGCGGTTCAGCAATCTGAGCCATGTACAGGTACCTCCGTCAAGGCCAAATGACATTTTCGTGATATTAAACGTCCCTGCCCAAAAATATAACGCGTTTTTCTTTCCGCTCCTGCGACACCCTTCCTCTGAGTGGGGTGAAATATGTTTTTTGTGTGATCAAACAGACAAACGGCTGAGAGGACCTCCCTCCTCGGCCTGTCATGTGATCACCATGATCCTAGCAGGACCCTGTTCAACACGGTATAGCTTTTTTTTTAATAACTCATAAATCTATTTAAAGGAATCGGAAATTAATTTTCTCTCCAACCCATATTGTGAATCACCATGCTGGGAGTTGTGCATCTGGGAACCGACAGCTGTTATCGTAATCATTATCCTGACGACTGTCGGCAACACATCATCATTAGCATTGTCAACATGTCATCATCATCATCATCATCATCAACACCGCCATGTGTACAGCGAGCACAGAAACCAGCACCGACTTATGACTAACTTTCATCTGAGGAGAGAGTCATGCCACGAGTTAATCCATTAGGGCCATACCGTAGCCATAGTAACCCTCACGATGAGGTATACATTTGATCAAGATGTTCTTCATTTGCGAGGGCGGTGCACAGATGTTTGCACTAATTAAGTGCCGTGAGTACATTTCTGCAAAGCTACAGAATGTTGCGTTCATTTCACAGGCGCCGTTTGCAAACGTAATCGCGTTTACTTGGAACAGTCAGGCAGTTAGGTGTTGAGAGTTTTTAATATCCTGACACAGAGTTTCTCTCTTGTCCCTCCCGACAATGCACACAAAACCCTCTCTGGACTGATAAGAGACACACCCGCTGCGTTTGGGAAAAAGGAAGGAAAAAAAAAGAAGAAAAATCCCGTCTGAGACTGACAATCAAGCATGTCAGAGAGTTTAAAAAAAACGTATTGTTTGGCAGCAACTCTCTAGGCAGGTGCAGCAGGCATCGCTTTTTAATTTGCTACATGCTCAGTATTCAGCCGCATGGATCAAAGGGACACTTAATTTTCCTTCCCTCTCCCCATTATGTGTAGAGAGGACTGAGGCAGACCCTTGCGAGAGCATATTTGATTACGGTTTATCATTGCTGTCACTCTCCATGGTGACAGAGGGGCCGATACCCCGGCTGCAAACCAAACAGATTATTAGCAGGCATCTTATTTTCGTCTGTAATTTTATGCATCGCTTGTACACCGAAGTCTTATTAGCTTTTAATTTTGTCGATTGTATGGCCTGTTTCCTGGAAGTTGTGGCTGCTTTGCATCGAAATAAATGAAAATAACAAAAATGGAGCTTTAAATTCAGTCGGTGCGCTTGGCAAACAAAAACATTGTAGTGTGGTTGATGCTTCTACTGTGGCAAACTGTGGATCTAATTATCTCCCATCCAAGTTTGCTGTTGTCGCCGTCTTGTCCTCTCGAGTGATCCTCAACTCGGAGTCGAAAACCACCCTAACTCATAAACAGTTGTGAATACTTCCAAACCAAATTCTACAATAGTATTCATTTCCAATTAGAGGCAGCGTACTTCCATCACTCAATTGAAACTGGTAATTTTTTAAAATCCGATTTGCGCCCCCCTATACGTGCCACCCACCCCCGTGTGATATTTCCCTGTGTCTACATTAGCATAAGTGCAGCCGTGATCTGCTTCAGGTTGACGGATTTTAATGGGGCAGCATTTCCATTTCACAGAGGACACATGTGGTGGTGGGATGTTGAGGAGGGCCGGGGGTTGTGTGGGGTAGCGGGTTGGGGGAAGCAGTACAAAGAGAATGTTAGAGACACTCTGCAACGAGTCCTGTCACCCTCAATAATGCAGCAAGGATTGGGAAGGAGCAGTCATCTTCATCCCTAAACAGGAGAAGTAGGTCGTATGCTCCTGGATGCCACAGAGCCTAATTAGAAGGGAAAGGCTGCTCTCCCTTCCGCGGGTAAGCCAGCACCGAATCTGAACCACGGGAGGATCTGCAAGGCCCCCGAGGACTTCTCAAAGGCTTCCAGGGAGCACAGGTGACACACAGGTAAGAGGCCTGGAGGGACAGTAGCACGCCCTCATGGCGGATACTTGTCATGGCTGTCAGATGGACTTGATCCTGGTCCTAGATTGAGTGCTGGCAGCTGCCTCATCAGCGAAGCATCTGTCAGTCTTTCTCACTAAATCGCAATGAAAGAAAATACACCAAAAGGTCTAAATGTCCAGGGCACGCAGGGAGACAATGTCTTAGTTTAGCCTGAAACTGTGTGCCTGCATCAATGTCAAAGGTTAGCCTCAGTGAGTTAGCTTAAGACTCAAAATGGCTTTAGAAATACAGAGTGATACTCTGCAAGTGAGCAGTAGAACTTTGTTGATAGAAGGCATATCTCCAGTGATAATGTCTGTCAGTGTGTAGAATTAAATCCTGCTGAAGGTTTACTTCCACTATTGACCTTAACAGATATCTGCACTCTCTTCTTGTTTTTTTTGTTTTTACACTAAAAGCTTTTCACACTCATTTTCAAGAGTTAAATAAAGGTCAGATTGTCCAGATTAGAAATTTCATGCTAAATAGAACACACTGATCAACTCATCAGGTCTGTTCTGTACACGATGGTGCAATTAATTTGAAGAGCAAAGGTCGTATCATGGCGGAAAATGTGCTTGAACTTAGAAATCTTCCCATCTCAACCTGTCTCAAAGGCAATTTTTCACATTTAACCACCACAACTTGTGCTTTGTATTTCACACTCTGAATCAAGACAGGACTGGAAAGCTGGGATTTTAACATCCATTGTAAGAAAGAAGGAAAAGCTAACGTGTTTAGCATGAACTGAGGGTGAAATTCTCTCTGGCCGGTGGTCAAAAATTTTGGTTAATGAATGGAAAAAGAAGAGATTGTTTGCCAGAGACTGGAGAGCATACGTATCAGACTGTAATGCCACATGTCGACGCGTCAAAAAGTCCCAGACAGACATCTTAGCAGTTTAACGGTTAATAACGACATTGCTGGTTGTACTTTGCATATACAAATGTACAACTAAATACAACACGTGAAGACGGAAGTGTTCTTCTGGTGCATTAAAAAGCCGTTTCAAATGGGGATCTTGGAGTATATCAGGCATCTCCAACTTCTAGAGGGGTCATAGCTGAAAAGTCAACTTTCCAGCTCAACTGTGATGTGCCGTTTACTTTGCATTCCATTGCAAGTCCAAATGTGATGGTTCTGATTTGGTATTCAAAATGTGCTCCAGTGCATCTGCTGGGGGAAAACTTCTGAGCGCCCATAGCAAGCTGATGTTTGTTTAGCAATTGGTGTGTCAGGAGAATGGCTAGACACACACACACACACACACACACACACACTCTAAGAAAAGATGGGCTTGTAATGTTTCCAGCTATTTTTGGTATCAATGATTTATTATGTGATTCCGTTGCTGCTGTGACATCACGTGAGCAAACTTTTAGCTTCATCAGAGTACAACAGAATGTAGCAGTTTCAGTCCCTGCTGCACGACTGTGGCTCGCTATCACTTCTAGAGAGAGAAAGAAGTACTACAAGATAAGACTTACCAGTGCTAGCAAGCTAAAGCTAAAATAAGCCCCTTACAAATGATGCCATTAAGAGCAGAAGAGAAATTTTGCACCGTGCTCTTTTGATTGATGAACTCCCACCACATCACACACATAGAAATTACAGTATATGATATGCACTATAGGCAGCACGGTGGTGCAGGGGTCAGCACTGTCACCTCACAGGAAGAAGGTTCCGGGTTCGAGTCCCAGCTCCATCACGGGATCTTTCAGTGTGGAGTCTCCATGTTCTCCCTGTTCCTGTGTGGGTTCTCTCTGGTACTCCAGCTTCCTCCCACAGTCCAAAGACATCAAGAGGGGACGAGGCTGATTGATACTCTAAATTGACTGTAGGTGTGAGTGTGAGTGTGAATGGTTGTCTGTCTCTATGTGTTGGCTCTGAGATGGACTGGTGACCTGTCCAGGGTAAACCCCACCTCTCGCCCGAAAGCCGCTGGGATAGGCTCCAGCCCCCCCCCTCCCGCAACCCTTAACAGGAATAAGCAGTAGAAAATGGATGGATGGATGGATGGATGGATATGCGCTATGATGTAATATTTTAATTTCAGTGTGCTGTTTTAATCTTCACTTAATCACCTCTATCAGGACCTGTCAATATTGACTCCGCACGGAGAGTTGTGTTTGCTTTAAAAGTCTCATACGCTTGTTTGTGACATGATGAGCTGTCAACACTGACAAGTAAATTGATAAAACGAGTAACGTTAGATGTAGCATTAATGTGCTCCAAATTAAAGAGACGAGGGAGAAGCTCATGCACTAATGAGCTGTTTTAACTAAATAATCTGCAGGGAAACGCCTCAGAAGTACAATAGTGTCACATTACCCAAACAACGTGTTAATGTTGAGTCTTGAAAAGGTATTTTAGCGAACACCTTGTCATTAAAATGTTTTCTCAGAAATTGGATGAATTGATAGATCAATTCATGAAATCAAAATGGGGCTATAAACACACTGGTCCTCAGTTCTACATGGCTGAGTCAGGTGAAATCTATAGAAGCCCATACTGGAACAGGTGGTGCATACAGATTGCAACGGCGTTACCAAACAGTTTTAAATATGTGCATATGTTTTTTTAATCATTCAGGAGTGTATTTGCTGTTGTGTGCTCGGTGAAATCTATCTGATGATGTAAGATACTGTACATGATATTGTACTTGGTTTAGCCCCTCCTCAGCGTCCAAGAAATGTGTTTTTAAACAAAAGAGCCTCGGTTAAAGTATCAGATTTATCTACCTTCAACTAATGGCCTAATAAATCTAACTAAATCTAATTGTTACAGTTAAAGGTCTGGATTTCTCTTTTGCTGGGCCCAAATGACCCAGACACCAACACAATTGGAGCAACTTTAAGGTTATTGCACAAACTTTGTAATAGATGGTGTGGCGGGTGGAGCCCACTCTAAGGTCTGGTGGGGGAACGGGCGAAGGCAGGCGGCGTGGACGTGGTCAAGGCTTCAGGGATAAACAAGCTGGTGACTGGGAATTTGGGACACAAAGAGACATGTTAGTGAGCTGGAAGCTGTTTATTGTCCTGAGTGGAGAGGGCAGTGGAGCCATGAGAGGCTGATGTGCAATGTCCAGTTGTACTGATAGATGGAAATTAGACGTGAAGACAACCAGGTGGATTTGAATTGATGTAATGTATCAGAAAAAGTTTGACGGAAATGACAATATTAAGCGTCACGTTTTTCACTTCCTGACTGTTTCAGCTTTTATTGAATGTGAATGGTTACGCGTCATCGCTGCTTTTATTACATTTAATTGCTGCCAGCTAAGTGAGACCGTATGGGCCGGTCTCATTTTGACCCCTGTCGCTCCCCCTTGCCCCTTGGAACAGAGTCAAAAATCTTTTATTTGCTCAAAATAGTTGATGAAACTGGGATATTTCTAAAGTTCATTAAAAGTTAACTCCAGAACAAAAACACACACACACACACAGGCAGAAACGAAGCCAGCAAACACATTGAAAATCACGAGGACAGACACTGACACAACACCTTTGTCCGTAACACTAATATTCTAAATTTAATATGCCCTCCACTTGATCTTTGTGTTTTCTTGAACTCTCCTTTTAAAAATTTGAAAAATAGCTTCTTTATACCGCACACAACCATCTGTCTGAAGGTCTTTTGAGTATTTCAACCCCTGTGTGCCCTGTGTGCGTGAGTTTTCCTGTAATTCAGCTCGACATATTTGGTATCTTTGCAAATGTTTGTGTCGTGACCAGAATTTTAAACCGATGTCTGCGGGTTGGAGTAGTGCTCATCCCGCCCCCCAATGCAGTCCAGCACAATGTAAGAGGTTAAATCCAAGGAGACCCAAGGGTAAGTCTACTGGCTACAAAAAATTCATATGCAAAGTTACAGTCCCCCCCGCCCGCTTCATTTGGACAAGGACATGTTCCAAAGGCTAGTGGGAAGGTGAGTGCTGAACATTTGCAAGCCTCGCTTCAAGACCGACACATTGAAAGGCGAGCTCAAGTATGCAAATCATTGTACTGGGAGAGAACTGTTGACTAATGAACTGTCAGGTGACAGTGTGATTGGCGGCTGCCTGTGAAATGTCCCGGCAACACTGTCTCGCCAATAGTTTCATGGCATTTAAAGAATCCTCCAAAAAAAAAAAAAGGAGGTACTCTTCTTGCCTTTCCAAATGTGCGCGGCGCAACTCTTTTAAGGACTAATTAAAATTTTAAGGACAAATTTTTGGGTGATAGAAGGCAGAGAAAGTTGTAGCAGAAGGCTTTTTACACAGCGTTTACGTTTCAAGTGTAACAGTTTTAAATATTTAGAGGATCATAAACAGACATGTGGACTTGGCTCATGTTGAGGCTGCAGACTTACCGTATGTCCACTTTGGCATTCTCACACCTCTCACTACATATCTGTGTATTTTTGCTTTTTGCACCTCTTCAGCCAGACAGAATAATCCCTTTGGAATCAGCGAGTGCCTGCAGTTTCTCTTTGTTTGGCCAGTCCGGAGCATTTTGGCACCATGGACACTGTTTGGAAATATCAGATGGAACACAGCCTGGAGTGGGATTCAGATGTAGTCGTTTTTAGTACTTTAGTGTTCTCACGAGAGGCATGAAAGAGATGTTTAGAAGGGTAATGGTTGCTGTAGAAGAGTACATCTGCATAAACAAAAAAATGAATAAAAGAATCATTTAGAAAAATAACAAATTAAAGAGTTTGTATTGCATACTTAAAGTAGACATTCTTAAACGAGCCGAATTGGTTTTTTTTCTTGATTGCTATTTTGACATTTACCAATATGGCGAGGCGGGAGAGCATTTGAAGGAGAAATTAAAAGATATTCCACAAAACAATTTAAAAATGAAATAGGTAAAAAAAAAAAAAAAAAAGTGATCAATTCATTTTATAATTCGCGTATATTTAATTGGTATCATCTCGTTAAAATATACATTACAACTGAATTGAAAACTTTTTTCTCTTTGCTAAGAGAGGTTTTTAGCTGTTTTTCCAAACAAACTTGTGTATAAGAATAAAAAAGCAGCTCAGTATTGGCGTGCGACGGCAAGCTGCTGTCTCTGCTCCGTCTCTCCTGCGTCTCTCTCACTGTTTTGACATTTACACCTCAACTAACTGCAAACAACATGGCAAGGTTGAGACAGGATTTTCCAGCTTAAGTGCCTGAGGCAGTGGCTGGTTAGGTAGAGGCTTCTGTGAGAGACAGATTTGCTCATAAAGACCGAGATGACCGAGATTTTTAGTTTTTATCCTCACGAAGAAGTAAACTGATAACCAATGGATGCTTAGGATCTGCAGATACTGTGACGGATATCTGAAAACCTCATACACCGTGTACGCATAAATACTCAAAAACACATCCGGCTATTCCTCCCAATTGCTCAAAATCAAACGCCCCAGTTACTGTCAAAGCAGTACCTCAGGAACGCCTTCAGTGAATGCCTCCAAATATTGTACAAACATCAACCAGGACTCAAGGAGGATCTGACAGTCCTGTAGTGGTCAGAGCTCAAGGTCACTGGGACAGGCGCACACTGTTGGATGTCTTGCGTTTCCCCCAGTGAAGCAGGTAATGTGCTGTTAGTGGGACGAAGACCTGAAAGAGCTGCTGATGGATGGATTTTGGTAACGTGGTAGAACTTAGGCCGAGGAACAATGGATTCGCTTTTTGAATCGATGTGGATTTGATGACATCGTATAGCCTTGGCGGAGTGAAGGCCTTCGACTGGTGTGTGTTTGGGGTTGAGAGGGCTGTGTTTAGTCCTGCTGTTCGCTCTAATTGGGGGACCCTGCAACGTAAATCCTGCGTCGGCTGGTCTAGACAGTCAGAATTTGTCCCCAGTCTGACCTTTTGTAGTTCACGCTGTCCTCAAGTTTAATATGAAATACACTGATAAATATGTGTTTGTGATGGTATCAGCAGATCAAACCCCAGACGAGCTGGTGGAGAGGTGAATAAGAGGAGAGCGTCGGATCGACGAGATTGTCACAGTTGGAATATTAAGGCTCTTATTGTTCCTCGGGGTCTCACTCCTGCTCCTGGATTATAGAATCTGTAATGAGCTCCGATTGCACTCATTTTGTTTATTTTGATTTCATGTTACCAGCATTAAAACCAGCTGATGTAATTGACCGGAACCTTTTTCTTCAGAGCTCTCACGTATTATAATCATTTTCCCCTGAAATAAAGATTTCCTTTATGGAATTCTTGAGCCTCGCACCCAATGGTCCATGATCCCGACTGAGCCTCTGGCCCCTCTGGCAGAGCTGGATGGTGTCTCGACCATCTCAGTGGAGTTGGGTGAATGAGAGTCTTCAGAATGCGCTACGTCTTCCAAGAACAAGCGTGGATCTACTCTTTCATTTGCGTTCTGTCCATCTTGGATTTTACATGGATGATATTGACCTCTCTCTTGTACTTGCCCCCCCCCCCCCATTATTTCAGATTTTATGATCAAATTTAGGCTGTCTGTTTTAACTGCTCTTATTTTAACACATAAATAATAATAATAATAATTATCACTGTATTTTGTTGAACACTCTTTTGAATTTAAAAAAAGCAAGGACTTGTGTCTGATTTTGACTCAGTTACATCTGAGGGCCATTCATTCTCTATGGTGATCATTTTTGGCCAGATTTTTAAGAAAAAAATTCGGTGATGGCCTTGACACAATCAGATAAAAGACACAATATTAACGGTTTATAAAAGGTGTAAAATACAGATGTTGACACTCTTCTGTGGCTGAAGGTGGAAGGTGTGTTAATCAGTGAAATCACCTGTTGAAGTGTTTGGTAAGAAGGAAAACCTGCATACGCATGGCCCTCCATGGCACACGTTTCCCCACCCCTGATTTAGAGTATCAATCAGCCTCGTCCCCTCTTGATGTCTTTGGACTGTGGGAGGAAGCTGGAGTACCAGAGAGAACCCACACAGGAACAGGGAGAACATGGAGACTCCACACAGAAAGATCCCGTGATGGAGCCGGGACTCGAACCCTGAACCTCCTTGCTGTGAGGCGACAGTGCTGACCACTGCACCACTGTGCCGCCTCGCTCAGGCTTTCCCTCCAGTCTCAATTGTTGCTTGTGTTGTACGTCGCTTTGTACAAAAGCATCTGCTAAATGAAATTATACAATTGTAGAATTAAATCATTAGCCTCATAGCATAATTGCCTAAGTCATATTCTGGCCAAATTGAGATATCTGCCTAACTCACTTAACTAATGAACCTAAAAATGTTTTTTTTTTTCCCGAAAACCTTAAAATATGACTTAGGCTATTATGCTACGAGGCTAACACAATATCACATATTGGGGGTAAAACTTTGGTGATGCTTTCCTTTCACATCTTTGAGTCTCAATGGAATGTTCGAGCATTCATTTTTTTTCCTTGAGTTTATCCTCCAGTGGACACTCTTGACAAATTTCCGGGAATTCCCTTAAAGATGTTCCAGAGAAATTGAACGGAACGTAGGAACGGACCACCCAAAGACACAGTAGCTCTGATCTGTGGTGATGCTTCTGCAGAGGGATAAAAATCAGACTTGCTGCTTGCTGAGAAGTTCACGCGTCTTTGAATGCTGTAGTACTTTCAATAGTTGCCTTCAAATAAAAGCTCGATATTCCTCCGGAATTGTGACACTAAGCTGTTGTGATTATCTTTCAACATATGAAATGTATTTCCTGAAATATTGATCATAGTGCGGGTTGGGGGGGGTCAAGTTCAGAGGACGATATTCTCACAAAGGATTGCTGCGTGGTGGATTTTCTTCCCACTCATCCTTCAACTTTAAGTGCGAATCAGTCTTTCTGGGACGCTGTTGCTGCGTGCTGTTGATGGCGTTTTACTGGCAGCGTTGCCACTCGTACACTTATGCACTGACCTTCCTTGTGTTTGAGGAAGTGTTTGGAGTGTCGTGTGATGAATGAGATTCCACAGCATTTCCAAGAAGCCTTGTACAAACTGTTTAGTTTTATTTGCATGATGGGGTTCGCTGCTTTTACAAGACTTGGACGCTGGCGACCTTGTGTCCGTGGAGATTATTGGCGATTGGCTGCAAATGAAAACAAGATGTATTTCTATTTTTTCCTATCGTCATTTCCCATATGTTGCTGTAGACAGGGTGATTTAAAATGTGCAAGGCTGTTGTGAAATGACTGAGCCTACGTTTTAACCCCACTTTAGTGAGCCTGTGAGTGGAGGCTGTAATGAGTCATACATTACACTTTGTCACAGAATAAGACATTCAGTGTTTGAATTTGGGGGATTGGGAGGAATAGCCAGATGGGTTTTGCAGTATTTATGTGTACACAGTGTATGAAGTTTTCAGATATCTGTTCCTTGCATTCCTTGGTTATCAGTTTACTTCTTCCCGAGGATAAAAACTCCAAAAATCTCCTTCATTTAGTCCCTATGAACAAATCTGTCTTTCCGAGCAGCCTCTACCTACCCAGCCGTAACTAAAAACATGCTGCTTCCATAGCAACCGAGGCGTAAAAAACAGAGTCCAGTCAGCAATGCTGCAGTGCACCACGTATGACGAACTCTTATTCATGATGAATCTGAATCTAAACACCAAGTCGTGTTCAGTAAGTACAGGAAACCTAAATTCAAACCCAGATTCCATGAAGTGTTGAGCTGCTTATGGGATAGGAGAGCATTTCTCCGTAACTCGATGCTGCCTCCTCTGACCGAATGCGATATTACAGCAATCAAAGTAGCCGAAACTGTTCAAATGAGCAAAATGCAGTGTTGCCTTGTTTTGTTTTTTCTTTTCTTTTTTTAATGAGCTGAACTCGAGCTTTTTTCTCTTGTGTGGAAAGTATCCAGAAGAAACAACAACACCAGCTCTTACTTCAGCTGTCTCTCAACTGTTACTGCCACGGTGGAGCTGACATAAATCACTGTATTTTGCAACAGCCTCTAAATTCATACAATGATAACTCAGATCTAAGCAGGCACTTGGACAATTTTTTGCTCCATCTGAGCTGCCACTGCTAGCCTGGCAGTGTGGAGCAGATGGTGCTTTATGTATTTATAATTGTCCAAACATTGTAAGAACCTCTCAGTATTTGGATCCTGTGCACACTAATTAAGTTGATGGATATAAATAAAGTGCTTAGAAATCTAGCACATTTCTGTTTGTGTCTCTCTCTCTGTAAGTGTGTGTGTGTGTGTGTGTGTGTGTGCGCGCCGCTACATGTGTGACTAAGCACCTATCTCTTTCTGAGGGCCAACTACCAGTGTCCATTATCCCACTATTCAACACGGTGGAAGAGTGCTCTCAGCGGTGCCAGAAAATCATCCGAAACATTTACGATCTTTCCCTGCAGAGTTGTAAAACCGGCAAAACTAATATGCTTGAGGAAATAAAACGGCTTTAGATGCAGACATCATACATTTGTTATAACTTCTCTTTGATTTCCTTTATTTGTTTTACTACGAAGACTATAGCAGTGGAGAACAGTCTCCTCAGGCTATTATACATATTTTACAAATAATTTCACTCCGTTCCATCTTCTTATTAGAAGTCCTGTCAAAAATGTATCAAGCTGTGGTTAATTATTCCTATTATGATTAAATTTAAATGTATATATATTTTAAAAAAAAAGACCAATATAATGGCAAATTATGAATCAGAGATTGCATCCATATATTTGCAGCTAATGATGCATATCAGCATTCTCCGGATTCCTCCTTGTTTACAAGTAATTATACAAAAACCTGCCGTGCTCTTCTGCATCGTTTATTCTGTGACTCATTTTCATAATGCTGCTGCTGAGAGAGAGGCAACGAGAGAGGGAGAGGGACACCTATCCGGTCCCCCTGGAAGACATTCCTCTGTGAGGAGCAGCACTGCATACATTAGTCACTTCAGAATGACAGTAACGTACAACACCGGCTGCCCCGAGGTGAGAGGAACGCATCAGAAATAAAAGAGATCAATTCTTGCAGCTTGACGCAGGGGGGCTGATCTTTCTGATGAAACAACATAAAGCTCGTCAAGTCAAATCAATGTAGTGGACTTCTTTTTGAAGGGGAAGAAGAAAGCAAATTATTTGACTGCAGCGTTTTTTTTGTTGTTGTTGTTTTTAAAATTTTAATACAAACTGCCAGACCGTGACTGACTGCTGACGTCAGCGTTTTACAAAAGCGACAACTGCCCCTGAGCGTAACTTAATCTCTGAGAGCTCCAGCTGTGCTCTGTGACACTGAAAATGTGCTGCCACCTTTGGAAAAAAGGGGGGGAAAGACACGCTTACAGACAAGTAAACCGAGACTGCAGGCATGAACTCTGAGAGTCGGAACTGTACCTGTTGACAGTGTTAGATTCTATTGTTGTTACGATTTGACAGAAGACAGATTTTCAATGTGGAAGACGGGATCCTGTTGGAGACTTGCAGCACATTTGTCTTTATGTTAACCTTTTACACAGCTTTTTTATTTTCTTGTTTTTGACCAAGTGTCCTACGTTTAGAGAGAGAGTGTCCAACCAAACTATGAGAATCCAGTCTTTATCTTCTCACTGGATCCTACTGGAAGTATGTTTTTAATCCACTGTCAATCCATCTGTGTCACAGAAAACACTCCCAACTCCCAAACAAGCGAAGTGACTGGTGACCAACTTTCCGACGTAAAAAACAAAACAAAACAAAAAAATAGTGAAATGCTAAATTTCCTCCATTCGTTTCTTCCGTGTTCAATCCGCGGCTTCAAATTTGAAATCGCATCATCTTCATCAGGTTTCAGCATGTTTTGTTCGTAAAGTCTCTTTTCTTCAGAAGTCTCCTGAAATATAAATAATCAAGTTAAGTACAAATACTTCAACGTTGTGATAAAACGCCTTTCATGGCAAGTACTTTAAATGTGCAGAAAAAGAGGAAAAGCTTCTCCGTCCATTTTCTGCCAGTAATCTAGAACTGGGTTGCAGTGTCAGCAGACAGGAACAGTAACCCAGCAGTTCAGCTCCTCCCGAGGGATCCGAAGGTGTTCCGGGGCCAGATTGGATATACTGTGTAATCCCGCGCACGTTCTGGGTCCACCATACCAACCAAACCAGTCGTATGTGCCTGGAGTAGCGCCAGTGTCTCGGGCCTGATAGATATGGAATTTTGAACCTGATGCAGATTTCACAGCAGGAAAAGAAATCACTGATTACTCAGATCCATCCATCCATCCATTTCTACTGCTTATCCTGTTAAGGGTTGGGGGGGTGGGGGTGGAGCCTATCCCAGCATCAATGGTCTAGAGGCGGGGTTCACCCTGGACAGGTCACCAGTCCATCACAGGACCAACACATAGAGACAGACAACCATTCACACTCACAGTCACACCTACGGTCAATTTAGAGTATCAATCAGCCTCGTCCCCTCTTGATGTCTTTGGACTGTGGGAGGAAGCTGGAGTACCAGAGATAGTAAGATGAATAGGGCGGGGACGCAGGAGCGCTCTCTACTGGGCGCACTACGTTACACCTTTTTAAAATCACCATAGTCCTTGTTTTCTGCATTTTACGTGCCGTTAAGACGTTTTTAATTTTGGCGCATATTGTAAAACATATACGACAAAATGATATCGGCAAATAACGCCGGGCCCCGGTAGTATCCTAATAGAGATGATGTCAGCAGAGGGAATAAAAGTCGTACGAGTGAGTGTTCATGAAGGCCAGTGTGAAGAGTGTATACCTTTAGAGGAAACACCATCACCCTTTACAAACCACCATGAAAGTCAGATTTAATACATATTCACACAAGTATTGCAAGATCACTCATAATAGCATCTATTTGTGTGTGTAACTGGGGGCCACAGTAATTATGTCAGTACGCCATTGTAATTTATGGAATTGTGTCCTATTTTGATGTAGAAGGATTAAGAAGTCCCCCCGAAGGCTTTTTGACACCAATTCACACAGGAATGAATGCAGAACATTCCACGCATGTCACTGACAGCTAGATCTACATCAACAATGATGTGCTGGGGAAAAAATGTTCCACTGATGATCGTGTGTGTGTGTGTGTGTGTGTGTGTGTGTTCATGTCCACTGACATGTCATCCATGTCATGTGAAACACTGAGTTGTCTGGCCTCGTTTCTCTTGAAGCGACCCCGTTCCATCTTTGTGACGCGTTCGACAAAACTCTGAAACATGAAGAAAAACCAGCGGGTTTGAAAACATGACGCAGCATGAATTGTAACTTTAGCCTGTAATTCCCCTGTCTAATGGCATGTGTGAGCCTTCTTCACGCTGTAAAGTCTGTTTCATTTGTCATATTTGATGTCAGACAAGTTGTTTCATCACTGCTCTTGACAATCGCCACCGCATGGAGAAGTGTTTCCAAAGCAGGGCTTTATATCAAATAATTGCACAATAAATTGGAATTTCCGACACAAGAGCAGCATTAAATATTTGGTGATTTAATTCACAATTGCATTTTTTTTTAATTTATTACTTATTTATTAAAAAAACAACAACAACACACCTCTTCAATTAATACAGAGTTATGCCCGAGGGCCGGTGAGATTTATCTGGAATAAACAGACACAACTCTTTGGGCAATAAGTCTTTACTGTCATATTTTCACAGGAACTAAAAATCGTCCTTCTCCTGCATAAAACATCAACAACTCTCACCATGTGGGAAGGTTAAATAAAACAGCTTGATACTGCTTTTCTAGCCTGACCCTCAACCTCAGCATGCTTGGTTTTCTTTTCCGTTGAACTTTGCGTGGGTTTGGTTTGTCGGTTTCCACCATTTAGACCAGAATTAACATCAAGACAAAGCAAACAAATTTGTTTTTGTTTTTTGGGGTTTTTTTTTTTTTTTTTTTTATGATATTATGCTCAGCAGCTAAGAGGCTTCCTTTAGGGAGACTGAAAACTCCCAACAGCTGGATTGACAAAATTATTGTAGCAGAATTATGGTTCTGTTTGTTTAGTATTTGTATTGAGACAAAAACAAACACTGTCAAAGAAATGTCGGTGAAAACAAAAAGGACTTTTTAATTTCCGTGAAGATCAGCAAACAGTCAGACATCTGATTTATTTAAAACAGTAAAGTTATAGCCCTGAATAGTTCAAGCCATATTTAAGTGAGAATATTCATGGAAAAATGTGAATTTAAACTTTTAATTTGTGTGTGTGAGTTCGTGCACACGCCTTGGTTATCGTTAAGTTTCCGTGGGTTTTTTTTCTTTCTTGCCTTTTCTGCCAAGGAGAAACATGAATTAGTAACCTGAGATAAAGAACAGAATGAAAGAAATTCAGACAGCGGAGACTGATGTATAATTTAAGCAATAAACTCAGGGAACTGTGCTATTCAGAGTCATAGAAATTGCTTGACAGTTAGAAAAAAAAAAAAAGTCAAGCGCCTTTTGAAAATCGTTAGCTTAGCATAGAATGAAGACTGGCAGCAGAGGGAACAGCAGTCTGGTTCTGTCCAAAGTCAGACGCTGTGTCCCCTGCTGCCACGGTCAGTGCTAAAGTGACACATGGGTTTCCTCCGGTAGGCGAATGAGTGGCGGTTCATCGCTGTGGAGGGAGGAGATTTGATGAGGATAAATCAAGGGGGTCCAGGAGAGCAACAACTGCCAGTGCTAGTAAACCTAAATGGACCCAGAACTCTTCGGTCCTGGTTTTATTCAATGGTTGAACATTCTCTTTTTTTGTCTTTTCAGCATTTTTTGTCGTTTTCTCAGAATAAGCAAACAAAAAAGTAGTTTTCTTCTTCTACTGCACATATGTGGAACGTGCCCTCCAAGCAGACACCAGAAAGTGGTACATTGGTCACAGACCTAAAAGACAACAAGACTCTTGATTCCCAAACTGGTGCAGACCCTTTAGAACCCATTATATTGCATCATTTGCTAAAACTGCTACAACTCGAGCTCATGTGAGGTAAGGTACGGAACAAGGGGGGGCTCCATGACTTCATCCCGTGATTAATTCCCAGGGCCACAAAAAAATATGGATAAATGTTGGAAACAAATTCGCTCCACGTCAGCGGACACAGAAGAACAGCTGAAAACCGTCTGTTCGGATTCTGATAGCATCTTCTACAGCGCTACAAGTAGCAGAGCTAGCCTAGCCGCTCATGGCGCTATTTCAGCTAGCTACTGTCCTCACCAGCACAGATAAAGAGCAGAAACTCTTCACGGCGTTTTCATACAGTCGGCCTACTTTTAAGTTTGCTGTACGTCCTTTTTGTCGTCATTAAAGTACAAATACGGCAAAATGTAATGAGGCAAGCTGAGGAAGGAAAACAAAATGGATTAGAGAACAAACTTATCAAAGTAAAATGGCAAGTTGTTAGAACAAGTTTTCACCCATAAACCGATCCAGGTGAATAAGACTGGAGAAGGCATGCTTAGCAAACAGGACAAGCAGACGTCCAACACCCTAAAAACAGCAGCTGAACCTGGACTCCTGACTTCGCACATACGGAATCATTATGTTGCTTATTAGCGCCTTCTGGTTTTATTGCGTTGCAAAGCTGAGTTCTCTACTCTCTCCTGAGGATTGCAAAGACCATGAGCACCACCACAATCTACAGTGCTGAATTTATAGATTTAAAAATTGATTGAGGCTGAAACGGAGAGACGTAACGTGTTCTTTTAATGTTCATAGCGCTGGGATCGGATGAATGAAAGTGTGTCACACAGCATAATCCCAGAGACTGCGTGCTCTGCCCAGGAGGGTGCCATTGTTTCGGGGATCTGTTGATGGCTGGTTTCCAGCACATTTTCTTTTGTCACATCTCGAGCTCATCATCCCATCTCCGTCTTTTCAAGGAAGCAGCCCTCTTATCTGGCTTTGCGTCTCCCTTTTTTCTTCCATTGCTTTAATGCATCTTGTCAGATTGAGTGTCTCCGAGTCACAACTCTCTCATTTTTGGATTATAGAGCCCTCGAGGGTTTTTTACCCTTCTTCTTTATCCTCCCCCCTGCTGTTTTGTTTTTCTTTTTTTCTCTAGAGATAGCAGTATTCCCAATAAGCTTCTTAGCCTAAACTCTCACCTCCATCTTTTTCTTTGTCCTTATGATTGGACTTTTCATGATATCCAAGAGGAGATTCAGAATCTCTGCACAGGTGGGAAGTATTCTCCATCTCTTCAGGGATTCCTGTGACTGCTGTGTTCGTTTTCCACTCGTTAGTCATTATTCAGCTGTGCCAAGTGGAGGAACAACTAGATCACGCTCTCTGCTCGCTAAAACAACAGTTACACCAGGATGTGTGAGGCCAGAGCACAAAAAAAGCTCAGCAGGAGTGGCCTACTTCAGCCAGTATTGAGATCTGCTTGTGTTTGATTCACAACCGCAAGTTCCGGAAAGATTATGATTTTAAACCAGGCTAAATAGGCTAGAGGGTCCGGACCTTCCAAAAAAAGATTAACTTGATGTCTTTAGTGTCGCAGTAACAATGTAGTTAAAATATTCATAAAGGGACTGAGAGCTGCAGAGGACATTTGAGGCTCTCAAACCCCAGGAACTTCCTGTTTATCACCATGAATGATGGGATTTCTATCATTAGTGGAACTGGTTTAATCACCGTCTCCAGCTAGAAGTGTTGTGTTCTACAGATGTTCTGACACCCCACCAGATAATGTTCTAGTCCTGTTTTCAGCCAGATGATTCTTATTATTTTGTCTCTAACACGCTCTTCTTCAATGTTGGGTCCTAAAAAGGTTTGATGATGACCTCAAAATGCAGTGCAATGATCACTATTGCTGTTATATGACACAAATTGTACAAAACCTCGGTGGCAATGTTGAGTAAAGACTCTGCTAACAGAACATTGTGTCGTGCTGAAGCTGAGTGGCCGTGCTCGTCATGAGTTCTCTACGGTCGTTGCCTTGAGATTACTAAAAAATGATTGCGTTACTTGGAGATGGCGTAACAGATTATTCAAGATAAGTTTGAGATACAAAGACAAGTACAATCCCGGTTGTTCTCAGTCTGCGCGGAAATTTATAATCAACATTTGTCGTAAGAGACGAACGGAGCTGGGACACTCTTCGCATCGGCGAACGCTCGCTTCCTGTGCTAACGATGACAATCGAAGAAAATGTTTAGATCTGAGACGCTAATCATTCTGAACGATGTCGCTACGCATTTTAACTTTGACAACATTGACGACAACACTCTGAGGATGCAGAACGTTTCGCACGTGAACATTAAATAGTGTCCCGTCTCAACGACGTCTGAAAAATGTTCTCACGACGTTAGGCACAAAAGGTACAGGAGCGTTTTTGAAACAATAAAACTCATCATTAAAATATGTCATTTAAACTTGAAGTTAATCACCGTCTCTCTCACAAGACTGCTTATTAATTGTCACATCTTCCGACGCTTGGGACAGGATGCAGTGGCTCGATGAAAGAAGCAAATCTCCTCCACCTTTCTTGTCTCCGTTCTTCTTTTCTCGCTCAGCGCAGCACCCCCACTGCGCAGCAGAGCTAAGCAGACGGCTGTCCATACTCCCCAGATCATTACACAGGAATCACACTGGGAGAGGTATGTGGAAAGTGGCTGTGACTCAGTGTGCGCGCCCGTGTTTACTGACATTCATCTCCATATGTCAGGACCCGAAGCCTTCAATCCAGCTTTAGTTTGGCGAGAACAAACACATTCAGATAAAGCTGCGTGTTATCATTATCACACCAGATTTGATAGCCATGGAAACGATTCTTTTACATTTTCCTATTAGATAAGTTTAGCTGCACACTGGGGCCAGTATAGCGAGGTAAAACATAACATTTAGGCGATACAATTCACATGGAAAAAAAAAAACCAACCCTCAAATGAACACCCTCAAATCTCAAATGGAAACGACCAGCTCTTTAACCGACTCCAATTACATTTTGGCATATCAGTATGAGAATACACACTCCAGAGCAAATTAAACGCCTTGCTTAACCAACCTCCCCTCCCGCAATTCAATTCAATGCAGCACTGAAATCACTTCCCTGACTGCACTGCCAATCTCTCCATATGAGCGGAGAGATTCACTCCAGTCTATTTCTGAAAGTCTAATAAGATGAACCCTCACACTCGCCAGGCTTAGATAAGGAGTCGCTTGAGTGTGTTGAAGTGTTTACCGTGGCTCTGACTTCCCTTCCATCTACACAATATTCCCTTTAAATGTTTTCACCCTCTCCCTGCCTCATACAAGTAGTTCTACACCTTTTTTTTTTTTGTAAACAAAATAGCATCAAACATGCATGGATTTTCACTAAATAAGCTATTCATTTTTGCGGTATCACCTCCTCTGCATAATGGATCGTATTTTATCCTCAGGTTGGCATTTATAGACTTGCAGAGCAGCTACACTTGAGGGATGACCTCTGGAGAGATCGGCCTTAGATGAGGAAGAAGCTAAAGAGGTTGTTCAATTGAATCTTTGGCCTCGCACCTTATTATTAACGTCATTAGCTGCCAAGGCAAACTGTTCCACTATTTATCTACCCCCTCTGTTATTGAGTGCCCACAGGCCATGCTACAATTTCATCATCGCCTGTTAAACCGCAGAGTTGAAAGATAGCCTAGCCCATCAGCGAGACCGCTGCAAATCACTTTTGTGTATGATGCAAAACAGAAAATGTCATCCTCAGTGCAACTCCTCCGAGAAGACGCGTCTATCTCCTGTCTCAGATGCATCAACTTCTCCTGCACGATTACATAACTAGTCGACATTTAGGTTGTTTGGAAGAGGCTGTGCAAAGTTCACTAATTGGAGCGTGTTAGTTATTCATTTATATATATATATATATATATATATATATATATATATATATATATAAAAAGATGCCTCCTCATTGTGCTCATTTTTACACTCCCTCCCACTCAGACGGTGTCTAAAACGGTTAACAAATATCATCTCTTCCCTCGTTTCTCAGCAAGAGGTCGCATCCACTCGACTTTGAATTTCTGTCTTGTTAATAATGGAAAAACATATTTCAGACTTAAAAGAAAAAAACGGGTGTTTTCCAAAACTACTTTGCTATGCTTTTGGGACAAAGTGGTGACACTGATAATTCTAATCAAAGCTTGTCAGAGGCAAAAATAAAGACTTTTCGTGGACATCGTCGGACAGCTGTCCAGTAACTTCATACTTCAGCACAGATATGCCACGCTGTCCATGTGTAGCTTTGACATCTCACCGACAAAGTCTTTTCCCGTTTTGCAACAAATTCCCTCAAGGGAATTTTTTTAAGACGTAATATACCTGTGAGGTTAATGTGACCTTGACGTTGGGCTGTTGACCACCGAAGTCTTTCAGTTCATCCTCAGATCCGAGCAAACGTTTGGGCCCAAATTTAAAAAAAGAAAATTCCCTCATGGTATCACTTAGATATCAGATTCATTTGCAGTGACAGTGACTTTGACCTTTGACCACCAACATTTTTCATTTCATGCTCCAGTCCCAGTGGACATTTGCGCCAAATTTGAAGAAATCTCCTCAAGCCATTCCAAAGATAGTTCATGTACGTGACAGGGACCTCGACCTTTGACCACCAAGAACCTTTTTGGCTCCTTCTTGAGTGTAATTGGATATATTGAGCAAATCCAGGGAAAAAAATGTTACGTAAGGTATGCTCTTCATCTGAGGTCACAGCGACCTTGACCTTTGACCACCAAATCTTTTCAGTTCATCCACAAGTCCCAGTGGACATTTGTGCCAAATTTGAAGAAATTCCCTCAGAGAGGTACGATGTAAACAAGGACCGATGGATGGGCGGACAACCTGACAACGTCGTATCTCCAGCCCGATGCGGTGGCTGTGACAATTTTGTCCACAATAACTCATTTTGATCCCAAAAGCCTGGAAAAATAATGTCCAGGTTCTTTCAACATCCATCCTGTCAAAGGAACAACAGTCCAGCAGCGATCGGCGTCTATTCTTAACCACCGACGACACGATCGCTGACGTAGCAGCACTTCATTGGCTGATTGTTCTCTGAGTAGCTCGTTGATTGCTACCGAGCAAGTCGCTGCACATGTACAGACTCTACATACACTGACCTGCAGTAATCAGTGGAGCTGTTTTGTAATCACTGTGCGCTGATCCCAGTTTGAGGGGAGTACAGTAGAGTCGGCCCACGTTTAATCTTCTTGCCTCTCCCAGGTTGTAATCCTCTTTCTTATACCCTGACCTCCAGGGCTTAGAACACAAAACTGAACGCACCAATCTTGTTCAGACGGTGCAATAATAATAATCATCTCCTCTCCTTCTGTCTCATTCCTCTGCCCACACCACATGCCACCATTGATCTTGTAATTATCCCTGTGCTGCAGATGGCAAAATTTGATTAAAATCCTCTCCTCTGAAGAAAAAAAAAAAAAAAATGAAGAAAGAAAAAAAAATCCATTCTTTGGGTTTTATTTCTGTGGACAACAGATGTACGACTCCACCTGAACATTTAAAGTTACAGTAGGGGCGCTTTGAGTGATTGATCAAAGCAACTTCTCTCTTTAACCCAGGCTGCAGTGGAAGAAGGTAACAAGGCGACCGTCTGAAAGAGATGTAGGTCAGCGAGTTTCCTGCGCTCCCACTGATCCCATCAGATAAAGAGGAGGTTGTTTGGCTGCTTCCCGCCATGACACTCTATCAGATCTATATAGCTCCGTTTTACTTCCTGTGTGCGAGGAAAAAAAACCTAAATGTCTGCGAGAGAGGCCATGTTAGAGTAATTACCACATCACGATATCATCTAACCCCACTTATCCTCTAATGGCAATAGGAGCTAAATCCCCAAGCCTGCTTTTTTAACCCAAAGAACATGATGGGATTTTGTTTTGAGAATTGGTATCATTTATTTTTTTAGGGTAAAGCAGAAATAAACAAGGCAGTGCGAAAGAAGGCTGATTACTGCCTCTCATCCACTTGCCAGTGTTGAGGAACTATAACACCCCCCCGCCGTTGAATATGTCGTGATGTTTAGCTCCGTTTCGTGCTACGGGGTTAACGAGAAGCTTAATGGTGTAATCCTCATCCGCTGTTTGTCTGGACAACTGTCCTCTTAGTCACTTAACCAGTGAGCCGGAGGTCAAAGTCCATGACCCAGGAAAACCACAACCATCCACACAACTCTATGAAAACCTGCCTCAGTCGCTTCTTTAAAACACACAGATATTTCCCTGCACAAGCAACACAACCCTCGCTTCCCTCCCTCCCTCCTCTTCCTCCTCCTGTCGCCCAGCACACGTCCCGCACAACCCTCACCGTCCATGGTGGATTATGGGAAGGCCCCGGGGCAAGCTGACTGGTTTCACTATCTGCTGGGTGTGACCCACATCCATCTCCCCGGCTAATCCTTTTGTTCCTGCGATCTCCGAGTACCTAGCCACAGCTAATCCGTTGCGCAGCTTTATTTCAGCATTAGATTTCATCTCATTCAAAGCGTCTTGCTGATGATACCCTTCGTTCCCCTCATCAATTGGTTTTGGATTTAACACAGGTTCAAATAAAAGCAACGAAGTTGTGATAGTTTGTTATGTAGTGTTGAGATCTGATCCGATCTAATCAACAGAAGAATATCAGATTACGAGTCTGGCGCTTATTAATCAGCATGGAACACTCCACCAGCTCATTATATATTCGCTGCTGGGATTTCTTTACCCTCTACTCATTCAATTTATCATCACTTCCTGTTTTTAGAACTCTTGCGTTTCATGTTTGATCCACGTCAGAGGGAATATGTCACGCTGCAGTCGGCAGCATCAATTCATTGATAAATTCAGAGCATTGCAGTGTTGCATGTCCACGCTGACATCTTTATTTCAGCCTGTGGAAGAATGGGAATATTTGTGGTTCTGTCTACAGTAACCTGAGCGGATCTTTGATTGGAATTCCAGGCATGATGGCGTTCGGGTTGAATGTGCTTTAATGCATTTTTAATGATCCTACACACACTCATACACACAAAGACACAAACGCATATACTGTAGATTCAGCAGCATACAACAAAAATGGACATACGGAGGAAACATTACCGCACAAATTGTACTGATGCAATAGTTTATAACTCTCATTAACCAATCTTAATTTCCAAGAGCTTAAAGTGAGGTGAGCTTTACTACATTATTACCACGCTTTTGCCCCAATTTCCGCTTTTGATCGATGTGCACTCGATTATCGAGTTTGGGACAAAGAGCTCTAAGCGCATACGTGGAATTCAAGATTATATTTGAGGGTTTATGTTGTTGTTTTTTGACAGCTCTCTTATTCCAGATTCTTAGTTATCAAAAAACCTGGATGCATTTCCTCCGTCCATACGTGTATTGATTGTTGAACTGAATTTCACCTCAGCCTCCACTGCACCGTCACATCCTGCTGAAATGTATCCAGCCTTTGTAAAAAGGCATCATGCCTCTCTTTTCTCTTCATTATGTGCGAGTACAAATAAACCTCTCCCTCTACTGATATGCGGGGTCTGACCTTTCACGACCACCCCCAGCGAAGCGACTTCCCCCGTCTCTACCTCTCTCTCTTGATTAAAGTTGTACTGTATATATATTTAATGCCTCTCTGCCCACATGCACCGAGAGCTGTTAATGATCTTGCAGTTTCGTGTGTCGCTGTTACACGATGTAGGAACACTTGCTGGAATCCCCCACCCCCACTCCACCCGGGTCTCCATCGAGGCTCTGCTAGGTTTATTGTCCATGTATCCAGTCATAGCTCATCCATCACTACACTGCCAAACCATGTAGCTAAAACCGGATTGGACAGCTGCTCCTTAATGGTTCATTTTTGTTTTTTATTTTTAATCAAAGGGAAAAAAAGTTTTAAAATTCATATTTGACATAAGGCAGGATTAATTAATTCCCCTCTTGAATTCACCCTCTCTTTCATGCCTCTGGTGACTCGAGAGATAATTAAATCCATCACGTAACTGTCGTGGCAGACACTGAATTTTTCTCTGCAAACAGGAGGCCTTCGTGTGAATACTGGAAGCCAGTGAGGAATCTAGCAGCTTCTCCTGTGTAAAATCGCCTCACAGCAACTGCATTGTCCTGGACAACCACCAGTCAATTCAGCACGTGACCTCCAGGCCTAAGTTCTTCATTCTGCGGTGCAATATTGCCTGCGTTCGGCCACCTCTTCAGGAGCATCCGGTGAAATGTAGCGCCAATTTTGCTTGAAACTGGAAGAACCGACGCTTGGTGGGATTCATCAGTGACATGAAACTGAAAGCTGCATTTGGGAGGATTGACGCCTAAAACAGACAGAGGCACCTAACAGCCGTTGGACACGTCTGCAAGGTCATCAGCTGTTTACCTCGCGAGTAACAAGTGAAGGATCTTGTAAGTTTATACCAAACATGAGTTTTCCAGGCCTGTTAGTGCTGTGACACACAAAATCACCTGCACCTTTTCGCCTGAGGCAAGGAGTTTGATCAAGGGGACATAACACCGAGGAGGACTGGCCGGAGACGGCGCTACAGCAGCTACCAGGACACAACCGGCTTCCCACAGTACCTGCAGGCCAGCTACCCTAAGACTTCTGCACTACACAGATGGCCATATATATATATATATATATATATATATATATATATATATATATATATATTTATTTTTTTATGTCATTTTAAGATATCAAGTGTGGATGTAGCCTTGGTGAAGTCTGCAGTTACTTTCAACATCTTTTCTTTCACTTTAATTGCTGCAAAGCCTCTGATTGGCCAGTCATGAGGGTTTTGTAGATTTGCTCTTCTTGCCTCCCCAGACTTCGACTGTCCGACTGTTTTTGACATCAAAACACAGAAAACACTTTGATAGTCCAGAACTCACAATTGAGCGCGCAGATGTTGCAGCGCTGCACGATGATGATGAATGATAGTGACATAAATCCACGATGAAACTACAACCATCAGATATCGAACTGAAGAAGGAATTCACAGGGATATCTAACTTCACTTTCTTAAGGCAAAAGAGGGAGGCTGTAAAAATTGATATATGGGTTGTTGGCGGGGGGGGGGGGGGAACGAGGTCATGTTTTGTCTCAACATGTGGATGCACTCACACTTTACACTCTCTCTTTCTCTCTGAAACACACACACACACACACACACACTTGGCAGTCAGACGCCATAACTACTCAACAAATTGCTGTCCAGCCTGCTGTAGGCCTGCGTGCATCATGTCTCAGCATTCGAATGACAGCCTTGAATTGCTTCTTATGCAGTTTCTCTGGAGGGCCCTGTTTGCACATGCAAGCCACAATCTCTGTGCAGCAGCAGCTGACTAGGGAAACTGTGGAAATAATTGTCTGTCGTTCCTTGTTGGCTGCTTTGACGGCTGGCGAATCCCTTTGTGGTGCACTAACAGAGTTGTTTGAAGTTTCCGTCAGCGTCGTAGGAAGTGGCATGGTGCGAGCGTGCGCTACATGCTACTTCACATCTGTGGATCATTCTGCAATCCACGCAGCGTCAGAATGGATGGCGGGCAGATGAGAGGTTGGAGGGGAGTGCAGACCGAGCATAATAGCTGCAGGTCTGACCCCGCCAGATGGAAGAGACAGCTTCTGAATCGAGATTTCTTCAAATGTTGTCTTACACTCTGTGGGTGAGGGCAGGCTGAACGCCCAGACAGAGGCAAGCTGTGGTGTCCACCCAAACGTTTGCTATCATTTAGAGTCACTTGACGCTGCACTCGCTGTTAGCTAATTATTGTGGTTCGATTAACGAGCAAGGTTTGCTTCCAAGGAAGGATAGTTTGAGTGCTTTCTCTGCTCTTTACTCTTGATTTTTGCATTTTCATTTTGTCGAGCTGGAGGACAATTAACTCCAAAATAATTATGAACCTCAAGTTTATTGACATTTCTAAAATGTGTGTTATTTCATACCAAATTAGTGTAGCCCTGGAAACCTTAAAAACGTTTTCATACTTTTTTTTTGCACATATCCGAGAGGAACTACAGTGACTGAGAGAAACGTACACGGGAAAAAATGGGACAACTGGCTTCTACTAGCTTCTCACTTCTGTTTTCAGAATGTAGTCTTGGTTCTTGTGTTAGCGTCCACTTTTTAAAGACATATAAAACCTTTAAATTTATTTCATGCCATAAAAAAAACCCATAAAAATATCTGAAGCTTGTGAGCATTCAACCAAAAACCCCGCTGACACTGAGAGGACAGAAAAAGGGCCGACTTATTTCTTAGTTTAGGACTCACTCTTGCACCGCTTTCACAGCTGTTGGTGTGTTAGTTGCACTATTACTTCTTTTCCCTTAAAGCTCACATGGAAAAACCAAGGATCCATGAGCTTCCACCGCGTTATCACTTTTAGCCAAACGTCACCTGATGGTGGGTGGCTGGAGAAAACGTTCCGCCATGTCCGCTCATGTGTCACTAAGTGATGGATGCTTCCAGCTGCCTGAGGGGAAATTGTGAAAAGCACCAAAGATTTTAGCGCTGCTTTTCACAGGCGTAGTAGCCGTGCCATGTGAGGTCACAGAGGAGTAAATATAGCCCGTAGCCATCGGTGTAAAAGGCCTCGGCCTGGGTTTGAGATCATGTCAGGTGGGCCGTCCATTGGGTTCTCTTGAGGGCCGAAAAAAAGTTGCCATTATTTTTAGGTCGAGGAACAGGAATGACGCCGTATGTGGGGCATATTCCATCAACACGTACTGTCTTATTACAGAGCGGTGGATGTGCTACCCCTCCGCTGACATTCTACAGCCCGCCTCTGACGTGGAAGTGCAAACTGTTACCCCAATCGGTGCAAATGTCACCCAGTATCATCTCCAACTTGCTAAATTCGTATTACATCTTGCCTGTCTGACTCACAGTGTGCCATATGGCGAGTGATGAGATTTGGGGAAGGGAAAAAAAAAGTATCTCGGCTTCTTGCAAAACACCCTGAAAAAAAAAAATGATACACTGAAATAAAACCTCTATTTTGAACAGATGTACACACGAGAATGTGATTCGGTGGGCGAGGATTTGCAATCGGTGCTATCGAGGCTCCCCGTGCTCATTCTGATCTGTACATGGTGGATAATATTTTGTCTTTAGCAGGGATGAATACAAGCTTGGATAATTGAGTCTTCTGAATAAATGATGTTTATAATCATAGCCCTGGGTGTCAGCTAATGTGCCTGGGGAGACGCGGGTGGAGGATGGGGGAGGAGGGAGAGGATGAGGAGTCCCAATCATCTGTCCAAGCAAGCCCCTCCAAGGCAGATGATAATATGGGTCTAAACTGCTGCACGGGTGGGTAATGGGATTGTGAGCGTGCTGGTCTCCTGCTGGATAAGCTCCCCTGATGGTGCTGCTGACCTCCTCCCTGATAGCTGTGACAGCGTGGCGCCATTTGGTCCGTGTGTGTGTGTGTGTGTGTTTAGGTTGCAGGTGTCACCTGTGAGACAAAAGGGCAACGGCAGGTGTGCGGATGGGAAAGTGAAAAGGCAGGTGGTGCAAACGGTCCCCAGCATGGTGGAGTGAAAAGAACAACAAACACAAATATGGGGGCACAGGTCTGGGAGGGGCGCTCGGCAGGGTGGTACTGGCTGTGATTAAACTTCCGTCACAAGTCCGAATTAATCAAAATTTGTAGAGTTATGTTATACACGGTGGCCCTGAGGGCTCAGAATACTGCAGCTGTAAAAAGTTATAAAAATATCACTTGGCGCTTGGAAGACGTTACACAACACGACTTGGATTTCTGACAACACAAAGCGCATTGATGTATTATTGAAGTCTAGCAGTCCCTAACTTTTCAAGCTCCCTTGAGTTGGTTTTACTTCTTGTAGATAAATTATAATTGCACATACAGAAGATTTTAACCCCGAATTTGAATAAACAAAAATTTGTAACTAACCTGAATGAGCAGCTTTTTCCTTCCATGGTCTTCACGGATATTCCCAAACTTTGCCTTCAGGCTCTGGAAATCACGTCAAGTACTAGCTTGTTACTTAAGAACAATCACAACGTCCAACCAAAGGTCATGCCTCAAAAACTCGCTGCGGGTTTAGCTAACAGCCAGCTCTTGTACTTCTACCCTCATTGCAGCCACACGTAACCTTGCCTATACCGCCACCTTCTGGCAGCAGTACTTAGCCAACGAAAATGTACCTAATGTTCATTTCCGCAGTTTGCTTTAAAAAAAAATAAAATGACATGACAGTTTAATGTAAACCCAATAAATCCAGATGTACGACTTAAACATCACATCTGAATATGTAGTTTTTGTGAAAGGTACAAATGGGATAAGAAAAAATGTGTTTTTTATTATTCTACATGTCTAGAAAAAAATATATAAAAATACATTTCCGTTACTGCATCAGTAACTTGCTTTGTGTCGAGGAATCGGTGAAACTGTACTTTCTCACATTGGGGTAAGTAATAAGGAAATTCTTTCCCTTTTAAAGAACAATAGCATGGTAAATAAAAATCTTGCTTTTATTTTTAATGCCTGGCTTAAAGAATGCATGGTGATATCGGTATGTCGTCATTATCTGCAGATGGTCCTTTTTTTATATGACTTCATTGTTATATTGCTGGCTCTTTTTCAGGTTATATCTCTTGTACGCAATCAAACAAAAAACATTTTCCGCCTTAGAGGATGAATGACGTCAACGGAGATCATCTCGCTGCCAAAAAACACACCCTGAACTGCCCTCATGATGCACTTCCGTTTCTGAGTAGCAGAAATAGCACGTTTCTATCATGTGTGAGTTTGCAGTGTGTTGTCTGAATTCATCATTGGCCTGTGTGTTGTGTATTTTTTCGGCATATCAACCCCCCCCCAGGGCCGCCGTAGTTCAGGCGTTTACACTTAAGACGTCACTTAGAAGCTGTAAGTGAGTAAAATCACAAGGTTAAATAAGGAAGTGGTTGTGGTAGCATGTAAACGGGCGGTTCTAGTCGTCTCCTCTGTATATCCGTCAGATCCCTATTACTTTCAACTCGTGACTGTTGTTCCTCTTTGTGAACGCAGCTCTCTCTCTGTCAGCTTATGTTGTAATGATTTTCCAGACACTGCCTCTTGACATATTGAGTAACTGTGTCTCATTTGGACACAGATGATTTGGCCTCTTTGGAGCTCTGCTGGTTGCCTCGTGTTCCTTTGAAAACTCACATATCAAACGGCTGATTACAACACCTCTTCAACAGCTGACATATGCTGTTAATTAACCAAATATGTGATTCACTCAAACGCCATTTTTCTTGAACTTGAAAGGTCATAAAGTGGAAACCGGCATCACTGCAACCCACTGCGGGTACATGACGCATTATTCAAATCACGCTTTGATGATAACTACATGAGGAGGGTTCCCACCCCTGTGATAAAGATGTGCCTGAGCTGCACCTTGAAGGGGTGCTGTTTAAAGAGGTGCAGTCCGTCCCTGATGCCCTTGGCCTATAGTGGCAAAACTGTTTTCACACTTGGCTGTTTTTTCAATAAATCTCGTCTTGAAATCTTTAACATCACGGTGAGAGCTCCAGTCAAGCCTCTAATGTTCAAAGCATAAACCAAGTTAAAGTAACCCCCCCTCAAAAAAAGAATATTCTATCTTTCCAGTACTCATAAATAGCTGTCTTGAGATCACCAAA
Organism: Aulostomus chinensis; assembly: GCF_037954235.1. NCBI lineage: Eukaryota > Metazoa > Chordata > Actinopteri > Syngnathiformes > Aulostomidae > Aulostomus > Aulostomus chinensis. Next base: position 8,215,718 of record NC_141340.1, on the reverse strand, counting down.
ACGTATTTTTTTCACAGCTTTATCACCTCTGAGCATTATATATTGAACTTGGCGCTAACGACACACACAGCTACAAAGGCAAACTAGCAAGTTAGCAACACTGTCCAAAACTATCAATTCAAGGATGCTTAAGAGTATCAACTGTAATGGTCCACGTCTTCTTTAACGATTTGTCTGCTCAGTAATATGCAAATGCTCTGATTTGAGCTAAAAAAAAAAAAAGGAAGAACAACTAAAATCCTTTCGCTTCTGCACTTTTTATGTTAGCACCAAGCACAGCTAGCTAGCGAATTCATTTAAAGCATAACAGCTAATTGTAGCGCAGAAACCAACATGTTGTAGTTAATTTTTTACACCCAAGTCAATTTGTTGGCGGGTTCTTACGCATCATGTTTTTGGTCAGTTTTGATGTCATTTTGTCGCTGCGGCCATTGTTAGCTATCAGTCACCGTTTGCTTCAAGCTAAATGTAAATGATTAGCTTTCTGTATTCTGGAGTTACAAAGAAGTGGTGCAGGAAGGAAAGATGTCTATGAGTTCAAGGCATGTATTTGTGAACATTTTGATGGTAAAATACAGTTTTACACTTTAATTAAACCTACTGAAAATTCTCAAAAAACTCAAACCTTTTTGATTTGTGCCAAAGCGGGGGACAGCTTTAAAAAAAAAAAAAAAAAAAGCATTAGCGTTATCTTAATGAGTCATTATAGATGTGAAAATGACATAATCATGTTCAAAGGATGTAAGCAGCCTGCCAGGAACATCGCTTCTAGCAGCTCCTGTGTTGCATTAGGGTTGATTTACCAGGAGGCGCACAATGGAGTCTTCAGATCGCTCACGGAGCTCCAGCCAGTCCCCGGAAAAGCCCCAAAACAACAGGCCATGTGCACACATAAGCCTGCGTTCCTGACACCGCTTCACACGTTGGTATTCATAACCTTCCCTAAACACTGGCCAAATCTATTTCCCCCCACTTCTAAAAAAAATATAGGTCATTCCGGTTCTAAAAATGGCTCTGGGCCTGAGGCTTGCCAGAGCATGAAATAGACTTTACAGCGCGTTCGCCGAGCAACAGCGACCAAGAAACTTTCTTCTTTGTCGTTGCTCATTTTTCATCCCCCTTTGTTGCTGTAATCTAACATATGGCGTTCTCTTACTCACCCCCCCCCCCCCCCCCCCCCACACACACACACACTTTTCAGTTTATGACCTGAATAAGATATCAGCAGTTTGCCAGGTTTGGAATGTGACAGGCGAGACTAAAGTCGTAGAGATTTAGATAATATGGTTGCGGGAACACTCTACAATGCTTTCCACCTCTGCCTTTCAGACCCCCCCCCCCCCCCCCCCCCACACACACACACACACACACACACACACACACACACACTCCACTCCACTCCATTCCCCCCTCATATGCTGATAAGCAAGAATTCGGGGGTGGATTTCAAAATGCTTTGGATTTGCAAAGTGCTTGCTGATATGGCAAAGGTAGTCACATGACAGACAGCACAATTACTCCAGCTAGCTGTTTGTAATGCTAGCTATCCCCTCAACCTGTGGCAGATGAATTACAACAATATCCACTCTTCCTTTGAGTTGGGAATGCAAAGTGCAATATGCAAAAAAGAAAGAGAGAAAGAAAAGTCTGCTCTCGTCTCTATGGTGGCAATTTGTGGAGGCAAACTCACTTGAAGCAAATTTGATAACACAGTCGGGGAATTTGTGGGGTTCTATTTGCTCAAAAACCTATTGTGTCATTTTATTTTTGTTTCCCGGACCTTCTTCTTTGTTCAGTGCATAAAATCTCCAGTGGCTGGGCCTGGAAATGGCCTCATGTTTATTTAAACATAGAGGGGCGGCAGCCGAGCGCCCGATGCCCCCGTTCCTCTTCTGTGGCGTTTTCGTACCCCGGAGCCATTCATAAGCTAAGAGTGGCGACGGCGTAAAGGGCTAAAGAGCGTTCACCACAATGAGTGTGACATCAACTCTCCACACAAACCAGCGGGTGTGTCAAAGAGAAGCGCAATTACAGAGGAGAGGGGAAGAGGCGGGGAAATGACCATGAAGAGACACCGGGGGAAAGAGAGAGAGGGAGAGAGAAGCAGAGTGTCACTGGTGTAGCATCTAATTTTGGTTGTGGCGTGAGGACTACTTTGTCTCACCACATGCTTTCATGTTACAAGCGCGAGCTGGCTCAAGACAGAGCCGTTGAATTAGCGGCGCGCACAACAGCCGTGCACAAACACCCAAATATGTGGTAAAGAATTTAAGATTTGGGAGTATTTTCTATTTTTTGGATGTATGAGGATATAATCTGCTTGTTCCATTTTTTTTATGATTAAAGTCTAAAATCTAATCTAAAGTCTTTGTAACATTTTTCACACACACACAAAATTCCACACAGCTCAAATTTACCCCCCCCCCCCCTTCCCCAACCCCACAAAAAAACACGGATTAAAGAGAGAGACCTGCATCCCACTTGAGTTGAGAGCACAACAAAGGGAACTCGGGCTTGGATCCAAAACGAGCGAGAAAAAGATGGAGATTTGATCCAAATGAGAGGAAAGATGGAGATATGAAAGATCAAAAAAAATAAATAGGAAAAAAACGAGGAGGAGGAATGAGAAAAAAGCAACAGAAATTGGCGAACGCTGACATCCATCTGTGCCACTGTGAATTGAATTTTAAAAGCTAATAGGAAGTGCAGCAAAAATGCCTAAAATAATCAAATAATGAGACGGAATCAAGAAGAGTCCACACGCAAATTAAGTGTATATATATCTATATATATATATATATATATATCTTCATTTATTTTAATATTTAAACCCACTTTAAGTTGTAAATACAACTTCTGAATGAAAGGCACAGGAAAAATCAGACAATGCTGATAGAATACTCAAAAGAAAAAAAAATACAGTACAAAAGTGGACAGTTAATTATGCACGTACAAATCTCTCCAGCTCCAACGTTCTCCAGACCGGGGAAACAGAAACACAACAGAGTGAGAGGAAGAAGGAAAGAGAGAGAGGAGAGAGAGAGAGAGAGAGAGGCTGGGGTCTTCAAAATCCATTAGCCAAACTTCTTTTTATTGCTTTTCCAAACTGACAGGGGTCACCTCGTCTCCGTGGGTCTCGCGCAAGGCTAAAAAGCAACCGCTGTGCTTTCTTGTTTTCCCCGTAGATGGAGAGGCTCGTGTTGATTTGTTGTGCATTGACCGTGCTACACAACACTCCACTGGGCATTTAGCGGCTGATTCACAACATCAAAACAGATGATTTACTAAACATATGGAGTGGGTTGGGCGGGGGGGGGGGGGGGGTGTTTGTTCCACGTCATTTGAGGAAGATCTCTCATAATCAATTAGCTAATGAGCCAATATTTCAGATTGCTTCAATCTCCACCAAATCAACCCACCTCTCAGGAGGTGCCTAGAGAGGAAGGTGGGGCTCCAGAAGCTAAAAGTGCAGGTTTGGAGCCGGATGTGGAGCAGGAAACTAATTTCAGATGATTGTTCTCGACTCTCGCGGACAAGAAGATTTGCTCTTATCAGTCATGAAAGGTTCCCGTCATCTGCTTGATGAGGGCAGATCTTTAGACCTTGACTGCAGCAGATAGAACAAAGCACAGGGAATCAGGAGACATTAAGATGTCAGATAATCCAGGTAACTACCTCTGGATTTGGTTGTCGAAGAAAAAAAAATCAGTATATCGGCTTGCCAGCTCAAACAAGAGGAGTGAGAACAACTGGGAGGAAAGATGTACTGCTCAGGGTTCTAAATATTCATTATAGCCTCTTTGGTATCAGCACATCTGCATCCCGGGACCACCCGCTGTACAAATTCCTCATTCCTTTTCCGAAGCACAGCTGTTTCCCTCTGTTTTCTTTCAAAATGGAGGGGGGGGATGCTAAAAATAAAATGATTGCCACAATCACAGAACTTGCAAATGGAGTGATTGATTGGAACAGAAGGAAATTAGACTTATATAGCTGTCGAGGGTCGAGCTCTGCTCTCGATCTGCTGCAGTTTAGCCTTTCCTGCCGCTTGACAGCAAGAGATTCATGCTACCTCTGCCTTCCCTGCAGCCATGCTACACAGGGTAAAGGGAAAAAAGCCACTGAGCGGGGGGGGGGGGGGGGGGGGGAATTAAAGGCAGAAAACTACTTTAATTCAGCCCAGAAAAAGAACATCCTAATTAAAAGGACAAGGAGAGATCCAGGGGGGCAGAATTTAACAGGTGTTCAGATTCAAGAGTTTTGATGAAATGAGGAGTGAACAGGAGGATGGATGAGCGCTGTGTGATGTTGCTGCTTTTGTTGGACGCGCACGTTAGCCTGGGTCCAGTGAAGAATGCGTTTCTCAGAGCCCTTTCTCGCAGCCACGCCTCCCCCAGAGACAGCAGGCCCACCCCGGGAGGGGAGAAGTGGCCTCTATCCCCGCTCTATCCTGGTTCTAACCAGGATCTTAGTGCCTCACTCCTCTTTCAGACAGGAGCAAAGTCAGGTAAAAGCTCGAGCTTTAAATCAACTGCTTTGAAGTTGGATTCTTACACTTCCTGATGCAAGACCTCTCACACTTTCTTGCTCCGGTGCAAAAGAGAGCAAATGACATCGTGTACAAGAACCAGGATCTCAAGAGTTCGTAGATTACTGGTACAGGATCCAGTCTCTCAGTGCGTCAGGCTAACGCCAACTCCATTAATTACCTGGCTGTAGCAGAGGAGGAAGCCGCTGCTAGCTGCGTTAGGTACTCGCGCAGTTCCTTGGCGGCCAGGAAGCGGCCGTAACGCTTTTTGGGTTTGGTGCACTCGTCCAAGAGAGCCTCGAGTTGTCCATCTTTGGCTATGTGGGCGGGGGGATCATGAAGGAGTCCACCGGTCGTTCCCCGCCACGTAGCGTAGCGTGATAACAGGTTCTGGCAAACAGCATAGTAGTTGTGGTCCACAGTGACCCTGGAACAAAGGGAGTCCTTGGAGAACGACAGGCAGGCCTCCCTGTCACACTCCTCGAAGCGGCTCTCGTACCACACGTCGTAATTTTCTGGCTTGTCTGCAAAGAGACGGAGACAATTAAAGGAGGCAGCTGCAATAAAGACACACTGATCATAAAAAATAGCCACAAATAAGAGATGCACAACATTCATTTAAAATATATGAACGCATTCATTAGGTTGTGAGCTTCTTTCGCTTGGTGAATGTGTAATGAGAGCACGGCTTTCGACCTTTGAACAGCAGTGAGGTCTTTATTTTTTAAATCTTACTACATTTAATATGAACATATGGGTTTTTCTGTTAGTAGAAGGGTTTTCTTTTTTAATCAGGAAATCAAGCTGACCAGAAGCTGAGTGGACCAGGATGCCGCTCTGAAGTCTTTGAACGCTCTCCGCAGACGCCAACACCACCTTATTTTTGAACACACACACACATCCAGACGACTCATCTGCTGTTTGATTTGGTGCAAATGAACCACTTTCCAGATTTATTGAGCAAATAAGATTCTTTCTCCAACTCATTTTGTGTTGTTGTTCCCCCCCCCCCCCCCCCCCCCCTTTGGAGGATTGTGTGGAGAAAGGAGGGAGGGCAAGAAAATAACATGATGAGAGCGCTATTGTGGAAAAGGAGGGGAGGGAGGGATGGAGGGGCGGGACCCAGAGGATGCAAACACACACTCAGTGCATCGATGTTAATGCACTTCTACACTTCTCCTCTGGCTCATCACAGCAACTCAATCAAACATCCCATGCTGCCCTGTTAGCGCGGGGTCCTTGTGGCCCCCAAATAGGAGGGGCACATCAACATCAATCAGTGTGGGTGATGAAGATGGATCTGCCTGTGTACGCACACCACGAGGACTCTCTCTCTCTCGCACACACACACACAGAGACGCGTACGCAGACATATAAAGATGTACGCACATGCACCAAGGTGAAGTGAAAGCAATTAATGTTTCTGTGCTGGCCATGCATCACGCCTCAGCGCTGATTGACAGACGGCATCAGGAGAGTGTCCTATTCTTGTTCACTCAAACGCAGTGGCAGGCAGGCAGGTGCGCACGCACGCACGCACGCACACACACACACACACACTCACACACACACACACACACACACACTCAGACAGAACGCCTAAAAAAGGAGGGAGGACGAGGTTCTTCTCAAGGGCAAAGCTGAGCACAGCAAAAAAAAAAAAAAACTACTTTGAGACCCAACTAAAGTCTGTGGTCTTTTTACTTGCACCTCAGTTCCCTCTGTTTCACTCGTATTTCTGGTTCGAGCGTAACAAAACTAGAACATTTCCAAAGCAAACTAAATCATTTCCAATTCAAATGACTGCCTGAGTCTGGACGAGGGCTTTCTCTCGTTTCATGTGGATCTGGGAGCTTCCACGTTAAGGAGCTCAGGTCAGATTTGTAGACATTCTTCTCACTTCTTTGACTTCCCAGAACTGTGCTGAGAATGGACACGAGGCCTCAAAATGCTTGTCAGAGTGGTTTACCTTGTAGCATATAAAGCCTGTGAAATAAGGAGAGTGTGTGTGTGTGTGTTACATTATACAGCGTGTGTTTCCAAAAGCCACTGGGGGGTGAAACCATCCTCAACTGCTATAAACTCAATGATGGGAAATGGTTTCTTTCGCACCACTGGACTGTGCAAACACGCAGTGCAACTTGAACACGTTTTATCTCACTGAACTCGCTGCATCAATGTGGATGCCCCTAATGAGAGGGAGGAACGGCGCGTGTTTGATTTGCAAATCAATTCTCCTCCGTTTAGACTGATGAGATTCATGCAACAGACTTAAAGTCTTTCAATCTCCAGCTCCTAATTGTAGGGATTGGATTCTGCACTTGTGAAGCCTTGGGAGGTTACCGCGACCATTTCCTACTGCAGCCCGACACATGTCAGTGACCTCATAATACTCATTAGCCCCGTTGTCCTGCTCCTTTTCCTGCTGAGTCCTGGCACACACACAAAGAGATCCAGGCACACAAACACGTGGGGGGGGGGGGGGGGGGGGAGCACATAAACATTCTTGACGCTTCAACTCTGAATGGCCAGGGTAAGCAGCTTGAGTTGTCAAGCTCTAAATGTGTCGGCCAGACAAAGGCGGGCTCAAACAGGATTGAGCTTCAGGACTAGCAGAGACCGACTGTGGCAGGAGGGGAAATTGTGTCTATTGGCTACAACATAAATATTAATACTTAAGATAAAACAAAATAACTGTTAGTTCAAAATGCTTTCTGTGTATTTGTGATGTGAAGTTGTCTGATCTCATCATTTCGAAAAATTCATCCCTCCAATGGTCAACCTATTGACTCCACGGCTGCAGCTAATTATCGTCTCGGTTATCGATTCATCTGTCAATTACTTTCTTGATTAATTAATTTAACGTTTGGTTGATAAAATGTCAGAAAACACCCAAAACAACCCGCTGTTATTCAGTGTACTCTTGGAGAAACATTTAAGAAGCTGGAATCAGAGAATTTGGGATTCCTGAAATAGTTCAGTGTTCATTAAACAAATAGATGCTGCTGCAGCTGTAATACACACACACACACACACACACACACACACTAGATAATATCTATCGAGGACTGCCCCTCAAACAGAGACTTTCCTTGTTGACAAGTTGTCACATGTTACGATATCAATTTCATTATTTGAATTGCAGGGCTGAGTGATTGCAGAGGAACACAAAGCTGTAATTAACAGCCTTTAGAACATCTATTACATGCGCAAACCGTCAAAAGGCCAAAATGATTCAGGAGCTGTCAGTAACACCTCTTCCTTTTCTCTTTGACGGGGGTCTAATGATTTCCATACATTGATTTATTTTGTGGCAGCAGCTCACCGCCATCCGCGTTTACTTCCTCGTATTGATTTCCTGCTTTTTAAAAACAGTTAAAGTCTCATTCTGTTGTAGAGCTGCGGTGCACTGCAGGTTGCTTGTGGACACAGACACAGAATTATTCATCAAATGTTATTTGTAATTACAATTTTGGGCTTCTGACAATTACAAAAATCAAGATAGTCGAGATAAAATTGTTACTGCGCTGCAGTTCTTCCCCCACTGATCCGCAGGTCTGGTTGTTCAACGCCTTCGCCCCTAAAAGCCAGCGGCGGTGTCTGCACCACAAGGCAATCAAATGTGTTGGTTTCACTTCATTCATTTGTGTTGTTCGTCCATTGTGTAGCATTCTTGTCTCTCGTATTCATCATAAAGTTCATCTGCTCTACCAAATGCACAATCCTTCCAAAGTCAATGTGTGATGATGGCCAAAACACTTTTGCAAACATGATTATGGCCACGACTACGACTCCTCTGGTCAATGAACATTTAGTGAACCATGGGGGGGGGGTTGTAATGGGGCATGATGGGTGAACCAGAATCCCTTTAATAGGATTTCTGCAGGAAGGGACAAACCTAGAAAACTGACTGGGTGGTCCTCCCTCTCTCAGCCAAGACGGTGGAGGGGACAGGAAGCAGTCACACTGAGGGTATGATGGATAACTCTCCCTGTCCTTGTTACGAGGTTTATTTTGAGAGGCAAAAACAAAAACAAAAAAAAAACTAGGGCAGCAGAGATGGCTCGTTATCTGAACTATCGCTGCTTTGATGGGGATGAACGTCTCGGAGCAGAAGGGGTGCTGGATAAGTATATTCTTAGAGATGAGGCTTGGAGCGAGTGCGGATTCGCCAGCAGCGGCCCGTCCCCCGAGACCCTTCCTCGAACCTCAGCTGCTGCCTCATGAGTTACAATTGGCAGTTGTAGGACTGACGGTGGTTTTCTAGAGCATCCAAGCTGGAGGCAGTGAATTGGACTCTGGTCTCTGTAATAAACTCTTGAGAACCAACAACCACTGAGGAAATAAGGCTAAAATTTGTTTTACTCTCAGGAAAAACACAGTTTTTTTTAATTTCTGTGTGAAAGTGTGATTGTAAACGCTGTTGTGGAAATTTGATCAGTTTCTGCTGCTCCTGAGGTGCAGATGCTTAGTTATGATATACATATAAGCTTTGCAGGGAAAGATGAATCGTCATGGCAACTGAATGATAAGGCTATATTAGGCATTACCCTCAGGCATATGGACACACACACGCACACACACAGACGTAAATGATGCCACTCACTCTGCTTGATAAGTCTTTTGTCTGCCACAAGAACATTCTCTGCATCAACAACGATGACCTTTCCATCGCGTGGGCCCACTGCGAAGTTATCGAAGCTGACGTCCAGCAGGTAGAGGGCGAATTCAAAGTCGTTGTTGGTCAGCTGCTCTGCGATGTCCATCAGCTGACGCGCCAAGTCTACTCTCTTCTCCCAGGGCGCGTTATAGAAGCTCCACAGCTCTTCGCCCACATAGTTGACAGCTACCACGCGCCCACACGCTCCCAGGTATTTGGCAAATGGCCATCCTTCGTCTGATGGAAAGCTCTGTGGAAAGCAGAAATACACGAGGACAGAAAAACAAACTTGATGTAAATAGAGATAAAGGAGTCACGCTTTACAGTGTAGAACTGATAAACAGAAATGCCCAGTTGGTTTTTGAAAAGCAGAGGCTATCATGTGAATTGTAAGAACCTTCAAATTGTCAGAAAATATTTGAACAGAAACCATTTTCCCAATACAAAGAGAGAAAAGAGAAAATCCCAGACACCAATCACAAAGTTGCCAGCCTTGGGCAATATTTGATACACCATTCTAAGCACGATATTTGAGAATCTGCCAAAGGATCACATGAAACGGAGCCGGCGCTGGGTACATCGGATTAAATAAATAAAAGAGCCCGTTTGTGTTGAAGCCCTACAGGTATGAGCTGATGTATGCTGCCTGTGCTCAGTGATTCCAGAGAGCTAATATGAGGTGATTTGTGGTCGCGGCAGTTAGCAGGAAAGTCTTATGTGTTGTGATGCAGCAGTGGAGCGATTTCATCTGCTGCATGATGTCGGCTAACCGAGTTAATGCAGTTTGGACATGCTGACAAGAAATCACTGCGTATTACAAGTTTAAACTGATAAATAATACCGAGGTAATGCTGCTGGCAGGACCTGGCTACCCTGATGCTGTACAACAACTCCGGCTCTCTCAGATTTATTAAACTGATTGAGGTCAAACGCAAAAAAATCAAGCGGATTGACTCAGTCAGTCTCATTACTGCATCCCATCTCTCTCCACCAGCTTTTGTGTCTCACCTTTTTCTGAGATATTGTGTTTATCTTGGTCTGATTCATTGCCACAGGCCATCACAGTGGGTGAACCAATTAACGGAATACAATGAGGCCTGCTTTTAGCATGCGAGTTTTGCTACCGGTGATCAGCTCCCATCTTTAAACAAGAAAACACCCAGGCAGCGCAATTCCTTTGTAACAAATACTTTTCTGGCAAGCAGCCGCGGCACTGACAGGACCAGGAAGACTCGTGTTTCACCAGAGCATTAGTAACATACCCGCTTTTTTTCAGAGACCCAATCACATCGCAGACATGACAGTGAACATGCCATGTCACTGCAGGTGAGTGGTGAACTACTAAGACTGTTGTCCCACCATCACTTGTGGGGATTTAATACTTCACCAGCTTTCCATGTCTGCACGGTCATTTTTTTTCTTTTTTCTTGTGTATGCATGGCTAAATCCCTTTAAAATTTCATGAAATAGAAATTATTTAAAAACGTACATTCAACCCCAGTCTGCCATGCAGCTGGCGAGTTTCAAAGACAACAGCTGGACACTTAGCACATAGAAACTGTTGCAGCAGGGGTGCACGTGACAACAAAATATAGTTTGTAGAATAGATGACTATGTGACAATTACTGGTTCACTCGTGCAACATTGCCGAGACACTTGTCAAACTAAGTTGCTATAAAACTTCTTTATTACATCCCTTGACTAAGCTTTAATTTGCAACGAGTACTGAAGATGGAGGCATGTGGTTCCCCTCCTGCGCTATGGTGCATAATGCAAAGAGCTGAATGCATTTCAAAGAGAGGACTGTCAAGGCTGAGGATGCTTTGCTAGGGGTTTCTGGCTGAACACTGAAATCATCTTAAGGACAAAGAAATCAGGATCTTGATGAAATAATTATGGTACAACTTTTTACTATGTACACAACACACACACACAAAAGAAGTCTACTGCAGTCTGTTTTAACAGTGTAAATCTGCACCTTAAGCAGATCTATTCTTTGGAATACTTTAAAGAAAAGAACACCACGATGGGAGGACAATGATAAGTTGCGATGCAGTCTTGGTAGAATCCATTTCCCTGAGGTGACCTGATCAATTGTGGGACAGATAAAAGTCTGTCCAGGAAGCACTCCTGGCTTCCAGCAGTTTTTCTGTCTGCCTGTACCTGTCATCCTGAGTTTGAATAATGACTAATCCCCAGATTCTTCTCCAAAACTCTTGGCTTAATAGCATTCGTCTACATTTTAGCTTATAGCCAACTTGTCAGGAAGAATAATCTCAGAATAGAATTCTTAAAAAGTGAAAATGCTAGCAGATACTAAGAAACAAAAAAGGGGAACGGTGCAGTTCTCGATTGTGTCTGGACAGGAGACACATCCAGACTACTGAGATGTTGCTAGCCAATGGATATGCCTACATAAGAGATTTTAGGATTAGAGATTTAATAGGCTAAATATTTAAATGGCTTTCTAATGTCTGAAGTTGGTATCGAAAGATTAGATTGAAGCTGGATCCGTTGGTGGTACATCCCTATTAGGCCCACTTCCCTTTGACCCAGATTCAAACCTCAGATCGCTTTATGTTGCAGCAAATCTAAGCAGCTCTTGGTCTTGTTGACAAAACTTAGCCTGTCCAATGTAACGGCTAAAGCGGCTTTGTAAAACACCATCCTCCCACTCTCACCCCTGCAGGGTGGATGGATAGATGTGGTGAAGGGTGGTGGTGGTTTGGGGGGGGGGGGGTGGGGGGATACGATGGAGACAGCAAACAGAAGAGACAAACAGAGTGTCTTTCACTTCTCCGCTTCAGTGGACAGGAGGAATAAACCAGCAAAGACCTGCCTGCTAAACACATCTCTCTCTTTGTTGTCAGGTTGCAGCCTGAAGAGGAGGAAAAGTAGAACGACAGCAGATGGAGGGTGGGTGTGGGGGGGGGGGGGGGTGGCAGTGAGTATCCTAAGGCTACTTTCAGAAACCGTCATTCGCTGTTATGAGAATGCCTTCATGTCTGTCCAGCCTTCATCTGTGGTTTCTAACATACATGTACGTCCGTTGTGTTGAAGGATGTGTTGCGCCGTGTCAACTTGTGGAATTGACACCTCATACCTGGTTGTCATTTTTATGAGCTTCCTTTAGTGAAGTTCAATATACGATAAAAGGTGAGGGCAGAAAAGTGAGGAAGCACAACCTCACCAATCACTCAGCCTCAGCACTCTTTACTCTGCAAGGGCGTGTGTGGTGGAGAGAATTTGGACTGCACAGGTAATGAATTTTACCATTTCCCCTTCAATGTTATGCTATTTAAAAATGCTGAGGGTGCAAAACTGCCAATGACACATCCCAGCAACTTTTACGGCTTTAAAAGATCTAATCACTTCTTGTTCCAGTCGTTTATCTCCAGCTTAGCAAAAAAAAAACCTTTAACATATAGAACTTGGTGCCAAACGGTGTTACTTTCACTGCGAATTTCTCTTGGAATTTAATGCGGTGTAATAAAAATAATGATCCTGGCTCTGGAGACAACAAAAGTGAGCGTGCAAACAGAACAAAACAGGATCTTCTTATTAAAGACGACCTCACAGCGACTTCTAGGCCCAACTCTGACTAATCCAATCTAAAAGGTAGAGGCAGAGCACAACAGTAGCATTGACTGGGGATGTTTGTGCTTTTCACTCCCCTTCCTTTAATACAACAGACACACTGGCATCCTCTTGGGAGGAGATTGGAGTGGGTTGAAATGAAACGGGGCCACAGACAAATGGGCAGCCTCTAGAGGAGAGGATGAAACGAATGGAGCGAGAGGCACAGGAACACACACCTGCGCCCTGACATCTGCTGACAAAGACATGCCCTTCTACTGGACCACTTGGGGGAGGGCATGGGGGTGTGTGTGTGTGTGTGTGTGTGTGTGTGTGTGTGTGTGTGTGTGTGTGTGTGTGTGTGTGTTAAAGAGCGTTCGAAAGAGGGGTCTTTGTGTATGAGTGTCCACATATGTATGTGTCTATGTGAAATTGTATCCAAGTGCATGTGAATGAGGACATGCAACGTGACCAGGGCTGATAACAACCTCTATTCAGGGGCCGAGTAAACATGAGCGGCTCCCTAGATATTGCCTTGGCTGGCCAGCAAGAACACTGGTCCATCAAACACAGACGCGCACGCACACACACATAAGGTGGACACAGAACTGTGTTTATAAATGAAAGCTTTAAAAAGAGAGAGAGAGCAGTTGCCTTCATCTTGCAACCACAACTACTTACAACAGAAAGGAAATTAGCAGTTTGCCACAAGTGTGTTTCAAGTGTGCAGCTTGTTAAAGTCTTGAGAAGGGTGTGGTTTAAATTCTCAAGATTTTCTATCCTCAAAACAAAACCAAAAAAAACCTGCCGCTTTACAACGTGCAAGTTGGGACAGGAGTCCTCGTCCAAAGGATCAAATGATGAAGTTGAGGAAGTGTGGAGCACAGACACGTTCAGGCAGACACAACAAGGAAGAAAACCCTTTCAACCCTGATGTTGCAAAATGAACATTACTCATCCCGTTTATCAAAGAGGCTTAGCATTAAGAAGGAGTCACATCTGCTCTGCAAGGCTGGGCCTGCAAAGCTGGACTTGACCAAAAAAAAATACTTGTTTTCTGTGTCACTCCCATTGACCTTGTGAGTCTGGAAGATGTGTGGCAAGCCCCATCTGGCATTTTGGTGGCCGTTTAAGTTTAAAATCCAGCCGGTTAGTCTGCCGCAAGAGGTGAGGCCCCACAGGGGACCAGCCTTAACTCCTCATCCTGGCAAACACAGCTCTACCCTTTTTCCTCCCATTCCTGCTAAACCTGTATCTTTGTCTTTCTTTCCTGCACCCAGAAAGCTGACAAGATGGGGCAATAATGTCTAATGAGAGCCCAAAGCTGGGGAGCGCATGTTTGTGTGTCTGTAAACGGTAACGAAAGATAGTGAAAGGCTGAGAATGTAAAGTGTATGCATATTAAAATAGAACAGAGCCTGCCTTTTTCCTCATAAGACACACTGTTCAAAGACTGCAAAGTCACAGTGTGTGGAGCTTGCAGCCGTCTTGGGAAGAGGGAATAATAGTCCAGAAACAAGGACTGAAACTGGAAAAGATTGCTGGGCTTGTGTGCATGTCCATGAGTAGCGCGAGAGGACTTTACTCTCAGTGCCAATAGGAAAGTAACAAGTTTAAAAAAAAAAAAAAGAATTAGGATGAGAAGTCACAATCAAGAAGTCAGGTGGACAGACTGGGTCTGCTTGTGCTGGACAGAAGGAAAACGCATGCACATGACTCCGTTAGCTCTGCCGAGCAGGAACAGAAGTAGGTTAGCTAGGTCTTTGAGTTCTGTTCTGTGGGGAGAACGAGGACAGGATGAGGAATGAGTGCACAAGGCAGTGCAGCTCCTGGTTGCCTGTATACGCCACTGCAAAGTGATCACTGAAATCGCGTGGTGACCTGAACACAGAGCCCTCCTAAATCCCCTCCACTGGAAGACGAGGAATGTTTTTAGTCATATGTAGCGGTGTTGACTCAGTCTAGGTGGTATTGCTGCCCACATGACTGGGGAGGAGCCCAAATGAAACTTGGCCTGAGACCTAAAGGCTGTGGGTTTGAGGCCTACATCAAGGGCTATGTATTTCAGAGCAAGCAGCAATTATCCCAGAAGCATCGGCCCCTAGCAGAGAGTAGGGATGAGGGAGACTGCTGTCATGGACACCGCACTCTAACCTCTCTGGCACACAGAGGAGCAGAGAGAGAGAGAACTTCCCTACAAAAGAAACAATTAAGTATCTCACATTTTAAAACAAAACAATTAAAAAAAGAGGATCCCAGTTTCCAGTCCCCTGGGCAGATCCATAACCAGTGAGGGACTCAATTTGCGAAAAGCCTTGACTGCCCTCCCCAGCACTGCTAAATAAATGTGGCCAGATGTAGACCGGAATGCCTCTAAATATTGGTCTGAGGTGCTCTGAAGAACTGGTTTGACAGGTGTAAACTGTCTAAGTTTACACCTGTTGCTGTGGTTATCAAAGAACAAAACTGGTTTGATTAGCCAACTAGTTGGACTGGAGCTGACGCTTCTGGGTGATGTAAATCAGTGAAGTAAGAGCGAGCAAAGGAGTGGCTGGATGAAACAGAGGGCCACAATGTCGAGCTCACTATCCCTGTTCCAAGACAGTTCAAAGCTATTGCTTTATTTATTTATTCTTGTTTTTTGTTTTTTTTTACGGGGAATTTGCGTTCATACTGCCAAAATAATGCAGTTACATGTGTCCATCTCTGACTGCAGTCTGCATACTTGAATGTCAATATGTCCATGGTGTGTTCACACCTGCCCACTGGTGACCTGATCACTCAAGATGCATTTTAATACCAGGTTTTCTGAGTGCAGTCAAACATGCAGTGGGAGCTACCCACTTAATGCCAAGTCTGAACAGGGCCATAGGGTGGTTGCAGGCTTTAGCAGTAGGACGTTTGGGGGAAGGGGGATCTAAAAAGGGAGCTAGTGGGAGGTGTAGGATGAGTGGTGGTGGGGTTCCGCCTCAGGCATTTACACCTAACCAAACACAGCTGTCATGCATGTGTATGTATGTCTGTGTTTGTTTGGGGGGGGGGGGGCAGAAAGAGAGAGAAAGGATTAGGGTAACACAAGCAGACTGGTTCAAATGGAAGACAACACCACAAGGCTCTGGCTTGTACAACACACACAAACCCTTCCCCACTCTCCTCCTCCTCTTCTCCTCTTTCCACCAGGGCCTCCATCCAGCGAGGGCAGCCAAAAGAGGGGAGTTGGGCTCAGATAACTCCCTGTCTTATCCTAACAGGATTCAGTCTGTACACAAAGGCCTATAAGAATAATGAAAGGGGTTTCGGTAGCACTTGAAGCAGGGTTAAGCAGCGTACACCACTTCTTCTCTTATGTGCTAAGAGAATCACAATCCACCAGACCCAAAAACAAGGTACTAATCACAGACTAGCAACTTAAATGCTGTTTACCAGTGGACCCCAACCGCTGAACTGGCCTTAGGGGACTGAAAGCTCACGCTTTTTACTCAGAATAGCATGCGGCGTCTGTGATTAAATGGAAAAGAAATAAA
The DNA here is from genome assembly GCF_037954235.1 of Aulostomus chinensis. Lineage (NCBI taxonomy): Eukaryota > Metazoa > Chordata > Actinopteri > Syngnathiformes > Aulostomidae > Aulostomus > Aulostomus chinensis. The sequence continues at coordinate 8,199,430 of NC_141340.1, read as the reverse complement.
TACTAGAAAACAAAAAAAGGCTTTGAACCTCTTGGTAAAGAGGCATGACCCAGAAAGCCTGGATACAAAACTGTAGTTTTTTTTTTCCTGAACAGTGAATTAAAAAGGCTCAAATTGTATGCATCTGTAACTAAAACACGTTAATGGTTGTGATAAACTGTTTCTGTTTTTTTTTACCACGGGAGACAAAATAGCCTCTGTTATATTAGTGCTAGATAGTCAATAGCCTTTCTTTTCTGCAGGAACGATTGTCTGTTGCACATTTAAAAACATGTTTTGTCATTGTTCTCCACTATAATGATATAACTACTCACCCCGCCGATGCTGTCTACAGGCCACTGAGTTAAATCAACTTTCCTTCAAGATAAATAAATAAATAAATATTCAGTGGGTCAAGTTTCAGGTGTCATCATAAAGAATAAGAATTTATAACATTTACTTTGGCTTTGGTTCCTAAATTGGATGAGGACTGTGATAGATTACACGGAAGCTCTTTAAATCAACAGTATACCAAAGAGGCGTCTGCTATTTGAAAAATTTTCAAAGGGGCTGCAAGAGTGTTTGCTCAAAGTGTCATGTTTACTTTTACATTTGCATTCAAGATTCTCCTGTCAAAAAACTTTGGGAGGAATGAGGAGATAAGGTCATTCATCTAATCTCTCTAGATCTCCTCTCCAATTTAGTATCAGTTGTCTGGGTTCTGGGGAAAACAGACGGCGTTGTGTGAGAGGCTCATTCTGATGAGCAGTGTCAGGTGAGGACTAGGCGCGGAATGAGGAAGTGGATATTGGGAAGGTGGGGAGGGACGGTAATAGAAAGACAGAACGGGGTGTCTGGGAGAGCACAGATTGGGAGTCTGGAGGAGATGAGTGTACCACTGACTGAGTTAACCCCACCGCCTGTCACATCCTATTCTAGGCTTCACTGAGCAAGACAGGGCTGAGGACCAAAAACGGGTTGCGAGCGCAATAGTCACATGGTACTGGCCAACTCACCGAGCTTGATGATTTGGAAAGGTGGACCGGGCTAAATCAAACTAATTTCAAGTTGGGCCAGATGTACTGCTTTCCATCAAACACAACCATCACCTGATGAGTCAGAGCAGCATCCAGCCAGACGAGCAAGAATAGCAGTGAGGTCCTAGCTGGGAAAATGGAGAGCTTCAACTATCATGAGGGATGTGCTGATCATGTTTTCTCACAGAAGTTGGAGTGAGTGTGATCCAATACGTACATATTTACATCTATGTTGTTTCAATTTGTACATGATGCAGCAGCAGAGACACTTGCTGACCAAACATTTTTTGACAAGCGTAGACATGAGCTGCCGGGAGCAATTAACCTGTCATGTCCCCTGTCATGAAGAACCATACGATCGTCAGATGAAAGTTTGTCATACAGACTGGTGGAAGAAACAGGCAGTGCTGGCCGAGAAGCTGCAGCAATCTGAATGTTTTGTACATTGCTCTTAACAAATTATATTGAGTGCTCAAGTGCAGTAAATTTCTGCGTTGTGCCAAGACTCATCTCATAGTCTCACACCAGAATGTGGGTGCTTTTTTATATATATATATATATATATATATATATATATATATATATATAAAAAAAAGCACCCACATTAAATATAAAATTGGGCAATGGAATACCGATACAGCCCCGCTATGGTGAAGGAGAGCAATGCTACAACACTAGCAGGCCGAGGACAAAACACAGTACAAACAGTGATGGAACATTAAGAATCAGGTTTAAAGCCCAGTACCTTTTCAATGCTGCTTTAATGTAGGTTTGTTTTTGTCTCAAAGTGGTGGTGGATTACTGAGCATATGGCTGGACAAAGAAGATGTGGATTATAATGGACGATGCTCTTAAGAGTTTGGAAACAGGCGTTTTAGGATAGTTTTGTTTTTTGTAGGTCACCATGGCGCGCCAGTAACTTCCTGCTAAATACACATGGCTGACTGCATTCTGGAGTCACAAAGAAGATGCAGCAGTCACAAAAGCACAGCTTCTATTGGAACTAATACTGGTGCATTAAAATATACCCAGGGATCTGTTTTTATTACACTGTGTTTATTTCAAAAAATTATTGAATAAGAAATCAAATCAAATGCTTTCATGTACTTACTGTTATTGCCAAGGCAAACCCTTGACACGGGTGGATTTATCACATTAACAGAGAGGCCAACTTGTGAGTAAAATCACAGTTTTGGCGTAAAGGAAACAAAACAGCTGAAGTTGCATAAGGTTTCTCTCATTGCACAACATTTTCTTGTTTGGCTGTGGTCAATTTGTCTTCCAAAAATATTTATTCCCCAAAGCCAAATGGTCTTCCACGTGACAGAAGAACGGGGGCGGTGTGTGTGTATTTACATGTGCGTGCTTGTGTACTGCATAGCACACAGAAAAAGCATTGTTGGCCGGACCCGAAACAACACAGCAGATTGTTTCCCTCTGACAAAGAAGGTCTAGTTTCTCATAGTGAAACAGGGCCGATTTGCTGCCTGTGGCTTCAAAAGCCTGGAAACAGAAGCCATTCTAAGAGAGGGAGTACAGCTCACTGAGCAGACGGCAGAAATGTTATTCACATTATTCAACTGAATAAAGCTGGAGGAGAGCGACGGGAGAAACCCCCCAAACCAGAGCAAAGGCGGCCAGTGAGGGCTGGAAATCATTTACACTAAATATAGAAGACCTAAATTATACATGGAGTGATACTGGCCTCTCAAACTTACCTAAAATGTGTTCAGCTGCACCCAGGCATTTATGAAGATGAGTGATAACTAGAACTAAGGATCTAGTTTCTTTAAATTAATGGTTGGAGACGTATCTTTTGTTCGAGCCCCTCCCTGCAGCTTGGCAAGAACAGAGACCAAGGTGTTGTAGTACAGCACGTCTTCTGTTTAATCTCGATAGGCACCATTAATTCTTTATGGCCTACTGTCGTCCAACCTTGGTGCATTGGATCTTTCAGTCTTTCAGCAAATTTACTCATTTTATGATGCTGTCTGGTCTCAGAGACGCCTGGCATGTGTTTTTTGTACATTATCCGTTCATACAATCAACGCTCACTTTCTGACCTACTGCACACATAGACGCTACAGTTCTTACTCCTGCCCACAGGTCACAAGTTCAGGATGTGATCAACAATTCATGAATCCCTGTAAACAAGCTAAGGCTACATGGAGTGGGGAGAGCTGTGGACAATGTGTGGGCATGATGTGTGTGGTGTCTGGAGCTAAGATTGTGCAAGATGGGGATTTTTGGGGGGGGGATAGCCCAGCCTCAGACCTGGCTCATAATGGCATTGGATGACTGATGGAATTATCCAACAGGAGTTTGTGGAGCATACACAGGCGAGCTGGAAAAAAACAGGAAGGTTTGAAAGAGACAGAAGAAAAGGAGAAAGGAAAGAAAAGGGAGGGCAAGCAACCACACACGGCTAATCAGATTTTATAGATCGACTGGACTAAAAGCTGATCTCGCCTTTTGTTCTCTGAAATGCCTGGAGGTGTCCAGCTTCATATGTAGTGTGTGTGTGTGGGGAGGGGGTAGCTGGGGTTGGAGGTCAGCCTGAGTTATTCAATATCTACACGGGACATGACCATTGTTGTTTTGTCCCCTCGTGAGACACGGTCAATGCCGGATTGAAATTGGAATTGATCGGTTGCTTGTAAATCACTGAGGGAAGAGGAAGTGGAGAGTGCTTATATGTGACATACAGTACAGCTTTCTTTGACACACGGGACGATGGACTAGAGACAGGCCCAAATTTGACTTCTCACATAGTGTCAAAGAATGACCGTTATGAGACGCTCCTTTCAATGTGGAGGCCTTGCTTTACATACATCATATATCAGCAATAAACCTACAGACCTGTAGAAAAAAAATATTTTTTTGCATGTTCTTTTAATCTTGTAACACAAACGACTTTTTTCCTTTTATAAGGCTGAAATAAAGATGCTAATAACAATAAGCAGGCCTGCAAAATCCCTCCAAGTGCAGTCTCCCGCACATGACGAGAACCCAACGGACAGAGACGTAGATTAAAATTAAAAACAACTTGGACCATTTACAGATGCACTCCTGAATAATTCAAAACTGCCCTACATATAGTGTTAAATATGCAGTATTGCCGCCAGCCAAAATCTCTCATCTTTTGGGAGGCCACAGCTTTTAAACCCCTCTCTATTCTAGGCAGAGGAGTATTAGCGCTCTAGAGGGCAGACACGCGGTGCCGATGTAGCCTTGACTTTTGGGAGGGTGTAATGGCTCATCTCAAATCTATGGAAGAGGACGGAAAAGGAAGATTCCTACCCTATAATTTACCAGGGGCTCTTGGGGCCACAGCCTGACTTGTTCTGTATTGGAGTTCTTATCCTCTTTGTAGAAAAGAAATCAAGGAGCCATGACTCAACTACTCTTACAAAGCTGGTGCCACAGATCATCTGACACCACTTCATCAAAACCAAATGTTCCCAAACACAGTTACACTAACAGAAAAGGAAAAAAACCCATAGTTACATGAACAGTGAAAAAAACAACAAACAAACAGGAAAAAAAAACAATACCTGCAATACAAGTGGTTCGGGGTTGAATGCCAAGGTCATGAGCAGCTGCATTCTCTCGGTGTCCTTGAGGTTCTTGAGTAGAAAGCTGCCTGAGTCTTTGGTCTCAGCATACCTGCGGACAACACGGTCCAGCAACCTCTGAGAGGGGCAGTGTACCAGGTCTGACCAGCCCTCCACCACTTCTGGGGTGAGCAGACGAACGTCGCCATTGATCCGGGCGAATTCAGTTTTGTACATTGCCTGGATGAGGTCACAGCGCGGCCTGCCTGTGGCCCTCTTGCAGATTTTCTGGTCGATCTCAGCCAGCTCCTGATTGGAGCCCAGACGTTTAAGCACTACGCGACGGGTGCCCTCCCTGGGCTCGCCATACTGAGCAAAGTAAACATTTTTGACATTGAAGACATCTAGGAATCGCAGCCGACCCCAAGTCTCAAATGAAACCTGGCCATTCATGAACTTGCGGCACCAGCTGGTGCCAAAGCAGGCGGGACACTTGTTGAGGTTGATGAAGCGTCTGTCAGTGAGCTCATTCTTCTGGAAGGAGGCGAACAAGTTGTGTGTGTTCATCAACAAGATGACACACAATCCCACCACTAATAGAAGTTTCAGACAGCGGTAAAGGCGGCCAAGCTTCAGAGGCAAGAAGCGCAGCATGATGGGGGCGGGGCAGGGACGAGGGGTCTTGAGGGACAGAGAGGAGAGGTGAGATGATCGTCAGGAAGCTGACCTCAGTGCCTCTCCAACATGGCGTACTAGGGTAGTTTCTAATGCCGCAGGCTGGGGTGAGGTTGGCACAGCTGCCCCGTGCCAGTTTCTGGCAGAGGCCAGTGGGTCATGTTCTCCCTTCTTTGTGGTTGTGAGCCACCTCGAGCCAGCAAGTCTGAAATCAAGCAAAGGAAGAGAGGAACTTATTAGACCGGGTGAGAGAACAGCTATATTTTCACCTGTAAATAGCCCTTTTGGTCAAAGATAAATGAAAACGGTTGCTTGCTTTCAAATCTAACAACCAAATCCTATCATACAATACCTCGTATAAAACAAAGAAGTACTTTCTCTAGCATATTAAATTGTCACACAAATTTAAATAGCTTGTGTCATTTGAGTTTTTGAGCAAAAATGAGATGGCGCACAGCCAGAGCAATAAACCTGCCTGTGCCTATTTGAACACTTTCTCACTGGGCAGTTATTTAATGTATAAAAAGATAAATAAAAGTGAGGAAAGAGGGGAAATAAAGTGTCAGTGATCAAATTAAAGAGTAAATGTACAACATCCTCTCCTGTAGTATAAATAAAATGTATTGCACTTTGAGGAGTCATCCTCAGAGGACCCTCCCTCTGCAGCTACAGAGGTATCCATCATTTTTCCTCTGATGCATGGGAAAATAACACCGTCTGCATACCTCACCGGTAACTGAGCTCGCAAATCATGAGGGTTTTTTTTTTTCCCTTCCCTCTCTTTTCAAATAGAAGAATCTTGCTTTGCATTGTTAAGAACCACACTGAGTGCAATTTAACCTTTGATCATGGTTGCCCTGCACCGTTTTAATCACGCTTTGAAGTTGTTCTTTTGAAAATGGCTGGTGTCGCTAAAATCACGTACAAGGGTGAGGGAGAAAAAATAATCCACTAGTACCTCCGTTCGGCATATCTGTGTAAGCAGACAGGGGCAATGTACGAACCATGCATAGAAGAAAGCGACAACAATCTGAGCTCTCAGTGTAGAAGCAACCCTCTCAAACACCCCCCGGTCTTTCCATGACAGAAATCACAGACCTCCAATCAGCTTTTTAGCAATGAGTCTTATAAGACGCTTTAAAAACGACAATGAATCCAGCCATGCAAATTAGCCATCCTCAATTAGAACTCATTAAGACATGCCTATTAGGACAGCCGACTACAGAGGGCACGGCTAACAAGTAGACACACGAGTGTGATTAGTGTGTGCGTCGATGGTTACTTGCAGTTTGCTTTCAGATCGAAGCGGCTCAGATGAGGAAAGACACGGGGGCTTGAGGCAGCCAAGTGAGCAGCGGTTGTGACACGTGCGGCTGCTGAGTGTAAGATAAGAAGCTGAACACACTGGCTCTTACCTCACACCTCTGTCTGAAAATACCTTAAATAGATCGGGCCAACATCACTAACGTAAAAATAGACTACATCCAAATAGGGGAAACTTCAGACAGCCTGCAATATGTATTTAAAAGACAAGAAATATGATGTTTGCACTTGTCAGAAGAAATCCAAGCAATGTGACTCAAAAGTATAGTTGTCCTTGAACCATAAATAAGATGGAAGAAATAGTTTAGTTACTTTTCATGTTTGAAATAGAAGCAATTTTTTTTTAAACATGGAATTTAACCAAATTGGGTGTATAAATGTTGACAATAATGTGCTGCAGTTCCCAGAACTTGGAGAGAGAAATTACTTATTATGAAGAACATCACAAATTGTAGGCTTTATAAATGAATAATGCAGGATACTTTCCAGTAAACTATTTCACCCACATTAACCTGAGATATGTCAGAGGCAAAAGTACAAAAAGATCATTTTAATGCATTTAGTCTGAAACAGAATTTCATTGAGCATGCCAAAAAAAGAAACTGTGGTTCCGCATCACGCTGACTTCAACAAAATGCCTCCAGTGTGATAAATGAACAATAACCGAATAACCTCTCAGCCGCGCCCATTCAGACTGAGCTAAAGGAACGCCAACACAATAATTTAATAGAATCCAGAAATCAAATTGTCCAAGATAATCATATTCAACAGGGAAAAGAAGATAAATTGGGAGAAAACGAATTAGAACAGCAAATAGGAGCAAAGAAACCCCACAAGAAAACTTGAATGCAGGTCAAAAGGATATGAGCCTTGTACCCTCTACTTCAGGGAAAGCGTCTTGCTTGAGAAGAGAAGCAAATATCCTGTTGCTATAAGATATCAAATCAAGTGCCATTTAGCATCTGACACAGGCTGTCACGGCACAGATGCGGGAGCAAGATCTGGGGAGCAGATATGAGATTTAACTGGGATCAGCAAAGAGCTCAAGAGGGACAAAACATAACCTCAGCCAAGCAGGCAGAAAGCTACAGAGAGCGACAGCGAGATGGAGCAAGCCTGGAACAAGACCTGGACACTACGGAGTAATGAGATGCACAAGCTGGCAGCTAACAAGCTAATACGTAGCTTCTTCTTCCTCTCCAGAGAAAGAGTTAGGCCTCAATTACCTACATAGCGTCACCTGGATTATGCCAATGACCGTACTAATTGCAGCAGTGAACGGATAAGCTGCGCACAGCGTTTTCTTTCTGTTAATGAGAAACAACAGAGGTGTTAAAATGCTCAAAATTAAAATCGATGAAATTGAAATGTACAAACCTGCCACCAGTGGCTTATTGTTGATCTGTGTTTTTGTTTAAGCATGAAGCCGGAGAATTAAAATGCAACTACATTTTTTATAGCCTGCTGCTGCTGCTGCTGCTGCACACACACGCACACACAGTTATGGTGTGTACGAGACCAAAACATTGAGCTTTATTAGAAGGATGGCATGGTAATTTAAGATGTGGATAATTTTCCTTGGTAATTACCCCCACTAAACTGCTTATTGTGAATTTTACACCTGCAAAACCATTTATTTAGCTACCACATTGTCCATTGCTGTGTACCACCCCACGGCTTGGGAGTTTTTTTTCAACAGAACTTGCATAGTCTATATAGTTCCCTACGGCAAAGTTGCCTATTCAGGTTTTTGCCGAGGGTAAAGTTCACTTAGAGCCCAATATTAAAGCCAGATGCTCTCTACTCAACCACAGATGTTACCCACTGGAATAGAGGGGCAGTGAAATTTAAAGCAGTGTTTTCTTTTGGACAAACATAATACCCACAGAAAAACTTGTGTTTTAGATTAGCCTCCCACCTCCGTTCCTCCCCCCTATGACGTAGAGGAGGGACGCACAATACAGGGAGGAAAACCCTGTTTAGAATAACCACCAAATTACCTCTCATCATTTGGTGCCACAGCCAAAAGTGGGGTAAGAAAGTTTTTCAGCATACTCACTCTACAAAGAGTGGCGGTGAGCACGAAAGAGAGGCAAAGAAAAGAGGGCAAATCAAAGGATGCCTGACTCCTCATGCATGGGAGATGAGTCTCGCATTCAAAATGCTCCAAGTTTGGCAGATGTTAAGAGCTGCAAAATGGCTCGTTACTGGGACAGAAAAGGCGCAAGATGAAGCAATGGGCCCCATGTTGGCTTAAAACAGAATGACAAAGGTCGAGACAGAGGAGAATGACATGGTAATATTCTAATATTTAAACTTTTATTAAACTTAAGATTTTGACAGAATAACCTAGATAAGAAAGATGGGCCTCAGAAAAGAAATTTCCGTCTTGAATAATCTTTTCCGCTGCTCAATGTGTAAAACTGGCTTAAGATAAAGCTGAATGAGGGCCAGTCTTAACCAGTTCTTTCACTGCACCTGAGGCTGAACTTCATTATGATATTATAAAAGTGAGCCACACATGAACATGCTGGAATATCGCTAATGAGAGAGGGAGCGCGCTGAAAAGGAAGTAGTGGAGAGGACTGGGATGAAGTGGAAGAAAGAGGAGAGGGGAAACACAAATAATGGATCACGAAAGGGTATTAAGGTGAGAAAAATCACATTGATGCAGAACGGCAGCAGGAGCTAGAGTGGACCGTCAGATGGTTGGAACCTCCACACGGGGGGGGATTTGTCGGCACATTGGACAGACTTTCACAATGCTCTTATGCTGACGAGAACATTTGATCGTTTTTGTCTGCTTTTTCAAATATGATCTGAGATCGGTTGCCTACAAAAACCACATCCAGACATGTGAGCTTGCCTTCAAAATAAAAGCAGCAATAATTTATTATCATTATGGTTACATCAGGTGGCTTTGAGGGGCCTTATTCTGAAAGATTCTGAGCAGAAGTGTAAAATTCTGTTGGTACCTTGATTAGCTGCTGTGCTCACTACTCTCCCACCACCTTTGCTCACTCGTTGCTGCATAATAAGACCTACGAGGATCGATAAGTTTGGACTTTGACGATTTTCAATTTGTCAATTTGGGTCGCGGTGGTCTGGCTGAGCCGTGCCTCAGTCACGCCACTGAAATGCACGCTGGCCCCGGGGGCTTCTACGCTGCTTCGCTGAATTTCTTTGTGTCCTTCCAGCGACTTTAGCTGAAACAGAGCAAATAGTTTGGGAGTTTGCACCAATTATCTTTGAACGATAGTTTCATTTACCGAAATAAACATAAAGCCGAAAAGAATGCAGACCAGAAGAAGGAGACTCTGTGAAATAAAGGCGTAGAAATGCATTGCAGGAAATGTTATGTTACCAGATGGACCAGCCACAGTTGGTGCAGGCTTCTGCCATAGAGCTGTACGTCCTGCTATGCCGTAGGCTACAGTACAGGATATTTGTTTATTCATGTTTCCAATGAACCCATATAGGCACATATGTCTTTTTAAGCCCACTGACATATTGATAAATGTCTCCGACATGTTGACTGTCAAAACCCACTTTCACATCCCTTCCACAGCTTGCATTGAAGTGTCCTTGAGCAAAACACTAAACCTGTAATTTGCCTCAGTTGAGCAGGTTGCCTTGCATGGCAGCCTCCACCACCACAGTTTAAATATGAGTGGGAACGGCTGAATGAAGTGCTTTGAATTCATATATAAATGCAACCTATTTTAGCACTTTTCCATCTCTAGAAAATGGACACACAAACACATGAATATATCTACCACAGACTCCAGCAAAACCTTCCTGAGAGATCAGAAAAAGCTTCCTCGGGCCCACCAAACCCCCCCCCCCCCCATCCTCTTTTCCTCCAATACAATGTGAGGCTCCGGCTGCCAAGGTTATTGATTGAGGGAGTCAATAATGTTTGATCACAAAAAACATTCAGCCACAGCCAGATTGCCTCAGTACGGCAAACACATAGACAGTGATGGATTGATACTAATGACAGTAACATTTCAAACACCTCATTTAAAATGGAGTCCCCGGAATATAAGCGCCAATTAACCGAATCCCCACGCAGACATCAATCTGTTCATCTCTGGCCCAAACTGAATCCTAAAGGTTTTAATGAGAATATCAATTGTAACAGCTCCGTGCCAGACTCCAGCAGCTGTTTGGACACACTTGAACTGAGACTTGCACTTAAACACGATTGTTTTGTGTCATCTCAACAGCTGCACATTTTCACAAGCCTACATCACTTTGTAAAAGCTGTCTGGTTGTCTTGTCCGGGAAAGCTTGTAGTATATTTAAATCTAGTGATAAGGTTAGAGCAACAGAAATATGCTTGAGGAGGCTGAAATAATGCTGTCAAAATGCAGACCTCTGAGAAGAAGACTAGCGTTACAACAGATCTGTCCTAAATTGTATTGGGTCCTTCTTTGACCGATACTACACCCCCCCCACAACCCATGAGTTTTCATGAAAATCTGCCTGCAAGTTTTTGCATAATCCTGCTGACAAACAAATACATCCAACCAAAAACAACCTCCTTGTTGGAGGTACCCGACATGCACTTCTTCTTTATTTTAAAAGGTCATGTATTGCGTGTTTCCATCTGTTCGACAAGTTGCTTTATTTTTTTTTTTCTTCCCCGATTTGTTGAGATTTGAGGTTGAAGGGAAAAAAAATATACGGCTCCTTCGGGAGCTTTTAGGCTTCATTTACAAGACATTTCCCCTGCCGAGTCCTGAGAAAGAGTCAAATCAACCACCAACAGAGGGGGAATCAGCTTATTTTCATAGTTCCCTTTTCAACTAATATTGCAAAACAGCTCCACAATAATTCTCCTGTTATGGAAAAATTAATTTCAAGCAGCCCGCATTCTGTTCCATAAGACTTATTATAAGCTCTGAGCGACCCAAACAGAAGGCAACTGTTGTGGTAATCTATTTTTCCTTCAAGTTTTGGCGTGTAATCCTCATTATGCCAGAGAAATCTCACGGCCAAGTCACTTTAGCTATTACTGCAATTAGCCTTTCATTCTCAATGCATGTCTGACTTATTGGGCAAATGGCTCAACCTGATGTTCGCTCATGCCAACAACGAGGCAGCAAAATACACAGCTGATCGATCCAAATCCAGCTGGCCAAGAGGGAACATATTATATTTGAGTGGACGAACAACGCCGATTAAAAGCAAAGAGGAAACTACTTTTGCTCTAAATAATAATACGTGGATGTTATTGTGGATTTGGTCCGGGTAAAGAAATAAGACAAAATAATACAGAGTGACAGCAAATTTATGGAAGGCTGTAGTTTTTATATTAATTTTGGTTGAATATTTTAAGTCTCTTAATTCAGGAAATGCCTGCAGGAGCAAACAAGAATGAAAACACCAGCACTTGAAACGGTAACAGTAACCTTCATGTTACCATCCGGAGGATGTGGGTATCAGATAAGGGTTGTAGGGGGGGGACATCTTTTATCTTATATTTTCATCATTTCTGGTGTAGTAACAGTGTAACCCCGCATTCTCTCACGTACATTAATAGTTAATGTCAAACTACGCTTGACCCCCCCCCCCCCCCCATCACCCTTTAAGTCCTCGAGTTGTGGCTTCGAAATGGAGAGAAATACGACTTTTAATGGCAATAATATCCCATTTTTCACATCTGAAAAAAAAAGTCTCTAACTTAACGGGCTGCAAAGAGAAGAAACAAGCGTGTAACAAACCTGACGGACTTTTTCTTCCTCTTCGGGGTAGTAGAACGCTTTAGCGCTCAGTTGATCATTCTTCAAAGTTGCGGTTCACTTAAAGGAGAGTAACGGGTGAATCTAAACGACGGGAGAGATTACGTGAAGGAAAAACTAATCCTACAACAAACAAAAAAAAAAAAAGCTCGACGGTGATATTCTTATCAAGCGAAGTCAGACCACGTCTAGCTCCTAGGTATCTAGTAGCCAGCTAGCCCGCTAGCTGCCGAAATAAACAGTTAGGATATCGAGTCTTAACTCTTCGTATACCGGCTCTTTCCGACTGTAGGACGCGGTTCCTTCACAAAAGACAACAACGGCCGTATTGCGCATCAACGTCCATATGTGTCCGCGTATCATGAGTCCCTTTGTAGACAAGGAATTGGCTCTTTTCTTCCTATCACATGCAGCTGCTCACTCCTCTCTCCAGCACCACAATGGGTTCTGTTTCGACTCTTCCCAACACCAGCTTTTAGCTTTTACGACACCCGCTATCACTTTACGGCCCGGGTTGCTAAGCGATCATTCTAATAGGCTTGTCTGGAGCGCCGCCCCCGGTCTTAATTTTACCAAAATTTCTCTTTTTTTCAATCACATATCCATGCCCTGTATATTTATGCAAAACGAAATAAACCGAGTACATCTAAAGGTGAAAATGGATGAAATAATCATGCATGGGGAATTTTTTTTTATGTTAATTCAAGTGGTGCTTCACCAGGCTATGGACCTGGTGGAATTCAACTGGCTTTTGACTTTTCTTTGTCCTTTACATTTTTGTCGTGAAGAAACACGCAAGAGGAGATTATCAGGGTCAAATTTAGCAGACAGCACCGACAAAACTGAAGTGAAATTCGTAAAAAAAAAAAAAACTCGTTTATCCATTTTCTGTACCGCTTATCCTATTCGTCGCAGGGCCGTCGGGAGCATTCGGGGTTCAGTATCTCAAGGATACTTTGACATGGTCACCAGGGGAAGTGAGGATTGAACCAGCTACCCCTCAGTGACTAGACGGTCACTCTACCACTGAACCATGCCGCCCCTATCTCATTTATTTAACCACTATAATGCAAAGATAACAGCGGATTGGGAGCCCACAGCAGCATCATAGGTTTCTCCAACTGCATATTCAGCAATAGTTGCATTTATTAATTCCATATGAGCATAATAATTACAGTTTAAAAAAAAACTGAAGTTTGTCAAAGTAGGCTGAAACAACTTTGGAATAAAGTAAGTCAAACTAACGAAATGTCTAATTAATTAATGGACAACTAATTAATTATGAATCATTTGCACCAATGGGACTAGAGAGTGGAGAGTCGGTTTTGTGGCCCTTTCAGTGTTGTCAGACCATTCGTGTATTGTTTTGCATTTACTGCCATCTAGCGGCAGATGTGAGAATGACACCTAAAATGAAACGCAATGTAATCTGAAATACTTGTTTGTTTTAAACGTAGAACACATTTGCATGCCTGACATTGTAAAAAAGTTACCCTTATTTACCTTTTTTTCTACTTATACTGATTATAATACATAATATAAGGAAAATCAGCAAGATAAACAAGCTTGTCTCCATACTAAATATCTTCAACCCACAGAGAAATGAGCACTGATGGGTCATGTTAACAGAATGGTAATGTACAAGTTTAAGACCACAATCTTCTAGAACAGAATCAGCAGCATCACGTGCTGTGTTGTTGGCTCCTTGTGTTTCCTACGAATCAATAAAACGCCTCAGAGAAATTCAAGCCAGGGGTGTAGTGTGGCTCCTGGTGCCTTTTAGTCGCTGGTTTTGTAGGGGTGTGTGTGTGTGTGTGTGTGTGCATGCGTGTGTGTTTTTACAGATGAATGTAGGTTAGCGTTGTAGTTTATTCGCCTGGTAAGTGTACATTAAGATATCTGTGTTTGCAAGTGTGTTCCAGTAATACTTGAAGATCACAATATACGTAAATATGTTTTTACAGGAGTCTTTATTCAGCAGCTTGTTCATTGCAGCCTAGCTGAATTATGAAGGATTAAATAGTTCAGGAGACTACTAAAGCGTCCTTTATCCTTGACCTGATAGGCCTTCCAGTCCTGGACTCAACTGAGTTTCTGCTGGAAATATTTCAGTAATCCAGGTCTAATGTCACCGTGAGATGTTTGTTGCATAAATAAGGGTGTAGTGGGAAGACCTTCACGTCAGGGATTTGAACTCAAGCTCCTCCAGTTATCCTGCACACACGTTTGACTTGAGGTGGACTTTTTTTTCGAGGTGAGCTGACTGTCGTCCGGTGCACGAGGCCGCAGAGATGCAGCAGCAGCAGCAGCAGCAGCAGCAGCAGCAAAGCCTTGGGGAGTAGCAGCAGCAGCAACACACCTGAGCTGTTTCTCTCTCTCTCTCTCTCTCTCTCTCTCTCTCTCTCTCTCTCTCTCTCTCTCTCTCTCTCTCTCTCTCTCTCACACACACACACACACACACACACACACACACACACACACACACACACACACACACACAAAGTAAAAGGTGATGCAACATTTGTGATGTCAAAGTAAAGTTTACAAGTGGATCAACCACTTCAGCCTTCACCCGGCAGCTGAGAATGAATGTTGAGGTTAGCTACCTAAGCTAAATGCAAGCTTGCCACTCGCATCCTGGGACACTAACTTGATTCAATTGGTGTTAGATAAATGTTTCTGAAACATGAGTGTTTTCAAGTCATGGCTTTGATATGGTGACTATAATTCATCCACGTGTCCACGCCATAATGTACGTCAAACCACGAAACCTCAGTTGGACATGTGACTGGCCAGCTTAATCTGAAGAACGAGGAGGGGAGGGACTTGCCTTGGAAGTGGGGAGGTTCCCCATCCATCTCTATTAGCGTTTATTATGACAGGGTCAAGAGTCGAGCCCAGCCCAGGCTTGAAATTTGTATCGCCTTGACTGCTGCTCAGCAGACGGAACTGTCGATGACCACGCTGGCTGTTAGGATTCAACGACTTGACCCGCGGAGTGACTCTAACCGTTCTGAAATGGATTGAGGTTGACTCCTGCAGATTTTTAAATTTGAGCAAGAGTCGCTTAAAGCCAGGATCTTACCAACACTGTGACACCGCGGCAAGTTGAAGCTGGAAATAATCCAGCAGACGACAGAACTCGTGCCAAATCTCTACAGTCTTTAGTCAGCGGAAAGAGGTCAAGAATGTCTTGCTCTCACTTCCTCCGATGAGCTGGCCAGTTGTTGTTTTTTTTTAAGCTGAAAGACAATGTTGAAAATGATGATCAGAAGAACAGGTTTCTGTGGAGTGAGAATGCAGAGTTCTCTTCCTGGAATAGAGAAGGCACAGTCCTATCAACAGCTGTGCGAACACAGACGTTTCCTCCCGGCTTCCTTCTCCTCTTTCAGGTGAAGATTTCAAAGTAGCAGAAATATCAGTTCAACAAACACACGCAGAGAGAGAGAGAGAGAGAGAGAGCAATACTTCTCCTCCGTAGGTGCACCGAGCTCAAAATGCAAACATAAATATACAGCGACACATTGAATAAACTCAATATCAGGTTCATCTGAAACACAAGGTCAAATACAAAAAGCCAACTTATTTTTGATACGAAAGATTTCAGTGAAGCTCCTCTGACCAAGAGTACTAACACCGCATTAAAAAAAAATCCTGAATCCAGAAGTACTGCAAATCCGCGGTATTCGAGAGAGACTATTACTCTTCTGGTGTTTCGTTGATATGTAACATGTGTGGTCAAGTATGGACATCAAAGTGGTTCCATACTGGAGCTCATGTCCAGTCACAGCCAGGGAGTAACCGCGTGGAAATCATCACATTTGCATCGTAACCTGGAATATTCAAGCAAAGATTTCTTCTGATTATTGGAGGTTATTTTGCTCTGTGACAATTCCTCCAAAAAAAAAAACCCCAAAAAAACCCAGTCTTAAATTCCACTAATCGGCTCAGTTTCAGGTTTCTCGGTCTTCGGGGATCACGAGGCCGTGGGCCACTGGGAGGCAGCGTTGATTCTGACGTCTAACACTTGTAAGACAATAAGAAATGAAGCGATGAAAGCAAATTAATGTGGAAGTCCAGAGCATGGAGAGATGGACATTCGCCAGTGGGGTACGAGTCAGACAGGATCTCCACTACAGTAGCAAAATGTGGAGCGTTTAAAGTGTGAGGTGGGAATTCTCGGGTGGGCTCAAACGGAGAGTGAGAGTTATTGAATTAGTGAACCAAAGGGCATCACTTTAGAATAAAATATGTAATTTGTTACCTGAAACCGCTCAGAGCGATAGGAGTTTTGTGGAATTTTAATCTTCTTTCTTAAATCATTAACTCATAAATGTCATAAAAGGGGCTTTTAATTTACTTTTATTATATTTAGTTTGATTTGAATGTAGTCTGAAAACAGCAATATCAGGCAACCTTGGCTCAATTATTTAGTGTCTCTGGGATTTTATAACACAATCGTGATTACGCAAGCATAGAAAAAGAAAGCAAGTGTGAGAGGAAGCCCACAGGTCTCAGCCTGACAAGCCCAGCTATACAGTATTCAATATCTTAGTCAGGTACATCCGTTAATAGCAGATCAAAAAAGTCAGTGAAATTAAATGTTTCCTTGCCTGGAGAAAGAAATGTATTTCTTCAAGAAGGTTTTTTTTTGGGGGGGGGGGGGGGGGGGCTATTTGAGTTTAGATTTGTCTGCATTTAACAAAACTTTAATGGGACTGAGAGACATCAAAGACAGACTGCAGGAAGTGGAGGGTTTGATCTACAGAGGAGAGTGAGTAATGGATGATTTTTATCATCTGCATATGCAACATTTGATGAATTATCAATCCGTGGGATCATTTATGGAATGCAGAGATGAAAATCATCAGGGAGTGTCGATCCCTCTGTCGCGGTGAGTATTTGCATGCATAAAAGTAGTAATTAATCATAACCGCATTGTCACTGAACCTCAGATCACGTCTAAACTAGCAGAAATCTCAGACGGAGCACAGATGCTCTCTTACCTGGCATGATCTTCTCATGATGAGGCAGTGGAAGTTCGTCACCTTGATACCTGTGAACAGTGATTCCTGACATTCAGGCCGTTTGTATCACATGTAAGAAAGTAGGTGTGAACAAGAACAGGTGGTCGGAAAATGAACAGTCTTACACTTAGGAGGAGCACGAGAGCGCGGAACACCAGGAGTCTCCACAATGCCTTGTAATGAGGCGTCTCTGCCTCAGGCCCTTGAGCCAGACTTGCAGACCCGCCTGAACTGAGGGCATAGTCCACTTTGAAGTCACTTAGTGAAGGAGCTCATCAAGTCAAGCAGGACCTGCAACCTGCAAGATGAACAGTAAGAGGTGTTATGAGTAGCCGAGGGACTCGAGGAGAAACCCGTCGTGCCGTCACAATATTTTAATGTCACGGTGTGATTTTTATTGACACGGAGCAATGATTCTGTAATAATGCACATATTGTGATCCGGCTCCTTTATGACGCATCAGGTTAGCTGGGAAACTGAAGAAAAATACTCCAGAAACAGCAGGAATTTTGTACGTAGCCACTGAATTGTTGATATATGGCGATATTTCGTCCCAACAATAATCATACTAACGGAGAAGCAATCAGTCCCTTGTGAAAATAAGGTCAAATAACCTTGATCACTCAGGATGAGGAACACGTAGACTACAGGCTGTTTCCCCTCTTTTCTCTTCCCTTCCCCTTTACCACATCTGTGAACGTTGAGCGTTCGCATCAGCAGTCTCTCCCAATGTTCCTCAGTTATATTGGTTTTCCTGGAAATTACCTGCATGGTCTATTTGTTGTTACAGAAGCCAGAGAGTGGTTAAGAGAGAAAGCGGACACGAAAACAATTTAACCTATATTAGGGCTTTATTAGGGAGCAGATTACATTTTCAGGTGTGCTGTGTAGAGTAGACAAAGGGGAAATTAGAAGTCAACTAAACACAAAAAGCAATAAACAGTTGAGACGTACGCACGAGTTTAGCAGAGCAGGTAGAGAAAAGAGGGTCTGATCAATCGTTAAACAAAGGGTTTTCCAACTATTATCATGAACTGTCCGAAAAAGTTCTTTTCTTAAAAATTGTGTGCCAACTGAGGTATTGTCTTAGCTTTCCTCTTTCAGGGAGTTGGCCGGACCACCAACCTCCCAAGAGCCAGAGAAGAAAATAGATACGCTTCCCAGCTAACCGCTAGTTAGCTTAGCACAATGAGTGATGGACTTGGATTCGGTATAACATTTATTACTACATGAATAAAAATAAGATCAAAGACTTTATTTAGAATTTGGTACATAGTCAGAGGTTTTTGTTTGTTTGTTTGTTTGTTTGTTTTTTTACCAACATAGCACATCAAAACTTTAATTTTCAATTTTGACAAAGGTATGCTAGTGCTCGGTACGCTATCATTCACCACGCTAAGCTAGCAACTGCTTCTAAGCTCCTCAGCTCTGGGGAGGATGACCAAAAAGTGTTATTTTCCAGAAAGTTGGTGTGTTCTTTTTTTTTTTTCTTTCTTTTTTAAAGCCTTCCAGTGAAATACTGTCACAACTGAAAATTAAGCCAAATTGCTGCAAAAGTCTCATAGCAACAACTCATTGAGGTGGAATGAACCAGTGACTCTAATATCTGCTAAGTAGCTTAAGCCCCTCGGTTGTTATTATTACTATTTCCTGTGTTGCTCTCTGCTTTCCCGCCATCAGAGATTTGTCATATCAAATAAACAAACCAGTGAGCCTGGGAATCAAGCATATGGTGCCGGATATCAAATTTAAGAATGTATTCCCTTCTCTCAGAGTGATTTTTTTCCTCTCTTTTTTTTTTGTCATCTGGGGAGAAAATGGAGTAGTGAACCATGAACCTTGTAAATCACTGAGGCAAAATGCAACTCTTCACTAATAGCTTGCACTCTTCGGGCTCTTTGAAGGCCGGCGTCTCATTAGCAAACCAGCAGAGGCGACCACAAAGACCATTACACGGGCCAGACTCTTCTGTGTAACCTTCTTGCCATTAAGCCAGATGGGGACCCAGCACAGATAGATAAGGATTTCAAATGCATTACTGAGTCCATTACGTGCCACAGGGGAGGTAGGCATGAAAGTTTGTGGCGTGATTAAATTTAGTGCGGCTCAGCTGAAGAAGAAATTAGTGTATACAACACACCTCCAACCCTCGGCTGTGGAGCACTTGACCCCCAAAATAAAACCATGAACATGCATAATTCATGATTACAGCCTCTGTCACACCGACCCGAGGAAGATAAGATAATAATCAAACATATTGTGTGGGTAATTGCAGCTGCAAAAAAAAAAAAAAAAAACACCACCAAAAAAAAAAAAACAGTTTATATTGAGCCTCTTGAAGATGAAAGATGTGCAATCTGTAGCTCTAGCAACCATTTCAAGAGCGTGTTCATGGCGAAGCAAAGGGACCCTTGGAAAATCTCTGCAAGGGGCTTTCATGTGGAGGAGGCCCAGCGAGAGGCAGGTGTGTTTTGAAAAACTTCCTCAGCCAAATCCGTTGCTCTCAATCATCACCACGTGAATTCAAATTTAATTGAATTAGAAAGTAATTGTTAGCCCTGTGATACAGGAATCAGCAAAAACGTAGCTTTTTTCCCTTCCTTTTTTTTTTTTTTTTTTTAATCTGAGCTTCTTATCGCTGCCGTTTGATCCTCCAAATGCAACCACAATACTCATAAAAAAGGGATCGGAGCATCACGGACATGAAAGGCTACCTGTCTGAGCGGCTTTCATTGCATCATGTCGGCTAGGATGAAACAGAGGGAAACGTGCACGGTGTGTCCAACCACCCCCCCCCCCCAAAAAAAAAAACACACTTCACCAGTCTTTTTTGCACAGAAGGTGATGAGCAGCTGGGATTGTGTTCACTGTTAATCCATCTGTTGTCTCAACATGTGTGGCTTTACTAATGCACTGAACTCGCTTTCTAATTAATTCTGGGAGCCTCTGAGGTGAAGACTGACACAACTTTACTTTCTCTATTATGCTGGGTTTTAATCAGCTGTGGAAGTCTGAGTCAGGGCACTTGGATGGAATGCTAATGTAGTGTACAGTAATTATATTACTGGCACCCAAGGGCTGCAAGGTAATGTGATGCATCAAGTGGCCACACTGAAGGTTTAAAGTTGGTTGTTGAGGGTAATTTGCAGCATCTATTAACTACAACCTATAGAAAACTAATTAAAGGTTAAGTTTTCGTATAAACGACCTTTTCCGAGCATCATCATCAATCAGCCAGACTGAAATGTTATTTAATTTGATAATAATGTCATGTAATTTCATGTAAATTAACTATGTCATTATCATGATGCGGTTTGGCTACGTATGCATTAAATTCAGGGATCAATTTACCGCAAATTCATCAGTTTGTGGGAACAAATCATATTTCCTGGCCACAACTTAGCTATGAGGGGAACAAGTTATATCTGTTGGAAGCAAATTAATCACATTAAGGAAACAAGTTATTTCTTGTAGCCACAAATCATTTCACATTTGATTTTTTTTTTTTTTTAATCTTATGGCCATGTGAAATAACCATTTCTTCCACGGGGTGAAAACAACCTGTATTTTGTGGTCGTAAAATATCTTTTTTTTTCTTTTTCCCCTCTATAAGGCTGCTCAGAGGCTCGGTAATAAATAACACGCACTAAAATGGCTCCAACTTCATAGCTGGGAATGAGCCAACCGGCAAAAAAAGCCCGGAGTGTCACAATTTCCCATCTCTCTCTTTAACATTTAATGGTATTTTTATTTTATTTTATTGCAAGAGATAAGGTTGTCATAAAACCCCGGTGAATATTGTGACCTTGGGATTCAAAGAAGGATAAAAGGAGGGGTGCCTGTCTGCCAAATATGGCTGTCAGTCAGTCAGGTTGAGTAAAGGGAGTCCCGGCGCTCCCCGTGGAGCCCTGTCACTCACCTACACAACGGCTCTGTCTTTTATTGGAGCCTTTTGATCCTGAAGCCCCCCCCAATCTGTTCCTGCCAACCGCCATCTTCCGTCCAGCTTACACCCCTAATCAGGTGAGACAGTCCGTCCTGTCATGGCTCCCGGCCCAGGAAGGAGACATCATGTTCTGGTCTTTAATAAATGGGTGACACATCAGACTGAAGGAGCGCTGCATCCTGCTGGACTGCTAATGTTTGTGTCATGTGATGTTGAAATCATTTGAATGTGCCACCCCCCCTGTAAGACCATTAAATGTTTTTTTTTTCTTCTTAAAGTACATTAAAAGTCCTAGAGCTAAATAAGACCCTAGCCATCTTTTCTTAAATGTTTGGTTTGATTTATTTGGATCAGAGAGAGTGGTTATATTTCAAATAACAAATGGAATATTTCACAGAAATAATCAATTGAGGCAGCTGGACTCACCTCTTGGAAGTGAAGAAGTTTCGCCTTTCATCCAAGAAGCTTCTTCAGTTCTAAATTTCCGGTGGGAAGTATCGGGTATATAACCACCCCGGGGGGGTGGTGCCAAAAAAACAAGTGGTCGTAAGGCCAAAACGATAGGTTCCTTAGGTGGTCATGGGAGTCGTTGGCCTCAGTTTCAGGTTGTTACCCCTCCCAGCCCTCTTGGGGGGGGGGGGGGGGGGGGTCGTTCGGGGTCACCTGAGTGAAGGCGTGAATGCTGGCTGCACCTCCTGGGGACGGATCTAAGGATGGCATTGTAGGTGATAGGTGGTCTCAAAGGCCACTCCCCTGTTCAAAGATGGCCGTTCTAGTGTGACATGGCTTCTTTCACCCCTCTTTCAAACCATCTGTCCTCTCTGGCTAGAACGCGCACCTTGTGGTCTTCAAAGGAGTGCCCCTTCTCCTTCAGGTGGAGGTGGACTGGTGAGTCCTGGCCTGTGGTTGTGGCTCTCTTGTGTGGCGTTGGTGCAGTGGTTTTGTCTCCCCTATGTGCAGGTCAGAGCGCTCCTCGTTACACTGGACTGCATAAACAACATTCCTCTGTTGGTGCCTCGGAACCTTGTCTTTAGGATGGACAAGTTTTTGCCTCGGGCTGTTGCTGGGCTTAAAGTGCACGGGGATCTGAAGTGTGTTAAAGATCCTTCTGAGTTTCTCTGAGACCCCTGCCACATGCGGGATGACAACGCTCCTCTTCTTCTGGGCTTCATCCTTCTTATCCTCCCTGGGCTTCTTGGCAGTTTTAAGGGAAGCCCAGTTTGGAGAGCCAAGCGTATGTGGTTGCGTTCCCTTCTTTTCCCATCGGTTTTAGAAGGGATATTTTGTGCTCTGTGTTTGAGAGTTCGGATCACCCATCAGCCACCTAACGAGCCTATTGTTTTAGCCTTACGACCACCTGGTTTTTTTGGCACCCCCCCCCCCCCCCGGGGTGGTTATAAACCTGATACGTCCCACCA
This sequence comes from Aulostomus chinensis, assembly GCF_037954235.1. Taxonomy (NCBI): domain Eukaryota; kingdom Metazoa; phylum Chordata; class Actinopteri; order Syngnathiformes; family Aulostomidae; genus Aulostomus; species Aulostomus chinensis. The sequence continues at coordinate 8,176,724 of NC_141340.1, read as the reverse complement.
GAAACTGAGAACTGAAGAAGCTTCTTGGATGAGAGGCGAAAAGTCTTCACTTATAAGAGGTGAGTCCAGCTGCCGAAATTGATTATTTTTGACAATTACGACGACCTGGATGACTCAGAATTTACACAAATACAAATGGAATATTTCATGCAGTTTAAAAAAAAAAAAAAAGCCTGGTTTTTATACACTTGGTTGATGCAAAGGCGCTCATGTTGTTCTTCATATATGTTTTCTCTCATGATTATATCACACAAATATATCCTCACTTTCGGTGAGCTGCTTTATCATCGATTCAGGTTTACAAGTTAATGAAAACATCAGTTGTGCTGATGATTTTGCAGTTTGTGCACAGCAGATTCAATCCACGTCATTTTCTTTTCCATATTCGCAAGAAATCACAGAAAAAGATATTTGTTTCTTGTCTCTTTCCAAAATACTCAATCTGCTGATTCCGAATGGTTTTTTTCTGCTGGTTTCTCTGTTGGCTTGGTGAATTGCAGCGTCGGTGCGACTAAAAACACTCAACTTTCACGCAGCGACTCCAACTTCCTCCAGGAATATTCAATTTCCCACATATTTACTCCATAAACATTCATCTACAAGTCATGCACATGAAAATACTACATATGTTGTTTCAGGACAGGTTTATTAATTTCTCAGGAGACATTATATGAACCTGAGCAGATGGTGTTTGATCTGCTGTTCTCCTACCATGAAAAGGACATAATATGACCTGAATACTTTCGAATATGCACTCATGGTTCATCAGGGTTGCTGTTCTAGGCTCACAAAGCTAGGTGGCGTTCTTGGACTGCATTACTGATCCGCTAACAGGCACAAACAGAGAACGGTGAAAAAAACCTGTGACTTCTGCTAATAAGGTGCTGGGAAATTTTTGCTGTTTTTTTTTGTAAGCTTTTAGATTTGGAGATATTAAGTTTGAATTAATACAAAACAGTTGGATTTCATTCTTTTATACATAATTATTAACAGCCACTTGCTTGTTGTTTATTCAGGACATGACCCCCCCCCCCCCCCCCCCAGCTTCCCAATTGTTTATTTTTTAAAGGACATTTCTGGTGTTTTTTGGGGGGTCAAAATAAACCACTTAGGACCAAAGTCTTTTGATTTGCTTCGATATGGCATGTGAGAAACGAGTGATGAAACCCAGTGTTGTCATCCTCCATGTCTTCCATTCCTCCCCAGGAGCCCTAGCAGGTCCTCGGGGAGGGAGGGCAGACATGTTGGGTCTCGTTCACATTCTTTGACGCTAAGACACCAGACTTGACCAATCCTGTCGCTTATTAGTGAGCCTACCATATCATCCTATGGGGAGATGAGAGTGTCATGGGAGTGAGTACATTTGCATCCTCTGCTTCTCTTTCTGCCTCGCTCTCTATCGCTCTCTCTCTATCTCTATCGCTCTCTCTCTCTCTCTCTCTCTCACACACACACACACACACACACACACACGCACACACAATGTGTTATTACCATAACATCACATCTTCCTTTAAGATACATGAATAAGTCAGCTTAGTTGTTCAACCTGAGGGCCCTACTTTAAATCCCAGCCTCTGGGACAGGTCGTGTGTTGTCACCATGGTAACAGAGTTGTGCCAATGGACAGAAAGGCTCCTCAGAGGACAATCTGGCATACTGATTATTATGGGATGCTTCACCGTAACAGGATTAGTGCTTAACAGTTGCCAGTCGGGACCGCTGCACTGTATGCTGAATTCAGCAAGTTTATGCATATAGTGGATAGCATAAAGAGGAGCATATAGAGGTGCATTCTGGGATACTTAGGGTTTCCACAAGTTTTATTGTTAGCTCCCTGCGCTATGAAAAAATATGGGTTCAAATTTATATATGTCAGTTTGCCCTTCACAAATGATGCTTGTGGATTTTAGTGTTTCTGGGGATTCACACACCATTTTATGATATCCGAGTGCTTGCAATAGCTGCTATCACTGAAGCAATAGTGTGGAGCCTGACCTCATAGCCTCCGTTGTTACCGTTTCTGCTTAAAAAAAAGAGAGGGTAAATTTTGTTTGGTGTCACAAAAACCCCACGGAATATTGGGAAAGTTAAGAACCATACAGCTACATAATTTATCTGCATTCAAGTTAGCAGAGGGCTAAGCAGTATTAGCCACCTCAGTCACGGTCGACTCTACCTTCACTGTTTCACCTGTGGTTAGAATTCATTTGTGCATTCTGCTTCCCTGAAATGGCTCATTTCACTCTCGGGACTTCATCAGTTTGGTTTGATTTTGGAAAGTCTTCAAGAGCCCCCACAACTACGTTATCTTTCTACACTGAAGTTAGCATCGAGCTAATCGGAGTTAGCCACCTCAGTCACGGCGTACTCCGCGGTTACACCTGTAAGTTGGTAGTTAAATTCTTCTTTGCACCATGCAACCCAGAAATGGTTCTTTTCTCTCTTGAAACTTCAAGAATTTGGTTTGATAACATTTTGGAAAGTCTTTAAGAGCCGTTTGATTGGTATGAGGGCTAACTGGCCTCCTCCGAGCAGCTCGGGAATGTCGCTACATACGCTAACTATAAGGTAGGTTCATTAATATGCAAAATGACACACCATAGCATGAACAATTGGTTATGTGTGCATGTAGATATAGGCGATAAGGCATCCATACACTCAGCTCAGAGAGGTTCTATTAATGCGAGTGGTTGCAGCTTTATGCATCAAGTTGTGCTAAACAGCCGCTGCCTGGAAATGGTTCAACTGGGCTGCTGGTAGCATCTGGCTCCATAACCCAGACAAACTCTGGGGAAGCCCTGCTGTGGTTAGAGGATGACTGATCGGCCGGCTCTAGCTGGCGCTCTCTAATATCTTCACTATATGCCTCTATATATGTGTGTGTCCTCAATTCCAGGACCTACATTTACACTTTCACCAGACTGACGGTGCTGCTGGGCCGAGCAGCTGACGGAGACTTCCCCTCACAGATTGCTTCCCGTTTGGTGCCATTATTTCTGGGTCCACACCCAGGTAGTTGAGCTTAATGAAAGTCCAACAATGAGGTTGCCAAATTGATGTTTATGTTACACTCATGCGCAGATTGTTGGTGTTAGGTCCAAGTGAAATACCGTTGAAGACACAACACACGAATCTGCAATAGGTAAACATATAAAAGATGCGAATAGGAAGTTTAAAAATAAAAGACTAGGGGTCTGAATTGCAAATTACATCACAATACTATTTTATATACGACATCAGGATATGATTGTGATTTGATTCAATGCAGGGGCCCTCAGGGGCTTTCATAAAATACAATGAAGATTTGGTTGCACAATGTCTTTCAGAGCTCTTAAAAATGAAATCACAAACATAAAATGAAATGAAAACAATTGTTCTTTTTTTTTTAATAAAGCAAAAATTGATTACTGAGCTGCAGAGAAGTTACAGTAAAGCAGCTGTACAATGGGACTTAAAAAATAAAGTTACAGAGACCAAAGTTAATAAAGATTTCTTGAACCGATTTATGATTTCAAACTGGAAATAAACATCATCGGCTCATGCTGTTATTTCCAACCTATTTCTCAAATTATTTTTTTTTAATTATGTGAAGTGAATTCTGTGCTGATCTCTACCATGGACATCTGTGTCAAACTGTTTTGTATCTGTATCCCTGTTTATTGTCACCATACTTTTCCTTTTGTTTTGACTGCTTGGAATAAACGGCTGCTTTTAATCACGACATAATGTGCTTTTGTGTGTGTGTGTGTGTGTGTGTGTGTGTGTGTGTGTGTGTGTGTGTGTGTGTGTGTGCGCGCGCGTCTTCAAGTTGCAGTCAATGGATGGATGGCATACGGTGTCACGGTGACAACAGCAATGTTAATGCTTTCATTTAGTAATTAATTATTTATACCAATAAGTGGTTGATCTGGCTGAGCGTCATAGAGGAGCTGTAGGTTCCACTGCAACTGACTGACGTTATTTTCCCATGCCATGCTGTGCTCACCCCTCCCGACCCCGATGGCCCTCATCACTTTGATTAGACTCACTCTGCAATGCATCAATGGCACAAAACAACAAAAGGCTATCTTGCACTGTCCAAATATAGCACTAGCTGGCTGTCTCTATGAAAAGAAGCCATTTAAAACATCCCTGTCAATTTCTTTCCCCTGTATTCACTCACACACAGATACAAAGTGACTCTCAGAACAATTTAGTTCTGAAGAAAATAGCTTTTTGTCCCCGTCATAACACTTGTGTGACACTCAGACATGCGCTGACTGAAATGAGGGAGATTATGAAAATGCAGGGGACTGTAGACCACGATATGAGGGTGTTGCCATGCTAAGTTTATTTCTAGTTGTTTAATTTTCTGACTTGGTTCCACAGCTGAGACATACTGGTCACATCCCCTGTATTTTTCTAAAAAATGTGACACTTAAATTACCAGAAAATGAGTTCACAGTTTACAGTTCAAGACAAATTACACACAATGAGCTTATTTGGGTTAATAACTCTTCTAAGTAAATAAATAAATGTGGAATCTTTTTTAATGTTGAATAAAAAAATTTATTATTATCAGTCATTTCTAGTATTTCCATTAAGGAACATGGCAACTTTTAGTGAAATATATCTTTTTGCCGTCCTCCACATAGTCAGACAAGAGGATGGATGCCGTTCTTGCTTCTGTGCGTGTTGACCGCTAGTTAGCTTAGCACAATGAATGGAAGTGGATGGTAAGTGTTAGCGTACCTTTTTAAATAAAAAAAATACAGGGTCTCGGTTTGTTCAAAATAATCCCTTCCTACAAAGTCTGCCATGATAAGTGGTGGCAGCAGTGGCTCCTCTAGTCCTCGGAAATGTCGCGTTTTGTTTGTTGAAGTTGTGAGGCGCTCCGTCACATCACTGTGCATAGACAGGAAAGTAGTTCTGGCTAAACGTCAGTGTCTCATTATTCAAACGCTTTGGTAGTGAATGGTCATCAGAACCCAAGTAAGACCATTTTGGAAAAATGTGTTTGAACCTGTGTGAAATCACAGAGATCAGAAATTTTTGACAGAAAAGTAGTCACGTCATCCTAAAATCAGATCTTGTAATTTAAAATTTGTATTTCTTAGGAATGTTATGTGCAACCCAAGTCATACAAATGCAGGCAAGAACAGTTTGCTGACCTTCCCATCCACTACCAGTCGCTGCCCTAAGCTAAGTAGCGGATAGACGGTCTCTGTGAATCTCTAGCTCCTTAATTCATGCACACAGAGGAGAGAGGGCGATCTATTTTATTGTCTGGCTCTTGGAATGATGCCAAACTAGTGTATTCCTCCAAAAAGTTTGTGATCCTTTAGAAAAATCTTCATCTATTCCTGGAAGTACAGAGGAATTTCTCAGGCAGGTAAATATCTGTTACCTGACAGAAGCTACTGAACAGTAAAATGGATAAATGTCATGTGAACGAAAATTACAGGTTCTCTGTAGCTTTGTTATACATTTATTATGTGGCATGGCATTAATTTGACTTCACCAGTGACGTATTCCAGGATTGATTCAGTAATTGTGGCTCTAGTCACATTTGTTGAGGAGCACAGAGAGAAGTTATTCAGGTGATATACCTGAGCTTGATTCATGTTCACCACTTGTTTTTGTGTCTGGATTTCAAATGACTGAACATAATGTAGAGAAGACTCCAGAAAAAGGATGTGGATGCTTGTTTAAATTCATCTTCCAGTCTTCTCTCATGACCGATGACAGATGATCTCAGAGGGGCGGTGATTCTTTATCAGTCTCTGAAGACAGCCACTCAGTAGTATTATTTTAGTCCTCAGTATCTCCTTTGATCATCAATTTAAAATCTGTGTGCATCTGTCCATTTCTTTTTAAGTGTTTTACTGTTTTGTAACACACACACACACACACACACACACACCCTAGAGTCCTGCAGCCGTAAACGCCTCAGACCCAAAATAAGACACATGGCTGGGGTCACAGAGTGGAACGACCACTGTGCAGCTTCTAGCTTCAGGGATGGTGACAAAAGGTCGGTGAAACCCTCACTTAACTTGTCAAAGGAAAGAATTTTCTTGGCTCTCTTTCGTCTTTGGCTTTTAAAAAAAAAAAAAAATATATATATATATATATATATATATATATATATATATATATATATATATTTTCTTTTCTTTTTTTGGCAGTAGCTCACTCGCTGTGGACACTTCACATACATATTTCTTCCATCCTGAACCAGATGTCAGCAGTAAGATTTAAAGTGAATATTGATGATACGACAGGAGACTAAACCTAATTTAATTTAAAATCTGAATTAGTTATATTTCATCGAGGCAGGAATTTTGATACTCCTGAAAACAGACATGGCGTATACTCTTTGAAGAAAACAAACTCCTTTTTTTTTTTAATCTTTTACATCTCAATTGCCTCTAAAAGATAATAAAAATTAAAGCCGTTGTAGAGGCCGTCTTGATGGGAAAAAAAACCTCAAACAAACCTTGAAAACTGCTAATTATAAAATGACAGTTTACTTCATCCTGCACATGAAAGCTGCACAATGTTTGACCTCAGTTTGTGAACTCGTCACAGCCTAAATATCCAGCACTTTCATGCAGAGCCTCAGAGATTACAGTAATTCCCAAATGACTGCCATCCCATTCCTAATGCATCACTTTTCAGTATTATATCTGTCTAATTCGGTGAAATCTGTGAGAAAATCCAATGATCTCTGCCTTAGACGGCATCCGTAAGCTTTGCTCTGCTAAACAGTGGGGTAATTTGAACTAATAAGGCTCCCATTTGACCTTTCAACTGTATTATGTCTGAAATAACTGTCTAGTCTCTCCGCCTTACGGTGTTGCTGTGGAAACTGATGAACACTTGACAGCTGTAGGACAGGGTTGCCATGACAACACAGCCAGCCCTCACCTTTGTGCGTGTGTGTGTGTGTGTGTGTGTGTGTGTGTGTGTGTGTGTGTGTGTGTGTGTATAAGGTGCTACTTTTTTTTTCTTCTTTGTGCAGTGTGAGTGGGGCATGACATGCTGTCATCAGCCAGGCATTATGGGAGCAGGGAGATGGAACGATCCTGACTCCGGGGTCTACCTCACCCCACTTCAGTTAAAGGATTTTCCCCAACCAGGAAGAGCTTTAAACCTGTCAAAGACCACAGAGCCATGGCTGTCAAAACAAGTCCTGAGGCTGCTCTCTCGCTACTCCTCTTATTGTCAATCTGGTCGTATCCTTGCTGTGATACTAGCCTGCTATCCAGAGTTTACTCATTATTCCTCTCTCAAATCCTCCTTCCAACTTTCACATTTTCTTGCTCCAGTGGGAAATCTGAATCCACTGGGACCTGCTTTTGTTTAGAATATGATATTGTCTGTCTATCTGGGGTGTATCTCGCGGTGCGAAACTGACAGGTGCCTCACTATCACCTCGTCGATGTCAGTAATTTTCCTGTCACTCACTGTCGACAGCTTGTCTTCTGGCGGCAAACATGTTGTATGTGCACGCGTTCAAACTCGGCAGCTGTGGAAGTAACGCTGCAAAAACCACAGTTATGAATGAGATGAGAATTTCTTTTCACATATGATGTGGCATGTATGCTCGTCAAGATGAGAACCATGTTTAGGAAGCTGATTTTTGCACGTCACATGATCATGCACGACAATCTGGGACACGTACAATCTTAGGTTTTGAACTGACGCGCAACGCGCTTATTGACGTGTTTCTTCAAACTGATTCATAACAGGCCGTAAGCCACTCTTCCTGCTGATGACAAGCATCAGCAAATATTAAGTTACTGCTTGCAATTTACTTATTTGTCTGAGTTTCATTTAATTTAACACTGTTCTTGTTTTTATTGGTTTCTGGGTGGGGTGAGTGGTTGGTGAATGTTTAATGTAAAGTTAAATGAATTTTTAAAAAAAACTTTTGATGGCATACACAAAAAGTTTTGTCAAAAATGAGTAGTCTGTGCAAAGTGTCTGCACTTTTACAAGTTTTGTCTGTGATACAAAATGAAACATCGGCCTACATTTTGACACCTGATGTCACTCGACTGGTGACTAACTGAAATGAGAATTTCACAGTTAAAAAAATGCAAATAACTGTGGTATCTTCCATCTTGTTTTTTTTCCCAGATGGTCTCAAGGTATGCAAGCACATTTTCATAAACGAAACTCTGTGCTTAGAGCTTTCTCTGACTTATTAAAAACTGAGGGCAAGGAAATATAATTAAATGGAACGAGCAACTAAGGAACCTCAGATACTGTTTAATAGTCTTCAAAATTGTCCTTCTGCATCTTAGCTCATTAAACTGTTTTGTCTCTCAGTAATCAGAGTCAAGACGTTAAAACCTCCTCACCTTTTCCTTCCCTTCTTGTGCAACTAAGTGATGAGAAATAAGGGATGGAACAAACGGGCGATGGTGCTTGATGTGTATTCTCGACCGTACTCCAGCACTCATCTAGTCTTTAGCAGTTCTGCAGCTCAGTTGACAGTTCCCAGTATTTCACCTCTGTCGGTGATTCACACCTTGACTTCACATGACAGTTGAATCGTCTAATAATGATGAGAACTTCCCATCAGTCACTGGAGCTGATGAAACCATCTGGCTGACTGGTGAAATAGTCCAGTCGCTCGCCATCTATTCTCCCCAGAAGAAAGGTGAAGCCGGTGAAATTGGCCAGAGATTGCTTATGTGTTTCAGCAAATGTTTTGTTTTTTCAATACTTTAAAAACAAAACGTGTATTTTGCCTCTGAGGTACACGCAAATAGTGGTTTTGAGCTAATTTTTTTCCCCTCCCACTTCTGCATTGCTCCTTTGTGATTCCAGACTGGAGAAAATATCGTTAGCTTGATGCTAAATGGCACCCATTGCACCTTAACTGTAAACAACAGGCAAAAACAGTCGGAAACATATAATTTTTCACAAACTCTGTCATTCGGTATCATCCATTCCTTCCACAAACACTTTAATTTGAGCTAAAAAAAAAACAGTTGTATCTGTTGTTAGCGTCAGTTACCGTTAGCTTCAAGCTAAAAAAGACACCGGAAGCGACTGGGGCTTTTTGCATTCTGGCAGTATAAAGTAGGGATTTAGCCATGGAAAAAAAGAGGTTCTTAGATAAACATGTTTTTGTACTTGAAGTATCTTGAATCTGTTACTCTCTATTAAAAAAACAACAACTTTGAAATGGCTGTAAACCAAGCACAGTCCTACACACACACACACACACACACACACACACACACACGAATCTTCATAAGTATGTCCACTCAATGTCACAGTGCCCTTGCTACCTCTGAGAGAGTAAAATACACAGGTGGTTATTGAGCAGTGAGTGAACCTTGCATTATTTAAACACACTGCTCCCCATCTGTAGCTCCACATTAGTCTGTAATAGGCTCATTTTCGGTGTGTTGATCAGTTGCAGTATTTTAGCACTTATCCCCTCTTTTTTCCCCACAAGCATCCTCTCAAGATTCCCAGAACCCTTGTCGTTATCTCTCTGTGGAAGAATCTTTAGTAAAATGCCCCGAGCTAATCAACACACTCTCCCGTAGATTCACGATCAGGGTACACAGGTATGATAGGAAGCAAACACACGTTCAGCTCGAACAAGAAGGGAATTCAAACACACAAACATGTGCATACAGATCATGTAAAACAACACAGTCATTTATGATAGTTGTATCTTCCTAAAGCCTCCAGCAAATCTCAGATTGGCACGTACCAACTGTCAGTTTAGTCAGGAGCAGGGATTCATTATCAATGAGCGACCAGCTCTAATGATGAGTCTCCTGCATTCTTGTGTACTCCATCATCGTGACCTCATTCTCACATGGATATATTTCAGGTGTTGCCAGTCAGCCTCATTACCTTTTGACTCTTTCCCCATCCATTGGTTCCCACTTCCCTTCACTGCACTGTGGCTGGGCCCACACTTGGGTCCCATTCTGGCTCTCACCCACACTGGGCATCCTGACCTTCAGCTTGTATCCTACTGAGCCTCAGCTCCCTCAGGGACAGGCTCCTACACCCTAGGCCACCCGGGTCGTACCCATTTCCCTCTTAAGCCTGAAAGGAGCTGGTCCAGTAGGGGATTGCCTACCGGGACACTCGCCAGGGACAAGGTGCCTATTTGTAACCACATTCCTTCTCAGGCTAAGTTGTTCTTTCAACAAGGGGAGGGGGGGCAGTAAACAGAATTTTCAAGTACACACCTGATACCTACAGCTGGCTTCGCCAAGGGGGAGGATTATCCACGCTCAAGGGCAGGCGTTTGTCCGAAGCCTCCTCATCCAAAAGTTACACCATGCAGGACCCTTGGCTGCAAAGCTGCCTCTGTTAGTGGCTGTAGAGTCCAGGAATTAGGACTTTGTGTTTCAGATTAAGTCTTGAATTACAACAGAATTCAACCTCTACATTTAACCCATCCTTCCATCCTGGCAAACTGTTTCCACCATAAATCAGTTCTGTTCAGTTCAGCTAGGAAACATCATCTTCATCATGATGGCTCCTATAAAGATGTTACTGTATTTTTTTGTCCCAAAACTATGTAAAATAATATTTTTTTTTACCTGTGAGTGCCGGTATTTGTTCATTTTTGACAACCTTACCACATGTAAACAGATTGTTAATCTCACTTTTGTTTTCTTGTGCGATAGGTCTTTTCCACGGCAGACATTTGGACATGTCAAAGCAGGAAAAGGCCAATAACATTAACGATTCCTGCGTTCAAGTTTGTGAGTTGGATTCAGGGACTCTGGTATGCATGCATACTCATTAACATGGCTTACAGGGACAATTAATGGAATTGCGCCGCCTTTAACTTTTCCAATTGTGGTTTTCCCTCAAAATGTCTGCTATGAAAACGACCCTTTGCATAACAATTTAAAATCTCATTTTAAGCTGCTAATGTAATGACTTCGTCCACCCCGCTTGTAATGTTACGCCTCACACAAAAGTTTGAAATTAGGCTGATTTAGGGTTGCATTAATGACTTTGTAGTCAGTTACGTACAGTATATTTTTAAGTAGCATGATTTTTAGCAATCAAACAATGACAGAACAGAATATTAAGTTGTCCTTTTTTTCTCAGTTTCTTTTGCAGGCAAATATTTTCTTTTTTTATTTTATTTTTCCACTCTGAAAGTTACACGTGTCAAAATTACCTTTCCGGTGCTGTCAGTGAGCTGATATTTCTGTCAGCTTTCATTGGAACATCAATTCCCCCAGTTTCTCCCTGTGTGTCACTACTCTTCACCGCATTTGCAGCATGATTAGCAGAAGAGTTATTTTGTTCCTTCTTTTTCTTTTCTTTTTCTTTTCTTTTCTTTTCTTTTAAATGACGATACTTCCTGCAGCACTCACTAGAAATAACTCAAGGATACTCTGACAGAGAGCATCTCCATCATTTCTTCAGGACTGACTATTTTACAAGGAGTAATTGCATGGGAGCGTTGTCTCTCCCGTCGGGATGTGTGGAGAGTGGAAGCTCCTTGGATTTTTTGGGTTTTTAATGAAAGAGTATAATTGGTAAAACAGCATGAGTTCCTGCAGTGATGTATGCAGTGGACTGCACAAATGAGTTGCCTGCAGCACTTTCAGCATCTCATTAAGAGTGAAGACAAATTGGACAAACATGGCCACTGTCAAGTTCGGACAAAAAGACAGTGAAGTCATGCCTCATCCCTGCATATCAATCCCTTTCTTTGTTTTCCCTTCCTCCGTATTTCCAGGGAAATATGATGTCCTGTTCATGAACATTGTACTTGCTGTTCATGTCTGAGTCACGAGTAAATAAAATCATGCAGGCAGACGTGTTAAGAGATGGCAGTAAGGTGAAACAGTAGAACTCCAGTCACGGCTAAGCGAGCATGTGATCAAATACAGGTGGAAAGGTAAAAAGATATGTGTCCATTTTCTTAAACTTTTCTTTTTCCAACCACACAAATGGGCTCAGTCAGGCTGTCAAATGGGACACAAAGAGAAACGAAACAGTTGTAGATTGTTGTCCTCGCGCAGTGGCGTCCGTCTCTCTGTAAGAGTGCCCACATGTCTCCCCAGACAAACAGTCAGATAGTGCTGCGTTTGTTCCTGGAGTGGCGTGACTGGCCCTTGTGCCATCTCCTGTCACTCGACCGGCTCACTAGCCTGCCGCTCGCTCTGGCCCTGCACACAAAGCCGGCCCTTATTAGCGAACCACATGGGGTCTTGGCACTGGAATTTTAACAAGCTCCCAGAGAAGCTCAACCTTACGCTGATGTGCCCTCACCCAGGCACTAACCCTCCCACTCAGGCAGCCCTGACCCAGCCACCAGTCAACCAGGCTCTTTGTTGACATCTTGAGATTTTTGACTGGAACACACATCAGAAGATACCATCTCTAGAGGTTAAATCTTTTTCTAACCAATGGGAAGGAGTGAATTGAGGTTATTTGAAGTTCTACTCTTTTCTGTATCAAACCAGGTCAGTCAACAAAGGTTACTGTGGGTCACAACCCAGAGAAATGCATAACAATCAGCTTACATGCTGGAAATGAGTGAGAGATCACATGTCGTTTTGTGCTTATAGTTATTCCTTTAATGCATCACTCATTGCACTAGCATTCAGCATATTTTTATGTTAATACTCAGTAGAGGGCTATGTATTTATGTCAGTGCATAACATTATTTATCAATGATCAAATTCTTCAGTCTTCTTCCAGGTGGAATTACAAATAAGCTTCACCATATCTTACAATTGCTTCATGTTGATCCAACTTGAAAAATTATATTTTAGAAAAAAGCAGCACACTCTAAACGCCAGCTAGGACAAGGTTATCACTAACTAGCACACTCTAAACGCCAGCAAGGACAAGTTCAACGCCACCTAGGACAAGGTTATCACTCCCTAGTACATGCTAAACATTTGCCAGAATAAGTTAACCACTGGCTAGCACTCCAAACACTGGCAAGGACAAGTTAACCACTGACTAGCTCACTCTAAACGCTGGCTAGAACAAGCTAACCACTGGCTAGCACTCTAAACGCTGGCTAGGACAAGTTAACCACTGACTAGAACATGCTAAATGCCGGCTAGGACAAGCTAATCCCAGGCTAGAACACGCTGAAGACAGACTTAGACAAGCTAAATGCTGGGGAGGACAAGCTAGATGCTGGTATGGACAAGCTAGCAGTTTCGCCTCAGTAGGGCTGTATTGCCTTTCTGCCACTGCTCCATTTCCACTAAAAACCATCTTGTCTTCTCACTGTGTTTTATCCACGCCAACCTCACCTGTGCGCTGTTTGGCAGAAGCAGAGGCTTGTTCTGGCCTATGAGTAACGATTGAGCCAGACTACTTTTATATTAGTCGATATATATATATATATATATATATATATATATATATATATATATATATATATATATATATATATATATATAAAGGAAAAGTGCTGCAGATTCTTACCTTTAAGACATGCTTAGGTATAGGTGCAAATGTTTAGGATTAGGAAAGGAGAATAAAAATGGCGGCAAATATCCAGCTGTCTCACTCCTTGCACCCTAGTAAATTATTTTATACCATAGTGCATTACTTTTAGATTTAAACAGAGTGAATGAGGGCAGCTTGCTGTCAATGGAGGACTGGGATCATTGATTGCATCCCTATTTGCAACCAACAAGATTAATTTGTCCCACCTCAGTTGTTAGCTTTAAATCGACCCTTGTCTGTTCCACCACAAAGAGGAGTCAAACAATGCGGGTTGACCCTTGTAAATGAAAAATCAATGTGAGTATAACCTTGTTTTTGACCTCACTTTAAAAGGAGTACAACAGACTTAAAGAGTAACCTAACACCCGGATGAAAGTAATGAGTCGCTTCCTGTCTGGCCAAAGTTTCATGCATCTTTCACCTATGAGAACAACACTGGTGAAGGCTTTGGTTGGGTGTTGTTAGAAATGCGGTCTCTTGTGGAGGTGTTACCACACCCAGCAGCGATGTTGTGTGGTCTCTTTTTAACTCATTCATGCGTGAACACGACTGTTGTTGCTATTGGGTTGTTTTTTGTTGTTTTTTTGTTTTTGTTTTGGAGGTATAATAGATTTTCGTCTTTGCTGAGCTCATTAGTGATGGCTTCATTGGTTCCTCTCACTTTGCTGCGGAGATTAAGGCATGCTGTAATATGTGTGTGTGTGTGTGTGTGTGTGTGTGTGTGTGTGCGCGCACGTGTGTGTGCACGTGTCTGCTTGTACTCACTCATTACAACCTGACAGCCTGAAAAGGTTTGCCGATCCAGTATATGAAAGTGTTTCTTTAACTCAGTGAGGATCATTCAGCATATGGTGTGAAAGGGAACCTGTGTCCCATTAAATGGAGAATTTTTTTTTGTTTTTGCTTTTTCTTAGGAGTTTTACTGCAGTTAATTGAAAACAGTCCAAAAGTCTTCATACTGCAGTGTAAAGAAAAAAGAAAAGAACAAGTCAGCCATCCTCTTCAGCCACATGGTGCTCACTTGACCTCAGGACAGTCTCCCTCTTTCCTTCCCTCTTCTGCAATTCATCCCTCCCTCTTTTCTCCCTGTGAGGCCTCTTTTGCACTCAATTACTTCAATGTGGACGCCTCCCCTCGACCCACAAAGTAAATATTTATAGCGATGGGAATAGCACGATGCCAGGAAACAATAGTATTTCTGTTTTACAGTAACTACAAAGGGGACTGTGAAAATCATTCTGAAGGAATTGTTTTCAGGTGAAGATTTAACTTCTAAATGAAACCTAGTATTGTTGTGAATGACTACAATAAATAGCATTTAGAAGCTCAGCTATACTAGGCTGTGAATTTATGCTCGAGACTGGTTTAGTGGGCTGCAATTGTTTCTGAATGTCTATTCTATCTGTCACTATGCTATTTTCATGTCGTTTTTTGTTGTAATAGTTTGTCTGTTTCTCATTTGTGGGACTCTTTTTTTTCCATCCAGACACACCTTCCTGCTTTCCTCCTCTCTGCTGCTTATTTTCTTCAAGCGTTTGCCGCCTTTTTTCTCTCAGGTTTTATATTTACAGTCATAACAACCCCCGTATCCTTCCGCCTCCTCCCATTTCTGCCTCTGCTGCACCCTCAACTCAATTATCACCTCAGCGTTCACTGCAGTCTGTACACTTCCTCGACTTGATAATTACTCCTTTAAAAACCCCCTCTGTCCTACCTTTATTAACAAAACAAATGTGGCTTAGACCGAATCGGTCCTGCAACATTAACGGCTGCTAGAGACGTGGTTGATCAACACAATAGCCCCTGATGAAGTTTGGACTCGTGCTGATGTCCAGCGGTTCTTCTCGTAATTACATTTTAGCATGAAAAATGTGGATATATCCCAAGGGTTTTGGAGCAGGGATCAGCTCTTATTTACCGTGTGTAATCTCTTGGTGAGACCAAACCACAAGGTGTGCATCTAGTACATTTTGCTGATGCTAACCATAGCAACAGATTGATCGTTTGTGCTGTCTCTACAGTGGTTCAGTTGTATTTAATCACTCACTACCCATCTGGTCGATGGAATTTCTTTATTTCTAAGCAGCAGGAACACTCAAACTTTTGGGGGAAAAGGTTATTTGCCGTCTTTCCCTGAGCCAGCCAAGAAGATAGATACCCGTCTTCTTTCTGTGTGTGCATTTGGGAGCTAGGACCAGCTGACCGCTAGTTAGCTTAGCACAACGCATGGGAGTGGATGGGAAGTGTTAGCATACATCTGCCTAAAGTATTCAAATGCATGTTTGACTGCAGTAACATAACTAGGGCTGTGTATGACATTCACTATGAAATCATTTAAAATCTTGATATGCAATGATGGGAATAACGGCGTTAAAATAAACGGCATTACTAACGGCATTACTTTTTTCAGTAACAGGTACTCTAACTAATTACTTTGTCTATCGTTACAACGCCGTTACCGTTACCAACACGTCGTTACTCTGCGTTACTGAAGCGACTCACTGAAGCTGCCATCCGGCTCGGCTCACACAGACACAGGAGCCGCAAATGCGTGTTTTTTTTTGTTTTCCTCCTTTGGTGCGGGGGGCGGGGCGAGATAAGCGCCTAATGCTGATTGGCTAAGATAGAGTAAAGATTTCACGTTGAGCCAACCAGAGACATCAGGTGGGCGGGTGTTTACTCAGGAACCCAGCACAGAGCAGCACTCACGCTAACTATCAGAGACGGCGAGCCTGGGGGAAAGACAGCGTTTTCTAGATGGAAATACAGGCACTACTTTAACTTCGTGGCGGTCAAAGGTCAAAACGTACATATTGAGGGGGCGTTATGTCGTCCCAGAGCGAGAGTGAAGAGGCTGTCAACGTCCAATGTCAGCAACTCCAATTTAATGAAGCGCCTCTCGACGGCCCTACTCTTCTTCTACTAAACTAGTGGCCAGAAACTGCGTTGACACCGCTAGTGGTGATAGCAAGCAGGTGCTGTTCAGGTGAGCTCCGCTAACAGAGAAGGACACGGAGCCACGCGTCCCAGCAGCCACAGCAGGATTTTTCTGCCTCGCTCCACAAAAACTTGTGACACAGACAGAACTTAACGAACTGATAGGCCTTTATGTTGAAAACAGGCTGCCGTTGTCAGCAGGTGATTCAGACTCCCTCAGAGCCCTCATAGGCACCCCCCCCCCCCAAAAAAAAAAACCCTCCAAATTCTTTGACATTTTAAACTTAAAAGAAAAAAGAGTAACGCAAAAGTTACTTTCCCTGGTAACTAGTTACTTTCATAGTGGAGTAACTCAGTTACTAACTCAGTTACTTTTTGGGAGAAGTAACAAGTAACTGTAACTAATTACTTTTTCACAGTAATGTGCCCAACACTGTTGATATGTAATGTACTACTAATCATGCCCGACTTTGTCAGTGAGGATGAGGAGGATTACTTCTGGACAAACCAAGATCCTGAAACTGATCATATGACGACTTTTTACAGATGTATGCTAACACTTCCCATCAACTACCATTCATCATGCTACACTAACTAGCTGGTCTCTGTGGGTCTCAGGTCCCTGATGCACACAGAGGAGAGAATTTATCACCCGGCTTGAGGGAAGGAAACATACAAGTTTATTTCCCCTAAAAGTTGGCATACTCCTTTAAGATAAATAGAACCAAGAGGGAGATGCATTAGATAACTGCACAGCATCCACTATAAAAACAAAACAACTTCTCAATTTTATTCATTTCTTCCAAACCTTCTAAAACACTGTGAGACACTAGTTTACAAGGAAGCTTTGTCAGTAGAGATAGTGGCTGAGCCAGAGTGGGTTGCGGACTTTATCTCTTGTGGAATTCACAAAAAATCATCGTATTAGGCTTCAGTGACCTCCTGTTATCCTCTGTTTTGAAGATGCTGTTGTTTTCCTTTTGCAGGCACCGTTACAGAGGAGAGTCTCTCGTATATCAGTCACAACATGTTTATCACTGTTGCAGTTTCATCCGTTTGTTGTACTTCTCTATAGCGTTATGATACTGTTATCGTGTTGTCTTGTATGTCTTTTCGGCTTTTTTTTTTTTCAACACATTTGTTCACCGAATCCGCAGCTGGAAACGTCAGTCGCCCCCCTGCTGTTCTGGAACACGTTCCACTGGACTTTCAGGTGAGTGAGCATTTGCGCATGTGTGGCCATGTGATTGCTCTGGGTTGGTGGGGAGTTCAGACAGAATACAAATTCTTTTAATGAACCATTGCCCTTTTACCCTCAGGTGTCCCTTCTCGACTGCATGCATGGACTCGCTCCCCTCTCTGCAATATCAAGCAGCTGTGTGAACACATATCATCTGAACAATTATGTGCAACGGGACATTTATGCAAAACTGCTGCAAGCCGCTCAAGCAAAGATGAAACTGTATGGAACCATCTGAGTCTACAGAGAAAAAATTCCAATTCGGGGCCACAGCATATGTACTAATGTATCAGTTTCAGCAGATATGAAAAAAGGTTTGTTATTAAAGATCAACAAAACCTAAAAGCTCTCAGAGAGCACAAACCTATGACAAAACCTATAAAACATTTTCTTCCCAACTCGCCAAATATTGGTTCTTCAGCTCAGCAATCAAACATTCGGTCACTGAGAGTTAATCCATCTATCTAAACTACGTGGCCTCAATGAATTTCATCAAAATATGGTCATATTTTTCTTCAATATCAATCATAACATCCAAAATAGATCTTCTGGATCAACAACGTGCTCTTCTTTCAGTTATTTCTCATGGGCTCAAGGAATTGATGGAATTTGTCAGTGATACATCCCGAAAAATACGGCTGGTCCACAAAGTCTTCAGGAGCCAGGATCTACAACTGATTCTGATCGCTTCTCGTGAAAGTGAACGCCTTGTTTCTCGTGACCCTGCACCAAATTTCATCAAAGTATGTTCATTTGTTTTTTTTAGATATCCTGCTAACAAACAAATGCACAGGGTGGCGGTGGTCACACCACCTTCTTGGTGGATGACTAAACAAAATCAGCCAGGAATTTTTACAACCTGTGCATCCTTTCCTCCAACAGCGTCGGTCAGAATGTATTCACACTGGCCCGGTTTACCTCTCCATGTGACGCGAATCTTTTGAAAGTCTGCAAGCTAGAGCGGATCAACTAGTTTTGTCTAACGATGGCGGTGCAGGCAGTGTACCCTAACATGGCTGTAACTAAATGTAGAAGAAGTACAAACGTGGCAATGTACACATGTATTTCATGGATGAGCCCGAGGAGCATTTTGGTCTCCTTGCCGGCCCACACCTGTCGATGTAGGGGAAACAGGAAAGATGCCATTTGTGAGTTCAATCTTCGCTACGTAAGAATGTATTGTAGTTTCCGTTCCCCAATTTGCACACTAACTCTTGTTTGTACAAACCAAAAACCACCCAAAGTGAGCTGATTTTCCTGAATTTCGTCAGGTATATCCCCTTGTTCCTTTGTGATACTTCAGAATGTGCATAAAAACAGGGTGTTGGAAACCCAGCTATCGATAGGTTTGGCACAGAATGTCATAAAAGCCATCTCGGTTTGAATCTCTTAAGCCATCACGAAGGCGATATTTTGTTTTTATGCTACTGTTAGACTTGTTACTTTTTGGCTTCATAGTACAGTGAGTTCTTCTTTGTCCCGTCATCATGTACTTCTGAGGTGGGAGTGTACGGTGCATATGCAGCCATTAGAGTTGTTGTTCCTTCTGTCCTGCCTGTATCGGAGGGTTTCCACTCATTGGGCTGATGTTGCAGAGCTGGCTCGTATTTAGCAGCACTCCCTGTGGCCTGTGGAGGAGGAGAAGGCTGTTTTAATGAAATAGCTTGACCTTTGTGTATTGGACCCAGATGCACTGTCTATAAAGTACACCACTCTGAATACTGCCCAGTGTGGGAGTCAAACCGCAGCAATACCTAGACAAGGATTTTCAATATCATTTGATGCGGAATCGTGTGTATTTTTTAGCAGATACTATTTCTCCATACTAGAACAGCTGCAGTGTTTTAAAACACATTTCTATACTGACATTTTGTCATAGTAATCTAAAAACAGGTATTACTGCATCCTTCAATACAAGTGGTAAAAAATGGACCCTATCTGCAGAGTGCTTCTCTTTTCAAAGGCCTGTAATGGTCAATTTAGGGTGAAGCAGCATCTCATGCACAGACACCCAATGAGCTATGGGAGTCCTCCCAAGTGTCCTCTTGTAATTGAGGCTCTCTCTGTCTCTGTTAATTGCTGGAGTTTAGTGAGGGTGTGCCAAATGACCCTCTGTCTTGCAGGGAGCCATGCTATCATTAATCTTGTGCCCCTCACAATTATGGGATGCATCTTATCTACTGCCAAGTGCCCTTTGGGGGAAGAACCTCTGCCATTGTTGTGTAAACGAAGGAGGGTGCTGTCGCTCAAAACCAAATTGAACCAAAATGAGTTCTGTCGTGCCGGCACGGTCCATTAGACTTTGTTGAATGATGCTGAAGAGGACAGTGGGGGGGGGGGGGGGGGGGGGGCTGCGAGAGCTGGAACAGTGCAGGTACAGGTCAGCATTTTGGTATGGAGGTGGATACTGAAGACAGTAATGGACCAGCTTCACTTAGCAGCCTGAGCTATAATGCTATCTTTTCTCTGTTATTACTGCCAGCTCTGTCCTCTAACTACTGCAACCCATCACAGTAATTTCACATGTTCCCATCCTCTGTGAGTCTCTCTCAAAGTAAAGGGAGATAAAAAAAAGAAAAAAAAAGAAAACGTGATTGAATTCCTGCAACAAAGCAAGCATGTCCTGTGAGGCGGCAGCAACTCACCTTTCATGCTATGCTTTTTAAATTCCGGCTCTCTAGTCAAGCCAGCCTCCTCTTTAGCAGCAGGGGCCCTAATCACCCCCCCCACTCTGTGTTTCCTCTCTCTCTGTGCAGCCGCCTCTCTTTGTCTGCTGTTCTTTCACTTTTAATTTATGTTTCTCCGCATAAAGCGAGATCTTCCATAATGATGTCTTTTAGTTATTTTGCTTGGTACATTTCCAGCGTTTGTCTTTGACGGGGATTTCTCTATAAATGATTTGGACTGCAGGTTTGACGTGAATTTGGTCGGACAACATATTTTTAATAAGTTATTTGTACATGTGGGCTTCACTGACAGCAGGACAGTGGGTGGATAAAGGGTTGGGCTGATCTTGGACCTTTGAGAAAATTCTGTATGGTCATGTTTTAACCCTGAATTCCATGTTTCATTTGAAACTGGTTCTATTTTAATAAAAGTCTCTTTATCCCTGACTATTGAACTAAATACCTAGGTTGTCTTTGCGAGGCATGTAGTGGTGGATATTCTTGCACTTGTGACTGGTGGCTGGAAACCAGTGACTAGCAACCACGGGCAATCTCCCGAGACACAGCTGTAACTCCCCTGTACCCCCACCCCCTACCCCACCACCCAATGAATGAGTCGCAAAGAGTAAACTCCCTTTACCTACCAGGGGAATGCATGTTGCAAAGGAAAGTGTATTACAGGCTATCACAACGAAGTATCACAGTGGTGTGTGTGTGTGTGTGTGTGTGTGTGTGTGTGTGTGTGTGTGTGAGGTGTATGAGAGTGGCATTTACTGTATGTGGAGCATACCTTTGTTAAAAAAAGGAGAAAAAGACGCACACTGATGCAGAAGCAGTGAAGAATAAAGAGAGAAACAATGAATATTTGCCCCAGAAAAATGGACCGTGTTTAGTGCCATAACTGAGCCATAATGAGCCATAACTGAGGCCCACATGTGCTGCTATCAGGGAAACGGCTGTCTGGTAGGGTTTGGGAGCCACATCCGGGTGGTCATGCTCAGCTTAGAAGATGCACAACACACACAAGAAGCCCACATGAAGTGGAGGCAACAGACTCTGGAACCATCACAGTCAGATTTAGACACTCTAGGATGTTAAACGCACCCTGACAATCCTCCTGAACCAGCAGTAGAGCGCCAAAGGCTGTGTGTGTGTGTGTGTGTGTGTGTGTACGTGAACGCTCACTCTCACCACCTACATAAGTTACATAATATGCACATAGATATAATTCTCCATGTATACATTTGGCTGATTAATGTCAATAAAGTCAAGTCTGGTCTGGACTGGTCAAGTCTGGCACCTTTCACAGAAAAATTGCATGTTAAAAGAATATTAAAAACAACATTTTAACATGAGGAACATGTTAAAATGGCAATAAAATCATGTTAAAAGAGAATATCGAGAGGAGAATAAATTTGTGTTATTAAAGTTGTGAACAGGATGCCAACTCTCATCTCCCACAGTAAAAGCCTGCGTTTGTTGGTACTATCTTTGAGTTTGTGTGTCCAGGAAAAAAAAAAAACTTTCTTAATAAAAGCCTGGTATTGTTTCTGTGGTGCCACCACATCATTTTATCACATCCCACCAGTTTCACATATTTTCCCGTGAGATTGCAATGATTCGACTTAACTACGCAATTTATGCAAGCGACGGAGCAAGAAGGTTTATCTTCGGTGATTGATGTCTCTCACGTTTGTTCCCAAACACCTTTTTTAAAAAAAATTGAGTTAGTGTTTTCCCCCCACATTGCTGTTTGATGCTAATGTTCTTGCGTTTACAAGCGGTCATTAATTGCCATTAGTGTTCTGCGTGTCTGTGTGGGAGTCCAGTCTCCAGCTATCAGCTTAAAAGGCTGCTCACAAATAGAGGCGAGCTGCACAGTATGTTTATTTGGTCGAATTTATCATTTATACATGCAGCTGCAGCTCAAAGGACCAGACAAAGTGATTAAGTTTATGCAGATTCAAGTTGAACAGCTGGTAGAGGAAATATTTGCTTCCCTTCTCCTATTTATAGCAAAGCTGCTAATAAAAACACAAATTAAAAAGTCAATATGATCTGTTATGGTTTAGTCTGAATATAAACTAAGAATCTTAATTTGATTTTGGGGGCAGAAACGTGACCACCTGATCATTAGAGTGACTGTGATGAGCTGTCGCGTTCCTCCACTCGGAACTGTATAAAAAAGAAGGAAAGAGTTAACGGCTGGGATTTTTTAGGGCCAAAGTTCCGTATTTGTCCCACGTGTCTCTGTAAACAACAAGTTCCAAATGAAGGCCGTCACCTCGAAGGATCAGAGAACAACACCAACAGTGGATTTGTTGTGTTTGTACAAATCTAAGCGTGTTTACACATTTCAGATATGATCTGAGTCCTTCACTTTCACCCTTCTCACACACACACACACACACACACACACATACACACACACACACACACACACACACACACACACACACACACACACACACACACACTCCACAGTGAACCCATACCCATCTCGGATGACCTTCTCCCTCATGATCCTCTAAATCCATTTTATAATTTGCAGCTCTTTGAAGTCTTCAGCTTCCTGGGGAAGATTTTTATCTTTGACTACATGGGATATGTATTGTTGACATTTCCTTGCCATGTTTTAGCCCCCACCCTCATCAACCCTCCAATCCTTCATTTCAGCCTTTTCTGATATACAATGGAGCAACCTCACTCACTGATGTGCGGTCTATGGATTGTCCTCGTACTCTGGAAATACAGCTTACTTGTGTCTTCTCTACCTGTGTGTGTGTGTGTGTGTGTGTGTGTGTGTGTGTGTGTGTGTGTGTGTGTGTGTGTGTGTGGTTTTGTGCAAATATTGCTGGAGCCTGTTTTCTATCTTTCTGTCTCTCTGCTGCAGTGCAGTAGATTGCCAACTCTTTAGAATAAAAAATAAAAAAAACAACCCCTCAGCACTTAAATTATACAGGTTTGAGCCAGTGAGCTCTACAAATGCTACTGGGTCCATGATCACCAGCTCCAGATTAAGATGCTGCAGTGCAGTGTTTGCTCTTGTCGAGAATGAAATTAAACAGACATTAAACCAAGTAAATACCAGCCAGATAATAAAGTGAATTAGATAAAATAACAGCCCAAAACAAATACTCAACACAAACAAAAATACTGCGTGTTCTGAAAGGACTAGGAGGACAAATGGACCGACTGGAAAGTACTGCCACACCATTTGTGAATATAAACACCTTTTATGTATGCAGCCCGATAAATCCCTAATGTATTTATAACACATACAATTTCGAGACAAAAATCTCAAATTTCCAACCTAATTCATAATGAAGGAATACATACAAACATTCAGTCCAAATGTATGGATAAACCAGAGAAAAACAATGTAATTAATTTAAACCAGCATGCACAAGCCACTCTCATCCATATACCTCTTATTAATTAATTTGTATTCTTTTTAACTGAGCTCTCCTACATGACCTGGATGTAAAGCGTTTTAAAAACTCGGTCTTCATTGTTAATTGCCCTCATGGCTCTTCTGGTATGAGGCGAATGGCTGTTGGGATCTTCAGAAAAGCACAAAAACATACAGCCTATTTCAGCAAGTCTTTAGTAGTTGTTGCTGCTGCTTGTTTAGCCTCATTTGAAATGAGTTTGCTATTTCAATATGTAGCGGCTAAAGCACTCAGTCCCTAACGGGGTTAACGATGAATTATTATTTGTTCTAAAAAGCCCAGCGGAAGAGATCCCCGCTGTTTGTTAATATTATCCACAGCTTGTTCAAATAAATATCCACTCGCTTCAGAATGCTTTTAAAACTGTGAAATTGCATGTTTATTTATTCTGTTGCACAGAAATTCAGTCATTTGTCGAAAGCAGATAGTAGTTCTTCAATGTAGATTATTTGATTAGTTGATGCGAAAGCAGTTGTTGTTTTTTTATATTTGATTTGTAAGTAAAAAAAAAAAAGTTTATTTAACAGTTTTTCAGGGTAGATTCATGAGGCACTTCTTGGAGTCCCTGTTAGGGACATGCTATGTGGATTTCTAAACTGCATTTGCGCAGAGATTTTAAACTTATGAGGCGTTCTGGTACCCTCTGATGCAACGATGATGCATTTTACTTCACTGAAAACACTCCCTGATACTCATCAGAGTTAAGTTATACTCTCATAGCAGATGCCTCATATTCTCAGCCTGTATCCGTCAGCTTTGCTTCCTGGGGGGAACAAAGGGTTAGTAATGGACTGCTGGCTAACCATTGTGCAAATGTCCTTGCCTGAAAGCTGGCATGACCACAGCGTATGTCTGGGGAAAGACTCTAGTGGCCGCACTCCAAGGAGCTGTTCTTTCACAGTCCAGCGCCCAGATGGCCGGCAATTATTATTACAATCCATCTTCCATCATCGGGTCAAAGGAGCCCGTGAAAGAGTCCGCTGAGCAGATTCTTTCTCCAGTGCACTTGCGTTCATTGTGAAGCGTTGCCAGAGAGAAAATGTGAGCCTGTTTAGCTTTGTCCTTTATTATGTTTCCATAACAAAAGCTTAGTGAGAGCAAAAAATCTGGCAAACTACAGCAAGATGACCCGGATGTACAAACAGGAATTCATGTAGATGACAAGTGAATTAACCCCGGTGACTCAACCCCGGTATTCGCTCTTTGGTGATATGCAGCAGATTTGAATCGCCATAGCTCGCAGCCTTTGACGATGACAATGACGATAGGTTTTATTTGAAATGAGGCTGAGATGAAAGTGCTTAATTACCTCCATTCAAATAGCTCAGAGGTCTTTGATAAAGAGAAATGGCTGCTTTTGGGTGAGGGATATTGCTTTTGAAAATCCATAGGGTGTTAGAGATCTAATATTGACTGCAGGGTGGGAGGGAGATCTGTTTTAGTAATAGGCCTGTCAGACCAAGGCCCCCTGCCTGAGACATTGGTCCCTTTCCTATTCCAGGCATCATAATTGGACTTCCTGTAGAAAAACACACATCCATGAGTGATACTCTTCCTGATTCTAAATTCAGCGCAGATGACAGCTGTAGCCCGGGGCTTTATATTTTGAGGGGCTGTTTTCTTGAACACAATATCTCAGGGAGGCCTGGAGGGAATTTCCTTGAATTTGGATCAAATGTTGACTTTAACTCAAACGAAAGGTTCTGATCGTAATTGATCAAGTTCGCTGGTCAGAAGGTTCAAGGTCATTCGCGCGCTCATCTTTACTAAGATTAAATGGTGAAGCGATGCAAAAGTTTTGCTGTCATGGTGACATCATCATTTTCATGCATGTTTCATGTGTGACTGTGCAAGGTATTGCCATTTTTGCTCGTAGTGGACGCTCCCTGGTATATTCCATGCCAATTTAGTGATAGCTTCACTTTTTTTTCCAGCAAAAATAGACATTTTTATTCTTCACTACATGTATTATTGATTTGAGAGACATAGATGTTAACTGCACCTTAGCTGGGTGCAGAAGGCACACAACCACAGGATGCTAATCTTAGTTTAAAGGAGGGACTGCCCTAGATCTGATAACATGAAGACAAACCCACCAGTTGATTTCAGGCTTTACTCACACATGCGTAGGAGGTATGAGGCTCCAGTAACTTCTAAAAGCATGGCAAGAGATGTCAAGTGTATCCAAGGTGGCAGCTATGTTCCTGATAATTGTACAGATACCCCCCAGCTGTTGTCCAGGACACTTAGCATTCACTCCCATCATATGTGAAACATCAAAGTGGGTGAGCATGGCAGAGACAGCTGGCAGAGCCTGCTTGGCTTCATGCCTCGGCATGTTGCCACGCTGCTGTGTTTGCATCCTAAACAAAAAATATTCAGAGATTATCTTTGTGTGTGTGTGTGTGTGTGTGTGTGTGTGTGTGTGTGCGTGCGTGCGTGTGTGTGTGCGTGCGTGTGCGTGCACGTGCACATGAAGGAAGGGTAACCATCAAAGGTTTACATCTATAGCATGAGCTCTCGATGTGTACATTTGTTTAAAGATCAGTCATGTTCATTTGAGTGAAAAGAATCAGGGTTAGCTTTGACTAAAACCTAAATAAATAAAGCTCTAGTGCATTTAATATTTATACATTAACATTCCTCACATTCAAAGCCTCAAAGAAAAAAAAAGACTTCCTAATCATTAAGCTAAGGGGGAGGATGCATATATTAGCAGAGGTTGCTACTTGCAGTTGGCCCTTTGCTAACATAAATGAGGAAAATTAGTTTAATTTTGCAGCTCTTATAAACTTCCCAAATGTTATCAGGAGGTATTTATCAAATCTAAAGAGTCGCCTTCGTAATTTTGCTGGAGTTTTGAGATGCTCAGAACAATTTATCCACCATTTTACAGCTAAAGTCAGTCATAGCTGTGTAGGCCTCAGCCAGGACGACTGCTACCAGTTAGCCCTCTGCTAACTTGAATGTGGATGAATAATTTAATCTCACAGCTTTTACAGACTTCCAGAATGTTATTGAACCAAATATAGTACATTCTGATCGTGAAAAGTGCTGTTTTGCCGGAGTTGTACAATTTATTCACCGTTTCACAGCCATAACACAGTGGAGCAGGCTACCCGCAAGACAGCTGCTACCAGTTAGCCCTCTGCTAAGCTGCAGCTCTTTTACACTTCTCAAATATTACCAGTAAGAGAGGAATATGGTTCGATTGGTTAAAGAATAATTGTGCAGGAGTTTTGTGACACAATTTACCCACCGTTTTACAGTCAAAACAGTAACAGTTTAAAAGGCCCAAGCCAGGAAGACTTTTGGTAAGCCTTCTGCTAACATGATTGCCATTAAATAGTTTAATTTTTCAGCTATTGTAGTCTTCCTGAATGTTATTGAATCAAGAGAATCAATTCCAATCGTGAAATGAAGTTTTTCATGAAGAGCTGTGTGACACTCAACACAAGTTATCAACTGTACAGCCGAAATAATATAGATGGAGTTCCCCAAGGTGGAGCCTAGACGTATTGTTAAACACTAAAGCTTTGACTATGTTTTACCATAAAATCAACCAAATTAACTTCAGGAAGACATACAAAGTTAAAAAAAAAAAAAAATCAAAAGTAAAATGGAGCTCAGTGTTGTTGTTTTAAGTGTTTGATAATAACATGTAGTTGTTGTAAATCTAAAAAAACAAAACATGAGAGCATCATAAGTGTGCTTCAGTGTTGGAGAGCGTGTCTCAGACATAATCCCTTTCCTCTGGATGCATAAAGCTGTCCAGCTTTATTTCATGCAACACTCTTTATCTTTCCTGCTACACATTTGAAGCGCATACACGATTCCTCGCGCGGTTCGTGATAGATCATTATAACCCCACAATGGTGTGTATGGTGATTTGTTATCATTTGCTGGTTCAGATGCTGTTGAAAATGCTGTACCGGAATATGATTTCCAGTATGAAATATTTTTTCCCCCCAAATGGATCCAATGAAAATCATTCATTTGTCATTGCCTGCAGCTAATGGCATTAGTGAGGATGCAGGGACAACGTGTTCCCTGCGGATGAGTCAGGACCAGCTTTCTTCAGGCGTTATGTTAATTGGTGTTACACAAGGAAATTTAACATTAATCAATACCTTCGTTATTTTTTCTTAATTTTTTATGAGGTCACCCTCGGTCTCTTCTACTCCCGTTGCTGTATTTTGAGAGAACTTTTAAATAAAGCATGGCTGAGTGTCTGAGACTACAGGGTGAAGCTCAGAATGGTTTGAATATGCAGGAGAAAGGAATATTTGATGAAGAGATGTGGGCTCGCGCGGCAACAGCAGCATGTTTCACTGCTTGCTTGACCCACTTTACCTCTTACGTAAGACGGCTTCTTTGTAAAAAGCCGTTGTCTTGCTAGTTTCTAAAACTCCCACCACATACACCTTGTGTTTCTTGTGAAAGGAAAAGCTTTGCTCTGGGAATTTGTTTGGTGTTATATTATATAATTTTGTTTCATTTGCTAGGCAACAACCGGAGAGGGATTTCTTGTATAGTCAAGGTCAATGGACCTGCTTCAAGTAATTGGTTAGTAGCTGGTTGTGTGGCGCTTTAGCAGGAATCCATCGCTGCTGAAAAATCCCTGGCTGTAGGTTTTAGGAGGGCTGTAGCGTTAAGCCTGGCTGTCAGAGATACATCCACACAAGTGAGGCACACCTTCCTTACACCCTCTGCTGCTGCTCGGCTTTACCGTCTGGGAACTGAATGATCCCAGTCCGCACTTTCTGGACATCAGGTACATGCTCACACCTCGTGGAGCGACAGTGATGCAAGTCAAATCTATCATTCCAACTCACCATCTGGCCTTCTCTTTACACCGGTGCAGCTTAGTTAGACTCACATTCAGCTCCCTAAATATGCAACAGTTCTTTTTGAAGCTTTTTCCTCTGCATGCTTGATTGTATACCCCCCCCCCCCCACCCGTGGTTCAATTCTAAGCTCCGTGTGTCTACACTGCCCCCCATTAGTGACTTGTGCTCCAGAGATGTAGCAAGGAGAGAATATCAAAATGTAGCTTTTTTGTACACATAAATCTCTGGAAAAATAATAGAGAATATAACTATATCACAAGCACTTACAGTGAATGTTATGCATGCGAGCTGTGTTCAAGGTCAGGGGGTGTTAATGATTGTGGAGTGCAGGAGAGGTGCGAAGGATGCAAGGCAGTAATTAGATCCTTATATTATTAAAGTATAATCTATTGCCCAGATCACAGTGGTATAATTAACTCATACGGTCTTTGGAGGCAGTACTTTTAAATCTCCAGTGGTTATGAGATTGTCTGATGTAGGAGTGAGAGGAAAAACTAGGCTATGGTCAGTGGACCAGGAGCTGTGACATAGATTCACCGTGTCAACAACATGCCTTCATTGAGGGTGGATCGTGTCCATCACTCCACAGTAAACATTTAAGTTACTCTTGCAAAGGAGACCTTGAATATCTACGAGCTTTCGTAAAAGAAAACAAGACAACAAAAAAATACTCAATAAATCTAATAAACCTCCCCCAAAAAAACCACCTTCCCTAGAATATTACTCAAAAATGAAAAACAACCTCTCCCCCAACAGTCAAACCACAGACAGAGGCAATAGTGATGAAAAACAAAAATGGTGCAGCTTTATTGTTAATGAATCACATATTGGTTTTGGTAATTTAATCCACAGACGTTATTTGTTTGAGCTTTTACAGCCCAATAAGATTCATTTCATTGCGGCGCTAACGTTTATGAACTAGACAAAGAACCAATATCTGCGTTGAAACCTGCTGGGAATTGGATATTAGAATGAAGACCATAAAAGCTCGTCTGGGAAGTATCACACTTTTTTTCTGCCTCAGTCTGTCTTGAGGACATATTGGTGTCTGATTGACAGTATATTTCACCATATGGCACACAAGACAGCAATTTTAAGCCGTGCAAACGCGTTTGCTTGCAGATATTTTGAAAAGCAACAATCACCTTAGCATCTAATGCCACCAAAGTGACAGTTTCACATGCACTAAAGGTGATTCTCTGACATTACTGGCACATTTTTCCTGGTGAATATTTATTTTATTTAACAAGATAAAGTGCGAGATGAGACACGATCATTTGTAAGCCAGATAAGAAGAAGAATCTGTGCTGTCGTGTTGTGTAGCAGCTGTTGTCTGGCTCGCTGTGCCCCTCAGCCCTGCTTATGACAAAATGGCATTTTTCTCTTCTTCTTCTTCTTCTTCTTCTTCTTCTTCTTCTTCTTCTTCTTCTTCTTTTGCTATGGAAATAAGGTCTCCAACTATCGTGGGTGGGCGACTGAGCAGCAGGCCCCTTTTAATAAAATTAACAACAGCTAAATAAGTTGGAAGTTTAAAATGCATCTTTGTCTCTTTTTTTATAACCCTAAACCCAGATTATGTTTATTTGGCCTGAATGTGCCCAGTTTTGTCCAGACGACTCAGTTTGATCTCAACCCAAATTACAGATGTGATCCATGGTCGCCTTGATAAACTGGAACGTTGTGTTGTGTTGTGTTGTACGTCGCTTTGGACAAAAGCGTCTGCTTAATGAAATTGTAGAATTGTAGAATTGGAACCCTGTTCAGAATTCAAAAAATATAACTGAACCAAAATAAAGTCCATTGGGGGGGTTTGGATGTTGGGAGCTAGCAAGAAGAGTAGAGGAGCTCTGCCCCAACAGAGACGAAGAGGGGAAGCTGCAGTGTGATAATTAACTACAGCAAAAGAACTGATAAAAGAACCAGTAACGTCAGAGCTTATCAATACCACAGCTTTTAATAATTCACATCCCATCCCTACTGCTTAGCTTATCTGTCTGCAGTTTGATTAATGTAACATAATGTAATGTAGCCCAATAATTAAAGCTAAAGGCAATAGCAATATGCCGCTGTAGCTTTCATGTCAATGTGACTGACAGGAAGTGATTTTCTTGCTCACAAATTTTCCGTCAGACCTTTTCAACCGAGTGACACTTCTTTGGAGATATTTGTTTAACACACACGCACACACACACACAAAAAGAGTAGATGAAATGAAGTCAGATATTCTCTAACTTCGTAGCAACAACAACACAACAACATGGCTACTAGCAGCAAAAACCAGTTCGTGTGGACTGGGGTTGTTGCTCAAGTCCATTTTTGGGTTTGCGATTTGTTTGTTCCAGTCGTGTGTAAGATTGCTGGCTGTCACCTTCTGACAACAATACACATCTTGGATCCTGGTTTATTTGTGCTAAACCAGTTTATGCAAATACACTTAATCAGCAAGACAGTTTAGCATCAAATACAAATAAAAAGATAACTCGAGATGCTCAGAGCAAAAGCCTTGACAAAAGTACAGTCGTGTTTTAACCACACACCCATTTGTGCCAGAACTTAATCGTAACACTGACGCATCATAAATGTAACTATTAAAGGTTAGGGTTTTTGTTGTCTTTGTGTTGTAAAAAATAAAAATGGAGGTAACCTTTATCGCCTCAACTTTTTTTGCGGAGGGAATTTAACACTCGTCTTCTGCTGCCAGTGTGGAACCATTAACCACTCAAGCCGATATCGTTAAGCTGTCACGCCATAAATTGCTATCAAAAGCAGAGAAACGCTGTCATGGTAACAGTCAGTGAAAGAGGCTTTAGAGTGCAAAAGATGAATTAAAAAAAAAACCACACACAGGCAATAGAAACATACAATGAAGTGGGTGAACATGAGGACGCGACCTCACGTAACGTAAGAAACTGTACTTAAAATAAACTCAACTAATGACACAGCAAGAAGGGGGAGGAGAGGAGGAGCTGAATGGGTGAGAAACACTGGGAACTGAGACTGACGCAGACGGATTAACAGACCAGACACAGGCGATGCACTGTAAAAGGCCGGAAACAGACAAAGACAGGAAGTAATACAAAGCCGGGTACAATAGGGGAGGGAATTTCATAATAAAACAGGAACTGACGATGGACCAAAACCAAATCACAAACAAGGAAATGCAAAAAAACAAAAATGCAAACACATTTAAGGAAAAGCAAGAAACCAAGATCAGAACTACAAATCTACAGAGGTCCAGGCGGTGACATGGAGACTTATTCACAAACAAGACACAGATGATTCACTGAAAAAAGGCAGGAAACGGACAAAAACAGGAAGCATAAAGCACATGAAGACACTAAAGGGAAGTGAAACAA
Source organism: Aulostomus chinensis (assembly GCF_037954235.1). Taxonomy (NCBI): domain Eukaryota; kingdom Metazoa; phylum Chordata; class Actinopteri; order Syngnathiformes; family Aulostomidae; genus Aulostomus; species Aulostomus chinensis. The sequence goes on along the minus strand of NC_141340.1, from coordinate 8,144,756 downwards.
AACAGGAACTGACTCAAGTGATCTAAAACATCAGGAGAAACACATCAAGTCTGAGACTGAGATCTACAAATTTGTACGGGTCAGTGGCACAAACTACAGTACAGAAAAACATAGTAGGGTCTTGGCCCCGAAGTACCTTCTGGCTCAGGCCCTAATTAAAATGCCCACAACTAAATGGCGCAGCTATAAACCTAAAAAACTTACTAGTTGCATGTTGGAATATGACAAATGAGGATTACTTTTCTAAGAGTTGGCCTTTTTAGATGAGAACACATTGACCAACTCCTCAGGCCATCAAATGAAAACAGAAGACAGTAAAATTGTGCCGTCTTTGTGAAATTTTCTTAAGACAGCTGGTATCACAGTTAATTTGGCGTTGAGTGTTGAGGCAGCCACTCTTTCTTTGTCTGTCTCTCTCTCACACACTCTCTCTCTCACACACACACACATATACTCTAGGCAGGAAATTGTGATGAGTATCTTTCTCTTCAGATTAATCTAATTTGCCTGTAATTTTCATTGCAAACACTCAAGAAAGACGTTATCCATCTGCCGTTTACAGCTTTTGAGAACGCAAGATGTGCGTCTGTCAGGGAGACAGTCCAAACTCTTATATTTCCTATTGTCACGTTTCACCAGTGTGGTCACCTCTGCTAGAATATTTCAACAAAGACATACTACCAATATGTGGAATGACACGAGTGCACACAAACACACCCAAAAAAAATAAACTGATTAAAAAAAATCTTGCAAAATACTCAGGAACGCCTTGCAAGATTGCTGATAGTGGCGAGCTGTCAATTTGACTAATGTGCTACTCATGTGCTGCACGTGTGAGGTGGTTCAGCCTGTCCTCTGTTTTCAGTCAGCTCACAGTTCCCACTTCAGAACACCAGAAAAAATGTGCCTTTAAAACCGAGACAGTCTGCCTCCTCTGCTCTCACCAGTTCCAGTTCCATTCCACTTCTCGGTCTCAATTTCAAGGTATATTACTGCCCGCACTTCAGAGTTTCATCATGTTGAAGCAAAATAAGGTGATTATTATACTTTACCGTATAAAATACAATTTTCTTGCACAAAGAAGGACCTGCAGCTTGTCTTTGTTTGGTAGTTTTTGTCCCCCCCCCCCCCCCCCCCCCCCGTAAAAAAATGAACAAAAATTCTGAGGACAGTTAAAAGCCATGGTGACTAGAAAAAAAACAAACAAAACAAGGATCCTCCTTCAAAGAAGCAGCCATGTTTTTGTCCAAATATGATCAGGGTTACACAAAACAACCTGTTTTTCCTCAAATGTGGTGAAGGGGTGTTTTTTGGAGTAGATGTTAGGGCAGATAGACACATCAGCCTTGACTAGGAGAACCTTCCATCCATCCATTAGATTTCTACTGCTTGTCCTGTTACGGGTCATGGTGGGGGGGGGGGGGGGGGGGGCCTGGAGCAGATCCCAGCAGCCTTCAGGTGAGAGGTGGGGTTCACCCTGGACAGGTCGCCAGTCCATCACAGGGCCAACACATAGAGACAGACAACCATTCACACTCACAGTCACACCTACGGTCAATTTAGAGTATCAATCAGCCTCGTCCCCTCTTGATGTCTTTGGACTGTGGGAGGAAGCTGAAGTACCAGAGAGAACCCACACAGGAACAGGGAGAACATGGAGACTCCACACTGAAAGACCCTGTGATGGAGCCGGGACTCAAACCCAGAACCTTCTTGCTGTGAGGCAGCAGTGCTGACCACTGCACCACTGTGCTGCCTGGATCACCTTCTGGTTATAATTATTTGATTGTAATCAAGGTTCAGACTGCCCTGGACTTCTCCTCTTGACTATTATCTTGAACAAATTCCGATCATAATAAAAATGAACCCAACAGTGCCATCACTCTCTCTCTCATGATTTTCCTTTCTCCCTTCTCCTCTGTTTTGTCTACATTCTAATGCCTGTTGTTTAAAGCCAACCCCACCCTTCAGAGACTTTCCTTTGCAAAGCACAAACCCACACAGTTATCAGTTCCGCTCTACAGGAGGTGAAAACAAGCTTTTGAAGCCGTTACATCCGTCCATGAAAATATCCTAAATGATAATCAACTGATATGAGGGGCTGCATCAGCGTGCCAGCTCAGCCTCAGCTCCATGTGTGTTGCAACATGTGTAACCAGACATTAAAGTGAATATACCAGGGGTGGGGAACCATGTGCCATCGAGGGCTATGTGTATGCAGGTTTACCCTCTAACCAAACACTTGATTTCATACTTCTGTTTTATTTTGGTGATCTGCCCTCATGTGGTGCTGTTACTTCCTGTCTTTGTTTCCTGCTCCTCTTGATTGCCACTGGTGTGTCTCATTATCGATTAGTCCTCTCCCTCCTCCCTGCTGTTTTGGGTTTTCCTTATGTTGCTTTTCCTGATTCCTGCTTTGGATTTTTTTTTTCTTCTTTTCTGGATTGTCTGCTCCTGACCCAGGACATTTAGATGGACTTGTCACTCCTCCTTCTGCTGCTCACAGGTTTTATCATTAAAATTGTTGTTACTTATCATTTTCTCTGTAATCCCAACACCTAGCAGTATCACGAGCGGGCACACGTACGCATCCGGTTCTCAGTCTCCATCTGTCCCGTCGGCTTTGATGAGAGCCGGAGGTGGCAGAGCCCCCCTGAGGAGATCTGAGGCCCAGTCGCAGTGAGCTGCCCAGGTCTATAGGCTTTGAACGTGGGCCAGCAATGTCCCTCTCAAGCCCTCTTAGTTTAAATATCATTATTTTTTCTTAAACCCAGCTCAGACTAAGAGCTTTAAATTGCTGTTTAGCATTTTTGTATAAAAAGTGGAAGCTGTTAAAGAACAATAGCAACTGGCTCCACAGACTAAATGCCTCCTTTTCCAATGTTTATCGGCTAATTCCTGATTTCCCTAGTTCCAGGTACTTAACGTCATTAAAGGGCAGCTTCTGTGTTCGATGTTTAATGTGGAATATGGCTGTAAAAGATGACCAAACAGCTCACATACAGCCCATTTCCTCTTAAAAGTTTTGCGAGACCGTCATTTTGAAATATGTCATTTTTAACAAGGGCAACCGTTGTGGGGCGCTTCCATTCGTGGGTCTGTTTGTGTGTGCTCACATACTGTAAATGAGCAAAAGTTGGAAGCGTAGAGGTAACAGCTGGCGAGCTTCTATCAGCTGGCCTGTTTTTTGTTCAGTGGACAGATGGGCGGGAGGAAAACCATGTCTCTGATGTCACTCACTCTCCTTCATGCCCTGTTGACCTTTTATCTTTCCTCTCTCTTCCCCTCTGGCTCAGTGTTTTCTGCGACACCTATCCACCTGCAGAGCTTTGATAACCCTTTTGCAATTTTTTGGGGGGGCACAAGTGTGAAACTAGAGTCAAACGACACACGGGAGCACAACAAAAGTCACCCACATATTCTTTTATAGGCACTTCCCATCAAAAAGCAAAAAAAAAGAGACGTCAACATGATTGGATGGAAAATACTTCAAGGGTTTGTGCCTCCCGACAATGACAGGAGAGACTAAAACACCGGAAAAGACTGAACGGGGCTTACGTGAATTTATTCTCTGCAGTCTGAGTTCATCCATCTATCCATTCAAAAAGGACTCATGGAATTGCCATCCAACGTGTGGGCTTTGCTGGTGCCCCAAGGAACTGCAGCATCCAGTTTGACAGTCTGGGGTTTGATGGCCAGGAGTCTGACAGAGTTTGGGGATGAGATGAAAGGAGATCAAGGGAGATGAAGAGAAAGTGAGAGGAAACACTGAGATGAAAGACACAATTCTGGCTGGTTTTGATGTTCTCTCCATGTGTTGCTCAAACATCAGACATCAAAGATGACTAAGATGACAGGCAGAATGACTGAGAGCAAAATCACAGTAAAGTCTGGGATGTTTTTTTGGTGCCGCCCAACCTGTGGCCCCTCACTTCAAACAACTGGCACCGCCGGGGTCAAAGGGCTTTGACGCGTACAGTAAAAGCAATATCAGAACTAAGTCAGAGGCTAAAATCAGAACTCTGACATCAAAGTGAGCCCCAAAGAAAACACAGTCGGGGAGGTTTTGTGACATCATACAACTGGTGCCCCTGCACCACAAACAAGCAGTGCAAGGGAACCAGATGTTAGTCTGAGATCAGAGTCAGATATTAAAGCTCTGAGATCTAAGTGGGAACTCAAAAGAGACTACAATTTTTTTTTTTAAAAACATACACAACTAGTGATGGATCATCAAACAGTGGGCACCGAAAGTGGTTGTAACAAGAGTAAATGATAAAATATTAGCAAGGATGCAGAAGCATTCTTTCTTCCTTTAAATATGTAACATATGGCATCTCCACAGCATCTTGGTTATGAAATAGCTCTCCGTGAAAATATCCATCTTCTTTTGTCAGCTAAATGCCTCTCTACCTGTCAAACATAGAGTAACACTTGATGATTTGTAGTGAACTTCTTCTACAAAGCACATTAATTATTAATGTAGCCTGATGATCCGGTGATAGATCGGAGCTGTAACACGCCTCACAGAACACTTTGTTCACTCTTATTTATCAAAACAACCTGGAGCTCTATTTCCCCGTCCTCTTCATTTTCTCCTCGTTTCCAGTTTTTGAGTGATCCCCCCCCCCCCCCCCCACACACACACACCCTCCTTTTACTGAAAGTTAAGTCTCATTTTTCATTACATAGAGCTCCAGTTGGGGATAGGGTTTAAATGTGCAGCACTAAGTCACAGCAGAGCCCTGCAAATTCAGCCAGCCGCACCGACCATTGATTATGTATCCCGGGTGGGAAGAACCAGGCTTCGTTTTATCATTTCAGATGGCTCCTCTCTCATTTGGGGAAAAGGCTCGCCACCACAGTTCAGCCTCATCCGACATTTGCTCTCAGATATGCTTTTTCGGTCTTCTCTAGAATTGCCGCCATGCTACCTCTGTTTTGCTACAGGCTGAAGTTGCATCTGTACTTCACACTCATTTTATATTCATGAAGGGAGGGAGGGAGGGAGGTCCATGTTGCTGCTTCACTTCATCTCTGTCTAAAAACAGACTTTTCATTGGTATATAAGGACATTGGGAGTGTAGCAAAGAGAGAGAGAGGGCGGCTAGCAGAAGCTGGTGAGTTATCATGATCTGATGCTGATCATACGTGAAACATTATCTCTTCAAATTACTCTCAGGGCACCAGACACACGTCTCCCAGCTCAACTATCAACACTCCTATGTGTGGTGATAGTTGAGCTGTGTGTGCAAAAAATAAACAGCTCACAGAGCACGCACGCGAGTGTGTTACAGCTAATGCGGCTCTCTCCTCTAACACACAGTTCAATGGGTTTTCTCTCACAGTGGATTGATGGTCGCAGCAGTGTGCAGAGAGACCGAACAGATTGCCGCGGCAACTGCGTCTGTCAGATCAGCCAATACAGCGAGTTTATCAGGTGGAGATTGACTCTGAGTGGGGGTCTCGTACATTGGAGTCCTGTACTCCAGCCTCCGCTAAAAGGGCCCAGAGGCACAGCCTAATGGATGTGACGTCAATATGAAGAGGGAGGAGGAGGGCCATTAAAAAGAGCATCGGGGTAATAAAAGTGTCCTTTATGTATGCGTGTGTGTGTGTGTGTGTGTGTGTGTGTGTGTATTTGGACACTGTTGGTGTATATGAAAGCAAATAGAAGCTAAGCCAAAAAAATGATGCACGAAAAAACCTATGCAAATGGGACACGCACGGATACAAAGTGGTTTGTTGCTGAGTATTTTTTGTTTTCGTTTTTTTTTTTTTAAGTTCTCAGTTAAGCACAGCAACAAGGGGGGGGGGTGCAATGGGAGAGAATAAAATAGCGACAGCATCAGTATGTGCGGTGTGTATCTCTGGCAGGTGTCTGTGGGCTGAAAGAGGATCCACACGAGTATGAATAATAAAACAGACACAGGGTGCTTCTGCTGCGCACTCTCTCACAACACAAATTTGTGCACACAAATTATTCCACGCTGCTGCTGGATGAACAATGCTTTAAGAATGTGGTTTGCATGGGTTCCTCCATGGGATGGGGAAAGTGGTAATGAGAGTTGATGGATGTACTGATGGGGGCTAAATTTGCAACGCTGTGGAGAGCTGTGAAGAGAAAGTGTTTGGAACACTCTGGATCCCGGTGTTGCATCACTATGTACAAGGAAGCGGCTCTTTGTGTTTGTGTGGGAGACTTGTGGAAGCTAATCTTTGGATGCGAAGAGTGCTAATGAATCCAACTTACCCAGCATCCCCAGCTGCCTAGCGACCTCGCCTCTCAATCACTCTCAATGGGCACCTCTTATTTATAGAGCCATTATTTTTAGCCCTCTATAATTTCTGCCCTACACTATGCCTTTATAAGAATTAACAGAACACTGGAGGGAAAGAGACAGCTGAAAAGAGCCGCTGAATCAGTTTATTTTTGTACTCAAAGAAGAACATCCATGGTTTCCTCTAACAACTTAGGCCTTTTTTGTCTGCAGATTTGGCATTTATTCATATCAGATATGAAAACATTTCGCTCTTTTTAACCCATTTTCTGATGGCCCAAAAAAGAGACACTGTCAAAGTTGCAATGAAAATATGGTTTGAGGTGGGAAAAGGTTTTAATTTGTGTTCAGTCGCGACTCAAATGACACCCTGCAGTAGACAAGGCTATCAATCAGCTCAGACTTCCAACACAAAACCCGGACTAATGATGTCACTTGCAGGCTGCTTATGGCTTGATGCAATGAAATGTGTAAGTTCTGCAACATTTTGTCATCCATCCATCCATCCATCCATCCATCCATCTTCTACTGCAACACATATAGACAGACAACCATTTTTCTCTCACAGCCACACCTACGGTCAATTTTGCGTATCCGATTAACCTCGTCCCCTCTCGCACGTCTTTGGACTGTGGGAGGAAGCCATTTTTCATCTCTGATATGAATGGAACCCAAAAAACAAAAAGGGGTTTCATCAAATGGCAATGGCAAAGGGTTCCATAGGTCTTTCATGTACCCAGGTATGTTCAATGGAATGAGGGTGCAGGTTACAGGAACTGCTCCAGGTTTTTTAGGGTCTGTAAAGAAAACCTATGTGGACCACTTATGTCTGAACAACAATTAATGAGAATCGACCCAGTTCTAGCAAGGTCTCCATCCACAGAGTACTACCAGACTAGCTCTGACCAGAGTGGTTACCAGACCACACAGCAGGCATAAGCTTACCATCGGGGGAGTACTTCGGTCAGCAATCTCTGCATTTCTGCTTTCTGTATGCTGCCATTGTCACTGTCCCCCTTGCAGCTTGAAACAACAACAACGTCCGCGCTCGTTAGCCAGCCAGCTTATAGCAAACTAGGGCACGCGCTGAAAATTGGCAAGTTTCGACCAAACCGTGTAACAAGGCGGGCCTGTGAAGAGCTTGGGGACCAACTCCAGATTTTTTGCTAGGACCTTGGTCAGGAGCACCAACAGGACATACAATTCCTAGCTGAACAGGAACATTCTTGCATGTTTGCAAAACATTTCCTTCCAAGCTGACTTATTATGGTTTTCCCTCCGATGTTATCTTTCAAGGGCATGTCACTGCAAGTGAGCTTACCATTGCCTACTTTTCTGTTTGTCTCAGAAATACAAGCAGTCCTAGTACCATAGCAGAACGATAGGGAGCTGAGCCTGACGTCTACCCACAGAGCAAATGCCACAAACCTGACTAAATATTTCACAAACTTGATTAAACTTTGATTAAACTATTGAGTTGTTTACAGCTTGACAGATTTTCTGACATATTGTGTTGTCCTCCTTTTCAGCAATAAGAGATGTGACCCAGTTGTGAAGAAAAGATTTTAGGCCCACAGTTGAGTGAATGCATTCGTCTCTTTCGTCTCAGATCTGTTGTTTTTACTCGGTGTGACCTCCTCCCCTGCGTGTCATTGTTATTAAACTAGAGCTACCCGTCAAGGTAACACTATATGTTAACCTTGTAAAGCATTCATGGTTTTCTGTCTGTCTCATGAATGATGATCCAGTCTGCCCTGAATATTAAAGCTTGAACACACACACACACACACACACACACACACAATTGAAAACATCCTACCTTACTTTTAACCGCAGCAGTGAAACACAAGCTCTCCCATGTGCTTCTTGTTAGGTTGCAATTGCTTGTTCTTGTGACAATCATTGAGCGCAAAGGGGACATATATACTCCCCGTACGCAGATGCAAAAAAAAAAAAAAAAGTTAAAAAAGAGGCAAATTTATTGTTTCAGCAGAATAAGCACACACACCTAACCCTTCTCTATTATCAGGCTGTTGAACCAGCTCAGTATTTTTCTAACCTCTGTGCTTTTCAAACCATTTTGAACGGAATCGAAGATGTATCAACAGAGGGCGCTGTACATTAGGACTGTAGGACGACGCTGATGTCGTCACTCTTAATGAAGAAAACAGTTAGCAATGGATTCCAGCGGGCGGCGGAGTTATTTTGAAGCCATATTATGCAATTAGAATTGGATTACATTTTGTTTTTTTTTTAGAAAAAAGATTGATTTGAGCACGGAATTTGAAGAAAAATCATTTTATTGCGACTAAATAACATTTGTGTTAACATTCATTGTTAACCTAAAAATCTTCTTCGCAAAAAATATGGTCACTAATCCTCAAATTTTGTTGATAATTGCACCATTTTTTTCTTGCCATGGGGATCTTGTGAAAAATTCTTGTGGGCTGGACTTAGTCTGAAGACTTGTCTCCATCAATCTTGCACCAAGCTACTTCCCATTTTAGATTTTCAAACAGAAATTTGGGATTAACATTGGTTTTGTTTTTTTTAAATGCATTTTTAATCCCAAATTAATTATACTTGGAATAAAATTCTTTTACACTACAACATTGCAGTAAATATGCCTTCATATTATCATGTTTTTTCCTGATTAAACAGAACCAAACCAGCTTTATGTTGCCTGAGTTTATAGACTCATCAAGCCTTCTGCAACATAGATGCAACATCTGAGCTCAACAGTTCTGAGTGAGCGCTTTGCTGTGACTGTTGTCCCTTGTGACTTCTACTGTCAGCAGAACATTCTGTGCCACTATTCCGTCTGTGTATTTTTTGTAAAGATGTGTAACAGTAGTGCAATAATCCCGACAAACCTACACAATATAGATACAAAAGTAGCTCCATCGCTGGGACTCAAATTTGTGATCGTAAACTAATTTTTTGTAGAAGTGGTTGGAATTTGGTGCAGAATAGAACCTGTTTCCTTTTAGTGGAAAAAAGAGAGAACTAAGGTTGGGGGGGGGGGCACACACGGATGTAGATTCAGTCGGTATGGGATGAGAGAGAGAGAAGACAGGACAATGGTAATTTATTACAGGCCTTCAAGCTTTGCCACTGCACGGATCAAGTCCATGAAATCAAATCTTCATCGTAGGCAACTGTGTGAAAACGTTATGTAAGTGCTTAATAGCTCAGTGAGACTTCACCCACAGACATGGAGGTTTGCGTGAATGATCTGCATCTGTATAATTGCTAACCCTTCCAACTTGGACTTGTAGACTCTCGCCTTGAGGCAGAACCAGAGAGAAAAGAAGAACAGGCGTTTCAGGCCTTGAGTTGGCCATCTGTTCCTGTGGACACCCCCCCCCCACACACACACACACACACACACACACAGACGATATGCAGTTGCACCCTATCCCTGCTGACTCTCTCATGTAGTATTTCATTGAGCCTCTTTTACACGCACAGACACAGTGCATCTGGCTGGCCAGTAGGCTGTGTCCCATGGCCATGTGTCTGGACTTCTCTTCAGACGGTCTGAGGTTTCAGGGAGAGAGAAAAATACATGGATGGGTGGGGGGGGGGGGGTGGAGGTAGAGGAGAGGGCTCATATCGATTCATACCCTCTAGCAACGTGCCAAGAAGCTGCTTTCATAATCCTCCCTCCTAAATAATTCATCACTCGCCCTCAAAATTTCATCAGCACCTACATATAGAGAACAATCTCCTCCACAGCAGCATTGTGAATAAGGTGTGTTAATGCAGACAAAGGAGGGGAGGGGGTGTCTCGGCAGTAGATAAGTAAGCAGGTGGGGTGATGATACCCACCTAGCCAAAACCAAGAAAATCAAGCCATTACGCAAGCTGCTGCAGCTGCAACACATGAATCTGAGCACCCACAGACACGACAGCTCGACCAGATCTCTGGCCGCAGGGTGTGAGACAGTGATTTGACACCTCCTCTGATTTATGGAGCAGATTCCACTAATGGCCGTCCAGACCAGCTGGCTACTGTGGTAGGAATTGTTCGGCCATACGGTAGCTTAGCCTCTCACCACTTGTATGTCTAATCAGTGTCCCTTCTATCTTCATCGTCTCAGGGTGGGTCACAGTCGCGTTGCCATTCATGGTCAAACAAATTTTAAATAATCTTTGTGAAATGCCCTTAAACAAAAAAAGAACCTGGTTTTGAAGCGCAATGCTTATTTTCAGCAAAAGATGGCGGGATAAGCTACTTTTACTCGTAGCTGTAGCAAAAAAGAAAAAGGAAAAAAAAAAGGTTGTTTTGGCGTCTGCTACCATCTACAACAAAAACAATGGAGAGAGGTCTTTCAGAATTGTAATTCTCTCGTGCTAGCTAATATTTTACGCATATTGCATGCTGTCTGGAGGCAAAGAAATTTAGTAAAATCTGGGAGGGTACACGTGAAACGACAAATTCTTTACATAAGTGTTTTCTCAAAAAAGTGTTTTGGGTCTTTTCAAATTTTAGCATTTCATCCACTTTTTCAAATGCAACATCCTAAAATGCACATTGAAACAGTTAAGCAAAACACTTCTGTTCAGTATTTGATGAATTACTAAAATACAAAAGCAGGCGAGTGTCGACTCTCCTGTAAACAGTAAACCCTCCAGTGGGCTCCACAGAGGGAAGCAATAAGCCACACATGACAGGCTACTGCTTTTGGAACTGCTTGGTCATGTTAACCCACGTACCACACACGCCTGCCTCCAAAGATCCTGTTAATTCTGTAGTTGGTGCCAGCCGACACTGTCCTTGACCCTTAATATATCACGCCGTCCAAATATGGCAACCCAACGCATCATCACTATGTCCCTAAGAAGTGCCCTTGAAAGTGTTTCACCAGCAAAGTGAGCCATTTGATCTCTTACACTCCCTGCAGTTTAAGTAAAAGTGAGATAAATAGAAGAGGAAGGAAGGACGGATGGAGAATTAAAGGCATGTAAAGGGATTTGTTCTGTCCCAGAATCATGAACACACTCTGGCAGCAAACATCCACTTCTTGTGCCTCCGCCGTCAGAATAACCCACTTATCAGAGGTGGCAAAAGTACACACGTTCAAGTACAAGGTAGCGGTGTTAAAAGAGTACTGTTAAAAGTAGAGGTACTGCTTTACGTAAATGTAAACAAGTACGCTCTTACTTGAAGGTATAAAGTCAGAAGAACCTTTCGTCCGCGTCGTCACTCGTGTTAAGGTTCCATGATCTCCTCACACGTGCAGGGACAACACGCTCTAACCACACTGGACGCAATTTCTCCACGGTGGCGTCTCCCTAACTCCTCTCTGTCCTCCTTTTTAACGAGTGAATATGGCGAGTGTCGTCTTCAAGCTTGTTAACATTTGTCAGATATCTTTTTTTCGAAGTATTCTACCATATAAAGGAAAGCCTCATATGTTTTAGCAAGTGGCAACCAGCGTTGACTTGCATGACTGCAACCAATGTTGAAGAGGGAAAGTAAGTTTTCAAAATGGAAGGAGTTAGAAAGGGAAGATACTTGTGTTAAAATATGGGAAGTGAAAGTAAAAGCTAAGACAAAGGAAGAATCGCTTTCCAATATTGCCTTATTCTAAAAGCTTCACCGTCCAGTTTGGAAGAGAACTGCAGTCCTTATGATTTCCCCTGCCGGCTGTGTATGCATATATTGTACACACACACACACACACACACACACACACACACACACACACAGATACTACCAAATAGTCAGGCAACTGGCTATTATTGCATTTTCAGTCGAGCAGTTGGGTGTTTTACAGCAATTCGGTAAGCAGCTGAACGGACCAGCGGGAGACTTCGACATAAACGCCCATGTGTGGCTCCACGTTCATGAACAGATCTCACTGACTGACAACTCCAAACCTCTGAGGAGTAAACAGCAATGGATTTCACTGCCAGATGTCTCACCAAAAAACGGCTCTCGTAGAAAACATTTTGGATTTGCGCTCACAAATTTGGTTCATGCAGCTCTTTTTTTTTTTCCTTCAGAACTTGGTCGTGTTGATGTTTAGAGGATCATTTCTTTTCACCTTTTTTATCAGCTAAAAAAAAAACCCAAAAAACTTTGACAAAAACAGAAGTACCTTGGCAAAAAAGAATACATCTGAAAATGAAGCAACAAAGACGCTTTAATGCAAGTTTTTATTGACCTTGTTGTTGATTTTATCCTCTTGGAGGGTGATTCACTGCCAATTCTTGCCATGTGCCGTCCCCCGCTACCTCCACTAGACTAAATATAGGTTGTATCCCTGTTTCATGCTGAGCCATCCAGGTGAGCGTTGCAGAAAAGGAAATGAATTCTGTGTGACTCTTTTATATTTGGTTGGTTCTTGCAGCCTTCCAACTGTCCTTGGCTGTCCGTAGTTATCCAGCTGGCTGGAATGCTATGAGACTGCTAAACTGACACTCTGTGAAACTGTCAGATTTACTGGTGGAAAGTGCAGAAATTGACACGGTGAGAAAACGTAGGAGACAAACCAAGACAGAGCTATGATAAGATAACACTTTTTCCTTCTAGCTTTCACCTTCAGTCCGCCTGTGTGTGCAGCTCAGTAGGATGCTGCTGCAGTCATGACGCGACGAGAGCAAGTGCCTCATTTGAGGAAGTCGCTCAGTATATACAATGCTTTAATGTGCGGTATTTGCAAATAGGAAGAAACTATCTCCTTTTAAGTCTCAAAGTTACAATTTATAAGGAAGGTACTTTATCCTCATCGAACAGCGTGAGGTTCTTCCCACACTTTTTGGACATGTAGTGAAATTATTGTGTTGTTTTCTTTTCTAAAATGATCTTGATTGTCTATTTTTGTGTTATTATTTCTGTTTACTGTTCATATACACGATACATATCATTTGCATGTTCGAAATAAAACAATCTGAATGCTCACTTAAGGGGATTTTTCTTTTGTCCTTTAAATAAAAAGAGTGGCTGTGTGAGCAATAACAAATTGCCAAACTGAAAATAACTCGACAAGACATCCCTCCATTTTCATCGATGGATGGAGGGAGACGGCCAAAAACAAGATGTTGCTACGCGCGAAATGCAGATGATCCCTTTTTCAAAAAAAATGTCTGATCCAAAATTGGTTTAAATGAAAACAAGTCTGCTGGAGTGTGATGAAGCCACAGCTTCACCAGTGGCCTGCGTCGGTGCTCGTGGCGTCATCAAAGCTGATTTAGCGGTGGCGGGGAAGTTAGGACAAAATGTGTGCTCCGGTACTCACTTGCGAGCAGGTGAGTGTTAAAAGCACCTGGTCACGCTAAATTGGTTCGTACTTCTTTGTTCTGTACAATAGGTGTGAAAACCCATTATCTGTCTGCATTGTTGCTTGTTCTAAATGGATGGATTCTAAACTGTATGATTACACAAGTGTTTTTGTTCTTCATCAAAGCGAAAATACCAATTTAATTACTCTTCTCATTTTTTTGGAAAAGTTGGCTTCAAGTCACAACTTGGTGCGCAATCCAATTTGGCACTCCGGAGTATGTAGAGTTATTCCTGGTCAATCTTAAAGTTTGGCCGAGTTTATGCAATTGAAATGACAATGTGATATTTGGGCAACTGTTGAGTGGGTTGAAAAATCATCACTGTGCAAATATGGCAAAAAGATTTTTGGTCAAGGAAGATAAAATACCTGTGAAAGGAAAGTTTCAGCTCAGCCTTTTGTAACCCTCAGCCTCCGCCTGAGGAAGACCAGGTTGGGTTGAATTTGTCAGTGAAGTCTTTGGAGCTGTAATCCGTGTGTGCTGATATCCATTCTCTTCAGTCCTGCACCTAAAAATAGGTTTGGATGTGCACACAGCTATTGACTGTACCGTAAGAACCTACCAGAGCACTTGATCTCCTAGACAATGAACCGCGCTCCTATGGAAATGCTCAGCCCACTGCAACATACACAGATGGATGCTTGATAAATATCTTAGATGCACGTGCTAACACATTCATGTACTCTGCCAACTTCATTTTTACACTTGCTCAAGTAATGAAATTTAGGTTAAAGCATTCAAGCGAGTGGGTTTCTCACTCTAGGTTTCAGTAGATTGACCCAAATACTGCAGTCAGAGACTTGACTATATATGGATCGTTCTTTTGTAACACTGCAGTAATACGAATGGAGGCTTGCAGTGTGTGTGTGTGTGTGTGTGTGTGTGTGTTGTATTGTTTCTGGTTCCATCCCCTCAACCACTGCAGAGAAGCAACATCGAGAGATTTAAGACTCTGAACACTTCATGCATGCGTGTCAACTCTTACACAGGCATGTCAGTCCGAGTGTGTTCTCATTTAGCTACTCTTGTGGGGTCTAACGTGGTTTGGTCACCACGTTTAAGTGGCTCTTTGGGGATTAGGATTTGGTTTAAGGGTAGGGATTACAATCATTATAGTTTGGGGTCAGGGTTGGTATAAGGCGACCTATACCACAGGTACACCTTCCTGCATTTAGACACTTCCTGCCATCAGAACTGTTTCACTGAATAGTGGAATAGATTCAAAAAGGATGCTGGAGACGTTCCTCAGAGGTTTTGTTCTGAGGCATTTACTGTTTATGGTTGCTGCAGAGCGCTGTGACGTTTTCCTGCTGAACGCACTGATTAGAAAGCCGGTACAATGTGGTCATAAAGGGATGCACATGGTCCCAAACAATAGCAGGGTAATTTGTGGCATGTATGTGATGCTCCTTTGGCACTAAGGGGTCCAAAGTGTGGCAAGAAAGTACTCCACACACGCACAATGACGCCATTAGCCGCAGCCTGAATTGCTGAGGCAGAATGGATCCATGGTTGTGTGTTTTGTGCTTCCTCATGGACCAAAGGCATTGTTTTCAGGTTATCCATCCATCGTAGTCCCTTTCATGGGATATCGTAGGAACCCCCTAAAGGAATTTCTTTGAGCTTGGTACAAACATCCACTGGGATTCAAGGATGAGCTGAAAAGTTTTTGGTGGACAAAGGTCAATGTCACCTCAAATGTATTTGTCTCAGACTCAACAAACATCCACCTGGAGTCACGGTTGTTTTCGGTGGTTTAAAGGTGACAATCACTGTGACAGACGCAATGGATTGATAGATTGATGTCTCGTTCCTCACCCCCTGTGTGGTCTTCTGGTGTGTCGCATTCAGCAATGTGCTCCTGTAACTTTGGTTCTAAGGAAGCTGGCCTTTCTATCTGCTTGAACTAGTCTGGCCTTTCTTCTCTAAGAGACTGCTGCAAGTCCACGAATACCAAAAATGGCTGTGAATGAAAATCCCAGGAAATTCCCAGAATGAGCCACATTCGAAAGTCACATCAGTGACCGCCAATGCTCAATCTGCTGCCTGATTTAAATGTCAGATCTGAGTTTCTGCATTGTGATTGGCTGATTGGATACACTGTAATCTTTCTTTCAGCTGGGAGGAGAGCAAAGTACTGAACATAGAATCTTTGTGTCCCTGGTGACAGGAAGAACCAAGTCACATTTATTTAACAGGAAACTGAAGGATGACTTACACCTCTCCTCTTGTCCAGACTCATACTACAGCACAAACACAATCCCGGTGAGACGAGTCTTTGAGTTTCGTCCCTATCGCTCTGTGATTTCCTTTCCTTTGCTCTCAGTTTTTTTTTTTTTTTTATCGCAGCACCCAGGAATGAAGTAGTACACTGTGAGAACAGTGGGGTGGGAGAATGCTATAATATAATTCATGCTGCCTGTTGAATTTATGTTCCTTCAACTCAAGAGAAAACTCATCTGAATATTTGTAAGTTGTGCTGCTAATCACATCTAGTGAAGATTTACCGTGTGGAAAATATATTTCTCTCTGTCTCTAAGTATTATAAACGACCCATATGTGCAGAGCAGCTGACACGTCCGTGATGTCACATTTTCTTCCCTTGAAATCGACGTGTTCTCTGTGCCTGCAGCACAGCAGCACCATTTTATCAGCCCAGACTGATAACATACTGCATCAGTGCTCAAGGCCAAGTCACTGTTTGTTGTTGCTTTGTTGGTCCTCTTTTCTCTGAAGAGTTGAAATATTTGCTTGTATGTACTTGCTCATGTGTGGGTGTGTAATTTCTGTTTCTTGGGCAAGATAAGAGAAAAACATGCAAATAATCTTGTGGAGAAATTCAATGATCTCACCAGTATATTCGTATTAATAGCGACGTTGCCCCAAAGCCTGGATGAGTCGTCAGGGAAGGCAGTGCTATGTCATCCTGGAAGCTTTCCAGGGGTATTTTAGTCACAGTGGAGCTCAGCACAAGACACTTGATGGTATCAGCACTTAGGGAGCCCACTAACCGAAAAAAAGCAGCAGACTTTGTTGTTTTTTTAGGCTGCAGATGACTCGTAGGATAGCAGCCATGAGTCAGACCAGCCAGACTGAGTTACTCCATTGTGTAATTTTTAAGCCTGTGCATGGGGTGTTGCCCCCCCCCCCCCTCTAAAAGGGGAGCTCCAATTCATTTTTGTGAGAACTGTATATGCTGGTGGAGCCATATTTAATTCTATCAGCTGTTGTTTCAGCCATGATTTCCTCCAAATGAATACATTTAATGAAAAAAGAGAGAGAGAGAGAGAGAGAGAGAGAGAGAGAGCTTCTTCCACGCTGGCTCATTTGCAGATTTCTCTTATTGAATGCCAGTGTTGAGGAGAGAGGGTGAACAGTTCACAGAGGTCACATCAAGTTAACAACGGTAGCATGATGGCTGACAGCGAAAAATGTTTTCCCCAAGACACAAAGCAGGCTGTCGTCCTACTCACACCCCCACAGTGCCACCCCCATCCAGCCTTGTTATCGCTTTGTTCAGCTCTTGCATCTGCATTGAAAGCCCTCCTTCTATTTTCTTTTATGTCTCCCTCCCTCCCTCCCTCCCTCTCTTGCTGCGCTGGCTGTCTTCTCCTGTCTCCTAGTCAATCTTTCACTCATGCCAGCTCTCTCTATCTCGCCCCTTTCACACGGGTAGACCGTCGACACCGGCTCGTTTTGTCACTCCCTTGTCACCATGGTCTATCTCTCCCAACATCACGCTGAGGAAACTGCAAACCTAACCCTCTATTTTTTCGCTCTTGTGTCTCTATTGTCAGACCCTCGCCCCTTATCTGCCTCCTCTGCGGGTTACTTCACTGATTCTGTCACCTTTCAATGTATCCTGCCTATAGAGGTTACGTCATCTGCAGGCCAGTTGTTTGTGCCGCAGCCTGCCCTGCTCCAGATCTTTTTTGCCCCCCCCCCTTTTTTTGGATGAATATCAAAACTTCATATTGTTCCAATCGTTGTAATTGCAAAATTGATAAAAACCACATAACTGCTTTAAGAAGGGACATGTTTGTTATTGACTCTTTTGCAGCAGGAGGGTCCTCACAACACACACACACACACACACACACACACACACATACTGCCTCCAGACGGTTTGATCTGCAAAAACCTATGTACGTGTATAAAAGTCACATATATGCATGATACATACAAAAAAACCCAAAAAACATACAAGACCAGAAACAAGAGGATTCAAATCAAGTGGAATGAAAACACTACTTCAGATCAGGTACATAGAGAGATGATAAGATGATGTAGTAAAAAATATAGGAACAAAAACACGGTTAGCGGAGTTCGAGGTCCGAGGCGTGGGCCATAGTGACCAAAATCATCTAATGAGAAGACTTTCGAAAGTTGTTTTTAGCCACCGAGAACAAACCAAAGGTTCAGCAGATCGACAGAAGAAGGCTATCTGCTAGTTTAGGGGCTACCACTGCAAAGGCACTGGAATTAAATCAGGAACTAGGGACCGATAAGAGGCCTTGATCAACTGGCACAAGAGGGATTTAACACCTCACGTGGTAGGAAATCAGGAGAGAGGCAAGTCAGCGGAGTAAACAGAGGAAGAACACTCCGTGATGAATGGTTTATTGGGATATGCCAACGCCAGGATTGAATTAATTACATAATGTCTGGGATGCTTTCTCAGTGATAATGTAAAGAGGGACGGCGCGAGAGAGCTGGATCCTGGAGGGAAGGCAGCCAAGAAGAGTAGTAAAGTTGCTGCGCTCTAATGCTCCGATAAGAGCCACCTCCCCGTTGTGTTATTGCAAAGGGCCTCCGAGTGAAAAGCTTTGGCATCAGCAACATTCTCAATGCGCACAAGAAATAGTGGCAGGCTATTGGAGTTAACTGCTGACCTAACTGGCATCGACAGCCCTCGTCCGCCGTGGAATACTGCAGAGAGGTTGTTTTTGTCTTTTTTTTATTTTCGCTATTGAAATTGATTTGTCGTCTATTTTTCAGAAATCACCATCATGACATTTTTTTTACAATCACAATCAAGATTATATGGGAGGGGTGACATTACTTGAGTGTGGATGGCTCGGTTTTTGTATAAATGCAGTGTAAGGCACACACACACACACACACACACACACACACACACACACACACACACACACTCTCTCTCTAAGACAATGCCCTCGTTTCCCGATGAAGCAGCTCACTAGGCTGTCACTGGCTATTGCTAAGTCACTTTATTTCAATCCAGGGGAGCAACCAGCCATTCAGCCTCTCCTCTCAAGCACGCCTGCAGCAAAGTGGGGGCCTGCACCTCAACAGGGTGATAATCTCTGCCACGTAAGAACACCAAGCATAATTGCGGTGCTCTTTGTCGCTTATCAAAGGTTTTCCTAGCTGACATTTTCTTGGTGCGATGTAGAGGACGAGGTAGATTTTGATTTAACTGTTTGAAAGGTCAAAGCCAGGCAGGTTCCACAGTGATTTCACACGCACAGTGCAATACTGCCTATTTAGACAGCTGTCGTTAGATGTATGGCGTCGCATACTGTGTTGAATCAAACCTCTGGAATCTGACTCTGCTTTGTTCATGCTCAACTGAGAAAAGCCGAAGCATTTCTAGAGGTAATATAAACAAAACACGTCACTTCTACTATTCTGAGCAGTATTATTTCTTTCTACAAGGTTATGTGTTGAGTTCAGTGAGCTAAATCAAGACAAAACTCACAGATACACTCAAGACACACACACACACACACACACACACACACACACTTCTGCAGATGGTGCTTGCACCACGAGGGGCTAGGCTACCACTAACATTAAAGTGCTACAAGCTTAAATTTTCAAAGTGTTTCCATTTGTATGACACAAAACAATCATTTTGTTTCTGGGGTTTTTCTGGTATTTCTAAGTGACAAAATTCAAACTCGGGGGTTTCTGTTGGAATCTCCAACCTCCAACTCAGAAATTTGGATTTCGGTGTTCATCTAGAATGCAGCAGAAAGCCCAGAGCTGAAGGTTTTGAGAGTTGGGCCTATTTTAGCCAGCTAGGCAATATCTTGGGTGCTAAAATCTTTTTATTTTCTGTGACCTATCGAGTCGACTGCTCCAATCTGACTCGCTAATACTTTGTGCCTTCAGGCTTGAGGAGTGAGCTGGATCGGAGTCAGACCCAGTCAGAGGAAGAGGAGCCGGTCTTTGCAGAAAGCTTGTCAGGAAAATCAAATGTTAGTTTTGATGGAGGATTTGGGGGGGGGGGGGGGGGGGCGTTTTATGCACCCCTTCACATAACTATGCATAACCCAGTGTGGTAATCTGGGGCTATTGGCTGGGGTTGGCCAGCTAGTTAGTTTTAATGGCAGTGTCATTGCCATGCTCCAGAAGCTTGCATCTATAGGAGGCTAGCAGCTAGCGGTCACTCTTCCTGCCTGGGCTTTGCTGCTTCTGCATAGCTGCATTGCTGATGTCCAGGTGTAGCTCAACGCCATTATAGATCTTCATGGTATTTGTGCTGAATTGATGTATTATAGGCACTCAGTCGTTTTTAAACACTTAAAATATGTGCACCCTAGCGAGCAGTAGCCCTAATGATCTGCTTTGAATATTTTTTTATGATTCCGTTTAGGTATTCAGGGAATGCATTTTTCATGGAACGTCTCTGCCAGTCTACATTAAACTTGAAAAGCTAATTTACAAAATATGGAGAGAAAATGACAGTAGAAAACTGCTAACTGAGGTTTATAATGACAACAAAATCTCTTTAATAATCACCCAGCCACTCAAAAAAAAAAAAAAAAGTTGGCTTCATAGCCACATTTTTATGGAGAGGTAACAATTTATGGTAAAGAAGAAATAAGCTTCTTGTGTGTTTGCAGATGGCATCCCGAGAGGCCTTTATTTATTCGCTCATTCACCCAGCAAGTCACTGAAATAGATTCTACATACACAGTGTATCAAATAGGGAGTGCAGTACATCCTGCTGCAAGCTTTTTTAGACATGTTTGATCTTCACAAGTTGCTGCGAGCTTTAGCTCATGACTCTCACTCAGATATGGGGAGATTAAAGTAGGGAAAGATCGATTTTTTTTCTTTTTTTTTGCATATGTCGTGACAGTTTTACATACTTTCAAGTTGTTTCATGTCATTTTCAAGTATGCTATTGGCAACGTGTCTTGTATTTGATCATCTGGTGACATCAGAGTAGAGGACATGCACCTTTTTTTTTGCGCAGCAGCAGCAGCAGCAGCAGCAGCAGCAGCACATTCGTACATTCTGCTTTTTGTTGTGCAGGCAGGTCCAAACTCCCTCTCACCCACTCACACCCTTCCATCTTTGCTTCCTAGCAGCTCCCCGTCCCATTTGCTCTCATCTTCTTATTTGACCTGCCTCTTATCTGCACGCTCGAAATGAGACAAGGTCTGGGCAGCTCCCTGGCATTACGTGGCCGGAGGGGGCAGACGGAATAGATGGCACGGCTGCGTTTTGGAGGAAGATCTCTGTGGAGAGATAAGGCCAAGCTTTCACCTCCTTGCTCAGAGTCCTCACAGATTTGTGTTTTTTTTTTACTGAAGTGATCTCAAAGAGACGCTGCAGTTTCTTTTTGAGAAAAAGGATTTTCTTAAAGGAGCACAGGGCCTGAGGTCTCACATGTTCAGCACTTCCACGACCCCGGAGGGTCTTTGTATGTGGATGAGTGACTGCGGATCTCTCACGGTCTACAGGTTGCTACACAGAGGAATTCCAACCCTCATCCACAAACTACCCTTTTGCTGCGTCTTAAGGACCTTCACATCTGCTCACACACACTCGTTCATTCTCTGGTGTGTGAAAACAGTTTTTGTGGGCACGGAGATCTAGATATATATTATATTGAAGTCACAAGATATGTGTATAAATCATGGCCATAATATGTATCTAATTCCCACAGTTTGGTTATTTTATATTTCTGCGCAAGTTATAATTTGTGGAATCAAATGTACAAAATTAAGGGAACGAATTATATCTTGTAGCCTCAAGGTACAGATTCTCTCTATGCCCGCCTGAAATAATAAAAACTCTCTCCGTGGCTGCGTAGACTCAAGTTATTCACTGATTACAAGGAAGACTGCAGTCTGCTACATTTCAGGGAGGTTAAGAAAGATCCTTTTATACCCTGAATAGGAAGTTAATGAGTTTCCTTGCATGAAACACGTACTATTATGCCTCTACCTATGCGCATCGCTATAATAGTCAGTGTTTTCTAAGGGTATTGAATTCTTGTAAGCGGACAATGTACATAAATTATTTGGCAGTAAGAAAGCAGTTGTGTCCTCTGCGGTGGAATTTCACGAGGACTGCATTAGATTGAAACTAATCTAATTGAACTGCTTAACGGCCTCATGACCTGGCCCGGTGCTCGGTAAGGAGCACATCATTTTACTTTATGGACTCTCTATCTCCGCAGCAAAACAATGAGATGCAGGCCTGCAAGTGCATCCATTTAGAATATTCGTTTCGTGCATGACTGTGCGATGTCAAATTTATTTATTTATTTTTTTTCCAAAGTAGTGCATTGAAAGTGCACAACAGCTCGGGTAAATATAAGATTAGACAGAGCTGATGAACCATTAACCACCCACTGAGCTCTCAGAGTTCAGGTTTCACTTCTCTAATCCTTCCTGTGATGAGTCAGGGAAAGTCTTGAGTCGGCCGGTTTGCTTTCCAATAAAAAAAAAAAAAAAATCAGAGTTCATTTTCAGCTACAGTGAGAAACACGGAACGTTCGTTAGCGTGTGGAATTAGCTCCTCGCAGTACTGCACCCTTATGGGCTCCAGCAGAGAGGAGCTGCTGAGGTGGGAGCCTCTGTGTCTTCATTGCCCTGAGAAAGAATTTAACAGTCAATTTTTGAATTTTATGGTATTTATGTATGAATAAACAAGCCTTGCTATCAGTTCTCTGCAAAAGTACTTTGTGGTAAATGCTGCACAGTTGAATAGGCTGTTATCACCACACATATTAGCAACATCTCAGCCTGTAGGAGCCCACCATAACCACTAATGACAGTTCTCACGTGGCTGAAGTACGTATTACTTGTACAAATAAGGCAATTAAATGAATACATTTTGCAACAGTAAATGTGGATGTCTAGGTGGATTTGTCAAAGAAGCAGAAACCCAGTGGGGGACCACATTTGCGCACAGCAGATGGCGTTTTTCTTTGCTGGCGACACCGATAATCTATGAGAGCGGTCTGCCGATCTACGGAAGACAGCGATCTGGTTTTGCTAACTTTGCAGAATGCAAACTAAAGGAAAATAGGATTTCTGTCCAGCTCAGCATTAACGTGGAGCTGATGTCCAAGATCCAACCATCACTCGTGGAACTGACGCCCTCTTTTACTATACTGTCGTGGTCATATGGGCGGTTGCTCTCCCTCACCTGGGTTTCATTGACTACCATCTGCTGCTCCATCTGCCTTTCACCTCTCTCCACTGTAGCCTAATGAACACACCATTCTCTGCACGGTCTTTCTTTTGTATTATGTTGAAGGTGTTTAATCCCCCACACACACACATACACACACACACACAAGTTATTTAATGGTGACATGCTTGCAGGTGGTTTATTTGAAGATGTTCCACACATCCAGAATGTTGTTCGGTGGCCTTTTTCACATGCGCAGTGAAGAATTCAGGCGCTTTCAGCTGCAGACCCCAGAGCACTAACCACAGGAGAGCAGTGCTGGTGATCAACATCTCAGAACCCATCTGCCACTTCTGATGACTCGGCCTCTGGGTACACGGGCCAGTGTTTCAGGTTTTCTCGTGTACCTCGCGGATATCCGCTTCAAGACCACCTTGTTCCGTCTGCGTGTCATTGTTTACAGTCCGTACAGCAACTAGAGAGTTTTACAGAGCTGAAGGACGATGAATATGAGCAGATTCTTTCAAAAGTAAGTAAACAGTTTAAAAACAACTATAGCAGCTTTGTTAAATCATCGTGTAGACATTTTTTTGACCTTGCATTTTGGCCACTGCGATCTGCCCCTTTTGCACTCGCCCGCTCCAACGTGATTGGTCAGAACTCCTCAAACAGAAACAGGATGCTTCCTTTTCATGAGATTTTCTCCCTTGCTATCTTGCAATCTATTCATAAAGTTTAGGTGATCTGTGACTAGAAGTTTGAATTCCAATCTACCAATCATGTTTTTGTTTTTTTTAATGAAACTGGGCTGATGATGATCATTTGTGGCTGCGGCATCGCTACTGAGAAGTAGCAGGTTTGACCCAAACCCAAATGTTTTCCTAACCAAGTGTGTTTGGAGGTTAAATCTTACCTGACCTAAACCACTGTGCTGACAGCTGAAGATGCCATAAATTGGGTGAGAAGTCTCAGTTTTGTCATACTGTGTGATGTTAGGCCCCTGACACACTAATCTGGGCCATCCGTCAGCATCCGTGGATTTGTTATTTGTCTCGCACGTTGGCACCAGTCCACCCTCCTCGTTGGCTTTTCCGGATGACTGAGCATTTTGAATCTGCTGAGGAAGTCGGTGAGAGAACTGCTCAGACGAATCTTGGGGAGTTACAGTTTGAGCAGCAAGTAATATGACGTATTATTGTGTATAATTTCTGCCATATATATACATCAACCAACTAATCACGTGAGCATTACAAGATGAATTCAAGAATGGAAGCACTGTCGCATTCTCTTCTTCTATTCCCCCTCGCAGCTCTCGAGACAGCCGGGGAGTTAATATATGTACTAGCACACATATTATGACACATTGCTAACACTTGATGTATGACAATCACTTGCCTCTGAACAAGTCCTTGCTTGCAAAACAACATGCGTAACCATAGTAACAAGACTGCTCCTAATCACTCCCTGTGGATGCATTGGAGAGCCGGCATAGTGGATTAATTTGTACATTTGAGAAAGAAAAAAAAAGTGCAGTGGGAGGGTTTTTTTTTTTTTTTTTTAAATTGCATATGTATGTAAATGTGAGAATGGGGTGGGGGGTGGGAGTGAGTGGCGCCGCGGGCGGGATGAAAGGGGAAAACATTTATTATGGAGATGCTTTGATGTGGACCAGGTGTGAGGAGCCTCAGCCCGGATCCCGCTGCCAAGTAATTGAGCTTCAACTTGGCTTGCCTGTGTCTCGTATTAAAGGTTTACCGCTGTTCCCTTAACCGTTTCCTTGTCAACCCCAGTTTTAAGACCCATAAGACCAGAGTTTTTCCTCTCATTGATGATTTTTGACCAACATCAAAGCATTTTTGATGTTGCCTGCTCAGGTGGTTGTAGACTGAGCTGGTAACCAATACGTTTGTTCTGACCGCCACCCCCCAAGAGGCCACCCTTGTAAGAGACACAGGGTGGCTGCATTACGTGGTTGTGTGTCAGGATGAGAAGTTCCAACTTGGTGTATTACACATTTATAAAACACCAGAATTCCAAACTAAAAATAAATAAATAAATAAAAATTCCATACAGAAAGAAACAGTGTTTTTCAACATTATAAACTTTCATGTGCATTAAAGTTATTTTGGCCTATCTTGTATATATTGTCAAGCAATTAAATGTAAAACCATGCATTATAATCGTAAGATGATTGCTTGAATTGTCATGTCAGAATCTACATATTCAATCATGAGTATGACTGTCAGATTACATTAGTATTTGTAGTATAACAAAAGTAAAAAAAATAGTGTTAAAACAGAAATCCTGCACTGAAATATCTCCCCACACATCATTTCTATTATTTGAGTTAAGCACATGAACTCAGAACAGTGTGTTTGGTGGGAAACCTATTTAGAAATAAATCTATCTATCCATCTAGCGGCTGGTGGGTCAGGAGAAGGTGATGACACAAGGGAATGATGCTTGTTATGATTCTAGCTGAAGCAGCAGTTGAGCCTCTACACCCCACCACCACCTTCACCACATACACACACACACACACACACACACACACACACACACACACACACACACACACAGACACACACACACACAGACACACACACACACACACAGCAGCTCAGCATCTTTCCCCCATTGCCCATGTCCAACCTGACACCACTGTAAGCAGAGAGCTGCTGTTGCAGGTATAATTACCATCACTGTCGAGTATAGGACACACTGCAGACAACGAGGCATCTCCCTCAAATGAAGGTCCCACAGAAGACAATGCTCCCCCCCCCCCATTACAATCTCTACATTATCTCCACTATTTTCTGTTTCACTTCTTCTTTGAGATGTTAAGTCGTTAGCTGGCAGAGTAGAGCGCATAATTCCCATGTGTATCACTGGTAACACTGCCAAAATGTGAGACATTTCCTCTTATTTTTGTGTTTATGCCAAGGAATTGTGTAGTTTTGTATTGTTTGTTATTATAAGCAGGACACAAAGCTGCTGTTGTCCAAAAAATGTTTTAGCACAAAGAACAGACGAGCAAGTTATAAACACCTGTTAATATATCACCTGGAGTTGATATATCATCTACACTTTTACAAGATTGCGGTCTTGATGAAGTGGTTGAGAGGTTATTATGGTTATTTTCTATTCAAATGTTCCTCACAATTCAGAAAAGGGTGAAATTATTCTCCTGAAAAGAATAAATCACACCTCCATACATTTCATGAACTCATCTCCTACCTCCAAGCTAATACGTATGGTAAAGCAACGATACAACATAATAGTTTAGCAAGTTAGCATTACGTTAGCTCACATAACTGGTGACTATTGTGCTAGATCAAAGGTTCCTCTTTTTTGAAGTCCCCTGGAACATTCAATTTCCTAATGTGTACCTGCCTCTACTTCAAAGATGTCATGACATTTTCCCATATTGTTAAACTTGCTAAAAAAAGGACTATAAAGTTGGCCTCTCGTATGAAATATCTGTTATTAACAGCTTTATTTCTTCATTTAGTATCGTTAGCATCTTATATTTCATGAGGAAATGACTGACATGGGTTCTCACGAAGGGGGAATCCACTGTACTGGTGGAGACTGTAACAAAGTTGGCACCACCAGTGGTTAGGCTAGCACCGCTAACATTAATGTAAAACATATTACTGGCCATCTGGAGCAAGGTTGTTTCAATCATCCTTCCATCCATCCATCCCTTTTCTCTACCGCTTATCTGTTAAGGGTTGCAGGGGACCCGGAATCTATTCCAGCTGACATTGGACAAGAGGCGGATCTCAACCTGGACAGGTCGCCAGTCCATCGCAGGGCCATCAGGAGCAATCAGGGGCTTAGTGTCTTGCTCAAGGATACTTTGACGTGGCCACTGGGGAGAGAGGATCGAACCCTTTGGTTACTAGATGCTGACTACCTCTGAGCCATGCCGCCTGTTTCCATCATTTATCCATAACATAATATAACACACCAGAATGCCACAGTAAAATAGAAAACAAGCATACAGAAAGAAAGAGTATAAAAATTTTAATAGCTGTGCTGCTGACATTTTTATTGTATGTGAAAAATAAGAAAGACGGGAGAGGCTCGTGATAACAAGACTGATTACCTCTTTATGTCGTTAATTATGACGTTTCCTCAAGAAAACAGCTGTTATCTTGAAATAATAAGATATCCCTGTTATGCCCTGCTAATGAGTCATTATCCCGTTACTTCATGATAAATCTCATTACCACATGATCATGGGTTAATATATCATATCACAACATAATAGCGCTTGTAAGAAATAAGATAATATCCATCCCCACACAATGATATCAAATATTATAGCACCTCTTATGTATGGCTGGTGGAGACTCACTAAGCTAGCACCATGTTAGCAGTGCTAGCAGCTCGGCCAGCACTGCCAATGTAGCTGTCAGACATATTACTAGTAGTCTGGAGCGAGGTTGTTTCTATCATTTATCCACAATAGCGCAAGATAGGCAGCATATCTGGTGCTATGGGGTTTTATGATTTGTTAATTTTCTTTGATTTACTTATTTATTTCAATTATTAATCATTATTACTGTAGTTTATTGTAGTTTCTTCTCTTTATTGCTCTGTAATATTTCTGCTGCTACTTCTCTGTTTCTGCTGCTGTTACGTACCAATTTCCCCACTGTGGGATGAATAACGAATAACGAATAATGAATAACTTATCTTATCTTATCTTATCAACCCTGGAGGAACAGGACTGACCCCAACTTTCCTCTGGTGCCTAGTTCAGGCTTGTGGTGTGAGATCAAGCCAGAGGACGAGTAGGAGTGGGTCTTTGCTCAATGCGAGTACAAAATAGATGAAGCAATAATTGAATTTTGAGGGAGGATTTTGAGAAGAAAACACAGATTTTTAATTTTTGGTTGTTTGTTGTTGTTGTTGTTGTTGTTGTTGTACCCTGAGATGTAGCTGTGCATCCCTCTATGTAGGGCATAGCCCACTTTGGTAATCATGTCATCAGATCATGATTCTATTACAAAGACACTACATCACATGAGTTAATTTGATTAAATTTAGGAGAAATAAAACTTAAACAAATTACCCCATCAGATTCTTCTGCAATGGTACGGTAGTTGTTAAACAATGACTACAACAACTCCCATGACACTACAAGGTCATAAAATGACACAAGTCCATTGTTAAATACGGCTGAGTGGTTAACAGCTTATGAAGTCGCTTGAATGACAAATATTTAAAGCCCTGCATGTTGTGGCAGAAAATGAAGGTTCACGTTGGTCTCATGAAGGGAATAATACCCTTTATATTTCTATATATCATTTCAGCATTATTGTTTGTGGATGTAATGCAGGGCTATCAGAACAATCTACCAAACGCTGTCATTTTGCTGTGTTACTTTTTTTAAATTTGTGAATCTATTGCATAACCAGTAAACACTTGAAAGACAATTTAAATGGAAGCAGTCCAAGCACGCGTGTTGCTCATGTGTAGTATGTCCTCTAGTGGCATATATGACGTATAGTGAAACCTTTGGTGTATGTGCGTATGACTCACTCATCCACAGGGAAGAATGAATCACTTCTCGTTCAGCCGTTGGCCTCTGATTGCTCCGTCCATATCTGCAGCTAAAACAATAACCCTTCCCCGTTGTTGATCCCTCCCATTGTTAATACGCTTGCCTGAGAATTACACCTCATTCGTTTGACACTTTAATAATAATATCTAAACACTGAAACTGCTTATTTCAACATGTAATCTTAAAATCAGTTTGGCTCTGATAGAATTATTGAAGTTATGACAGAGTGACCGTAGCCGATGTGGGGAAATGAAGAGCTTTTCCCTTCTTTTCTGCTCATGATGAAACACTTTTGCCGCATTGCTTAACAAGGTTATGGATATCTGGAGCCTCCGCTGCACTGCCACAGTGGTTTGAAGCAGGGGCCAAGACAGAAGGGTGTCTTAGGTGACCCCCTCCTCCCCCCTGATGTTTATTTGTTATTGCTGATGTGCTTTTTTTTAATGAGCATCTCATTGATTGATGCCTTTTTCAAACTCCCGAGGGTTGCCTTTTTACATATTCATTTTCTTTCACCCCACATTTAAAACTCGAGTATCAGCCTGAATCTTCAGCATCCTTTGTGTTACGCATGGCCGGAGTTATTCGGCACATAATCAGAGAAATTTTGGATTTACAACTTGCCCCTCAGGATGAAGAGCAGCTGAGTGACGATGACGACTTCTGATTTATTTGAGAATAAAGAAGCAATTTCTTTGTGTAGGAGTGAAAATGGGTGGGAAACCTGGAGCTTGGCAATGCTCCAGCTCTCACCAGGGAGGCCTGCATCTCCAGGAGTGACCTCTGACCCCAGCTTATCAGCCCCGGCTGGCCTACAGCACAGGCCCTGCCTCCCACAATGAATGGAGGTCACCATCCAGGGCATCTGAGAAGAGCCAAGCGGGAATCAGAGTTTCAATATCTCACAAAATGGCAAACACGCACGCACACACACACACACACACACACACACACACACACACACACACACACACACACACACACAATGAAGAGGGGGAGAAAAGAAACATTTACATAGGCCATTGCTCTTCCTGTTACTGATGATTTTCGTGGCTTGCTTTTCTTTTTGAGAGGAAATTAAATTCCAGCTTTAAAAAAAGTGTAGAAAATGTAACATTTAATGTCACACAGGAATTGTTTGCAGGACAAGCTCTAACGCTGGAGGGTTACGTAACATCTCGGTTTCAAGCTTTAGGGAGTGTCGGTCACAAGCATCTTCTGTGATTGAAACCAATTTCCCTCAATCAGTGGAAATGATATTTTTATGCCAGCTTTGCTCTGCTGTTCTCCAACCCTGAAATATCATTGAACTGTTTTGTTTATTTTGGGTTTTTTGGTGACAATCCTTTTAACTGATTCAAATGATTTCCATTGAGTTTATTACCCCCCCCCCTTTACCTCCCATCCCCCATTTCCCTCCACGCCTTGGTTCTCTCTGTTCTACACTGAAATACTTCCAAATACTCAAGTATATGAACATGAATACCACTGTATGAGGTTTCCGCTGACTTGTTTACTTGCACTTTGCTGCTCTCTGAGTGCATCATTACAAATCTCAGGGCTGTTTTTCCCAGGAGTGAAGGCTGTTGTGTACCGCTCGAGCTTGTTTATGCCGACAGTCTCTCCCTCACTCTCTCTCCTATTAATAAAGCCATTGTCCTTAAAATAAGGGAGTTCCACTTTAGAATGTGGGTGCACGGTAGCCTCTTTGGAATGCTGTTCTGCTAACGCACAAGTCCTCAGATAACCACGGTCAACCTTCTTCCTTTGATCCTTAAAGGGAGAGTTCACTCAATGAAGTATTTTCACTCTTACTTCATGCAAGACTGAAGGCCAGTGAGAACGACTCAGTGACGTTTCGGTGCAGGAGGATTGGAATAAATTCCTCTCAACAAGCTCTTACGGACTTTTCTGTGTTATCTCGTCGTTGTGGAAAGACACACTGCCTGTTGTGCTTTGCATGTGTCATTTTTGGCCACTTTAAAAGCATCAGAAACCACATTTTCCCATATTACCGGAAAAAGATCAGACCTTCAAAAAGTCACACACCACCTGGTTAGGCTGAGGAAATTTATCTCTTGAACGCTTTTCCCCTTTTCGGGTCATTCCTCCATGATTTGTTTCGAAGACTGTCTTGCCACAAATTAAGTTTTTCAAAGTCTCCTCTGACTAGATTTTAATTACAGCTAGCAACTAAATAAAGTGCATGTGTCGACAAATATTTTTTATGACTGCAATTGCTCTTTTGCAGGGTATCAAATTAATTATTAAAAATAATTGCCTGACTCCCCTTTGGCTTAACAAAGCTTTGTGTCAGCCCTTTTATTATTATTACTATTACAAGGCATGAAAATATCACAACATGATGAGATGAAGAAAAGGTTAAGAACGAAACGAAAAACGAAGTAATAAAGATCTAATGATAAGAACGAACAGCCATTATCTCTTCAAAAAGACTCAATTGTGCCTTTCGGTCAAGGTAATGAGTTACTCATCTGGTTATAGCAGGTTATTACCTTGTTATTACATGCTATCAAGCTTAGTTATCTCATAACAACAAGATAATAACCAGTTGCCGTGAGCTAATGTCATTAACGATCAAATGCAAGTATCGTCTTTCTCAGCTTCTGTGCTGAAAATGTAGCTCAGCTACTGTACAAACGCGACATGAACGTTTTTGGGGCTGTCCAATATTGAAAATTAAATGTAATCAGGATTATTTTTGACTGGTACAGGAAATGCGATGGGATTTGCAACGTGAGAGGAAGTGTTGGTTTTTACGTCATTATTGTCATTTTCATGGGGAAACCTGTGTTTCAACGGTGATTTTTGCGGGGATCTTGAGCAAAGAGATATGTTTACTGAAGTCTGTAGAACATGATTTTGTTGAAAGGACACCTCTGCAGTATAGCAGTTTAATTTTTTTTTTTTTTTTTTTTTGGGACACACAACAAATTCCGAGAGTTGAAAACCGCAGCAGGTCATTTTGTGAATTTGATTAAATTTTGATTAACTGCGCCTCCGTAAATTGTTCCCAGAACCCCTCGATGACCTCCAGCTCAATTAACGCAGGTTTAACTGATCGAGGACAAACTGGACAAATGATGACATCGCTGATGCACAGACCGGCTCGTTAACTGTGAACTTTACTCAATGCAATATTCCCAGATCATGTGTTTCATAAGAGCAAGCAAATTGTAAACATTTGAAATGGTAGAACAGACTGCTTACACCAACACTGAGAGAGACTTTTCCAGCTCCGGTGCCATGACATCGTCCACGGTGCATGATATCATCCTGCAAGGATTTTAAGACAAAAACAACCCCCCCCCCTTTTTTTTTTTTTTTTTTAAATTTAGCGATAGCACTACTGCTATTCTGATGTAGCCTATTCCTCTACTTATGGCACATCAACAAACCAATTAATTGATTGTCTCTGACTTCAAATTAGCAATAAGCTTCTTTTTTTTTTAATCTTTTTTTTTTTGCTTGTTTTTCTTTCATCCACTATTTTCACTTATACAGACAATATGGAGACTGAAAAACAGATATCATGTACGCCTTTGAACATTCAAAAATAACATCCACTTTGAAGTGTCATCATAACAAGATACATGAATTATACAGTTGTTGTTGTTTTTTTTTTCATAGTTGCAGCTTCGCTATTCAAGCCATTACAGCTCGCAGGCCTTGCATCGTCACACACATACGCGCGCGCACACACACACACGCGCGCGCGCGCACGCACACACATCCAGTGTTCCAGTAGAAAAGAGGTGGTCCTTGCAAATGCAATTCAAGAAACAAGATACATTCCAAATGTGGCTTCATTGTGGAGCTCCTCAGACACTGATTTAAAGTAAAGCTTTAATTCCACAACAGGAGGAAATATCACTTGATGCAAAAATCAACATTAAATTAAAATGTCTTTGGTGACGTCTTCACAGTTTGGAGCGAGTCAGTAGTGATTTGCTCAAGTCCTTCGCTTCGCCGGCCGTTCTGACTCGTTCGTACCCGAGCACGGACATGGAATGGTGGCAGTAGTCCTCCACTTGTTTGATCTGTTGGATGCTGAGCACTGTTCTCCACGCGCTCGCAGCTTGTGTGGCGTTTCTGGACGAGACTATGAATGGCTTAGAGGAGGAACTGGAGCCGCTGGTCATGTTCAACGCAAACGACTCGATGTCGTGGTTGGTGGTCAGGTTGGCAAAGCGATAGATGTTGCGTAAGGTTTTAACCGGGTTCTCAACCAGGTCCTCGTACCGTACGGCCATGTATTTCCCCTTCAGCCAGCTGGGTGGGTTTAAGGCGGTCCTTAAAGTCCTGGAGGTGCGGTCACAGATCACCTCCATGGCTCCTATGGAGTGGTAGTCTGAGCCATCTTTCTTGTTCACTTTGTGACCAGGATCCACGAAAGGTATCCGGCGAAGTTTAGGGTCCCTGCTGCGGACCACCTGTAAATTCTCCCTTATCAGGCCATGTCTTGATTTGATCCTGGAGTTGGCCACTGCCCGTGGATCTCTCACCAGGTGAATCACCTTCAAATCCAGGGATGGGTCCTCCATCAGTGGGGCCAGGACGTTAACATCCAAAATGCGTACCCCTTTAATGACTATGGTGTTATATTTGAGGCACTCCTCCTCCAACAGTCTAAGGCTCTGAGGGGGACACTTTTTACACACCTTATCATCCACCATCCCCACCACCTCTTTCCTATAGGCCGAGCAGAGGGGATAGGAGCACACGACTTTATTGAGGGTGGCTCCAAATAGTCCCAAGGAGGTGAAATTCTTCCCCCCGGGGCTGTTGTAAAGT
Organism: Aulostomus chinensis; assembly: GCF_037954235.1. Lineage (NCBI taxonomy): Eukaryota > Metazoa > Chordata > Actinopteri > Syngnathiformes > Aulostomidae > Aulostomus > Aulostomus chinensis. Next base: position 8,111,396 of record NC_141340.1, on the reverse strand, counting down.
TGAAAAACAGACAAATCACAGCGGTATAAGGAGCTGAGCATGTCCCTGGCTGCTCCTTGTAAAGAAACCGCGTCACCCGGATACAGTTTCTGCCAGATATGCCACATCGGCTCGTACAAGAAGAACACTTCAGGATTTTGGTTGAACAGCTCCCCGAAAAAGGACGAGCCAGACCTCCAGGTGGTCAGAACATAGATAAGCTGTCTCTTTTTGGCCAGAGAAGGCCTGTAGAGGAAGCGAATATCAGATCTACCCTGATAAGTGGTGCTTCTCATCTGATGGTTACACTGCTGTGGCTCTTTAGTCCATTTATAATTCGCCAAGTTCAGCATAGTGAGCACCAGCAGCAAGAAATAGGCCATAAATAACACGATCCTCTTCCTGCGGAGGACTTTCATCACGATTCCAGGCTGTGCTATTATCTTGGTATGATTCCTGTAGGTTTTAAGCTTCCTCCCAAACCCAGCATCCTTCTCCCAAGGCGCTGTCAACTTCAGTGGTTGATGATATTGTTTGCCTCTCATCTGTGCCCTGGAGAGTGGCTCTCACCACTGGCTAGAAATGTTCTTTAATGTTCCTTACATTGACAGTGCAATACGCTCGTGCAGACCGGGAATTCGGATGCCCAGTTCGGTTATATGGTCATTCAATATCCACAACACGATTTTCACTGCACTGCGCAACGTTCTTCACTGGAGCGACGGAGGAGAGGAGCGTTGAAACTGTCCATAGCGAGCGTGGCGGTGATTCAGAGGGTGGCCCGTCTTGAAAACAACCAGAAAGAATCCTACATCACGGGAACAGACGCCCTGTTTGCCCATATTCAGCGACTGCTCCCCTGCGCAGTTATCTGATGCATCCCCACGGAGCGCTAAGATTCAAGACGCAACACACACACACATACACACACACTCACCACACACATGCATACACACACACACCACACACCATCAAAGAGTCACGATGGCGCGCGCCGGTTGCGCTTCAGCTCAATCCACATAACGGGAGCCATGAACCGCCAGTATCCACAGTAACGGCGTCTCGCTCGCGAAAAAAAGGGGGCCCCGTTCTTCCTGTTCTCCTGCTCTTCTCACTAATACAAACTGGACCGATTCAATCAGAAAACAAGAGCAGCGGACCCGCCTACAGAGGAAGCGGATTGGTCCGCGTTATGGCGTCAAACGTCACCGAGCTGCGTCATTGGACGTGCTGCGCGCCCGTCTCCTCCTCGCCGCCTGGGCTCGGGCTCCCTCAGTTTGCAGCAATGGTAGATTGGCGGGGAAGATTGTGTTATGTTTGACAGAGGTCTTAAAATACAGCCGAGATGAGCAGCACGCACCGATTTAGGACAAAATATCGGAGAAATTCCTCCCGTTTGTACCACCGTCCCCTCATGCAGCGATCAAGTTGAACATGTAATTCATGAAGGTGTCATGAGAGATCTGTGAGAAGAAAAGAAAAACAGGCGCATCCCGTGATAGACAGGGGGGAAATCCAATTATCACTTGTAAAAATATATTAGATGATCAATACAGCAAATAAAAAGCTTTAAACCTTGGTGATGAAGGAAATAGAGAAGGGAGATCTGCTGCTCCTGCTGCTGCTCATGAAGCTCCATCGGGTAGAGTCAGCAAACGTGGCCTCCTCCAGTGGAATCAGCTGAAATGTGACATTTGACAGCTGCTGTGCAGGAACCGGTGGGAAAGCCGGGGGAGGCCTTGCGTTTGAACCGAGGGTGCACACACGCTCCGCAGATGAAAAAAAACCGAAATCATCGTCATTTCCTCAGAGGCTTGACAGTTTGGAGGATTACAGCCCAGCAGAAGGGTTGAGAGAAGGTTGCTGCTCGTCTCTGACCTCCGCTGATAAATCTATAGAAGCTGCAAATATACACACCGGGATGGAAAAGCGTTGTATGTTTTGTGGGTTTTTCCCCCCCTCCTTTAAAAAAAAAAAGAAGATCTTTAATGCAATGTAGTAACGTCTGTATGGGGTCAATTTGGTGTCAATAGACTGTTCATGGCTGTATATTCGCGCTTGAACTCTTTTCCTTTTTTTTGGAAAACAATTTTAAAAAATAACTTTCAGAATTCTTTTAGATTTCAAAGCAGATATATCTCTAAATAAAAGTGTACAAAATCTCTGATTTGTCACTAATTTTTTTTTTTTAAACTGATGTTCATTCGTGGCGCTGATGCAGCACGGAAACGCAAAGGCTTGGCGCAGACTGCCCTCTGCTGGAGTCTGATGGCGCCTTCAACCTGAACCGTCGCTTCTTTTTGTCCCTTAAAAATTACAGACGTGCATAAACGCATTTACGTGCCGTATAAACTACAAGTTACAGACTCTTAGGACCACTTGGAAAAGCCTTTGGACCAATAGAGCTGGCGGTGTCCCCATCAATATTAGTTAAACGTTCGTGGAGTACATCCAAACAGCAGATGCAGTACTTTTACTCCTTGGCTTTATTTCCTTTGTATAATGATCTACAACCATTTATTTCATTAACAAGTATAATTGTTACCACACGTGAATGCAGACTGATTGATCTTTCTCATTTTTCCTGTGAATTTTTTTTTATGGGAGATATAATTGGATAAATCACATTTGCTATGTACGCAATGATTTTCTTTACGCATTTTGTATATAGAGGAAAGTCACCTTTGACCTTTAGTCTAAAAAAAAAAAACCTCGCACAGATCGAAGCCATTTGGGTTCATTTTCAATGATTTTATAAAAGTTAATTTCTTTCAGCCTGATGGGAGCGCAAATGTAGATCGTGTTGCAGTGAATGTTTCTGAGCCAAGTGCATGCGCGTGGTTCTATTTACAGTCTTGCATTTATTTTTATACCACTGGCTGTTGTTTTGGGAGTAATACTGCATCAGTGAGTGCGTATTCACCCACTTTATACTTGTAATTTAGCGATGGCGAACGTCACATGTGGAGCAGGTCTGTATGTTGGACTGATTTTAAGAACATCTCAGATGTTTGTGATGAAGATGGTGACGTGTAGACTGAAAATCAACATGCCTGCATTGTTCACGTGCAGCGGTTCTTGTAGCAAAAACATGAAATGCATGGAAGAGAAGTTCCAAACTGTTATATAACACAATTATATGACATTTATTTTGTTTTGCATGTATGTATATTATGAAGCAGGAATGTATTATGTAACCCTCCCCCCCCCCCCCCCACACACACATGTTCCAGATCTCATTCATTCTTAATGCAGAAAATTTCACCCACTGATGTCGAGACACATCAGTTTCATGGGAATGTTTACATTACTGCAGGAAAACGCCCCCCCCCCTCACTCACTCACTCTCTCTCTCACACACACACACACACACACACACACACACACTCCCCCCTGCACAGACCACACGCCATAGCTCTTGTTTTCGCCCTTTGTTGTAGAATATATTTAATAATTCTGCAACGTTCATTAATATCTTGATATTTTCGTGTCTACTGAACGCTTCTTTATTAGCATGACGGTAAACACACTTTTCTTTTCTTTTTCTCAGTTTGCAGGATCAAGACCGAACACATCTCCGCCAATCTTCAGTACAAAGCTGCACAGAACGGCGCTGTTACGTAATGATGACAGGCTTTGCGCCTGCGGAATGATCGGGCAGGTGGAGGAGGAGACATGCGCAGTAGGAGCTTCGATCGTCAGCAGCAGCAGCATCAGGACCAGAAAAGATCCTCAAGGCTCCTCGGCAGCCGACGCGAGGAGATGTAAACATCGTGACCGCTTCTTTTTGTCGGATTTACCTCCGCTCGCCTGTTTAAAGGAGAGATAAGAACCAAAGAATGTGCTGTTTCTTGCACCTAAAAGGTCGCGCAGATAACATGCGCTGAATAAAAATCAGTGTCCTGACGACGCCTCATCTGCGCTGCGACGGATAAAGACAGATTCCAGCGATGCCATCCTATATGACGGACTTTCTGGTGTAATGGTCTCGGGTTTCTAGTGGGATGCACGTCAGTGTTTGGCCGTACTCGCTCTCCGTCGTAATGGCAGCTCTGTACCAGGGCACCGACGCCTCCTCTCCGGATAAATTTCTGGCCCTGAAAGACGTGAGAGAGGTGAAGGAGGAAACAACGCTGGATGAGAAGCTCTTCCTGCTGGCTTGCGAGAAAGGTTGGCTTTTTTTTCTTTAAAATTAATCCATCTCAGCATTATTAGCTTTAAAGGGACGTAGGAAGGAGCGCGTTATGTCTCAGGTGACAGCAGCGGGAGCATTTTTTTTTTTCCAGTCAATGCTTCCAACATCTGCTTGCATGCTGCTGCCATCTGTGGATACCCCCCCCCCCCCCCCCCCAGATACACTAGATGCCTTCTTTCAACACCTCAAATAAATACTGGACATTGGGAGGAGAATGTTTCATTGATAAATAAGTGAAATAAAAGGTCGTATGGACAGACGTAGTCGCTGTATAGGCTTGTAAGTGCTGCTGTGACCATATAAAGTCTCTCTGAACATGGCTCTGAAGCAGGTCTTGTCCTTGGAGGGAGATGTTATTGTTCAAAGTTAAGAGGAGCGCTGGAGCGGAGCCAGTTCTGTAGGAGCCTCAGGACTCTGTGTTAGATAATACAAGGAATGCACTACATCGTGGGTATCAGCTGATATTTGCCTTTTTGGCACGACGGGCGATTTCTATCTGTTGTTCCAGAAGTTTGGATGGTTGATTTAGATGCATTTCGCACAGAAAATTTAAAGATTAAAAGACTTTCATCTGGAAGGGTTACTTTTTATGACGTTTGGCGCAGAGAAAGGATCTGGGATTTGGGATATGGAAATCAGTTGCCAATTTCAGACATCAGAACCAAGGTGCGGATCCGTGTACTTCTTTTACAGACTTTTTTTCTTTGTAAATGTGTATCAGGTGACTACTACATGGTGAAGAAACTGCTGGAGGAGAACCGACACGGCGAGCTCAACATCAACTCTGTCGACGTTTTGGGCCGTGATGCCGTCACCATCGCCATCGAGAACGAGAATCTAGACATCCTGCAGCTACTCCTGGAGCATGGGTGCCAGGTAGCGCGAACACACACTCGGGACAAAACAATATGTACGGAAATCTGCACTAGTTTTTGTTTTAAGTCTAAATTATTTGCGTGTGTTTAGGCGACCGATGCCTTGCTGGTGGCCATAGACTCGGAGGTGGTGGGAGCGGTGGACATCCTCCTCAACCACAGGCCCAGACGATCCTCCAAGCCTTCCATAGCTGTTAGTTTCCTCTAAAAAAATGGCTCTTCTAAGAAAAAAAACCCACTCGCTCATCGACTGTAGCATAATCTTACTTGTCATTTCCAGAAACTGATGCAGAGAATCCAGAACCCGGAGTACTCCACCACCATGGACGTGGCTCCGGTCATTCTCGCAGCCCACAGGAACAACTACGAGATCCTGACTATGCTGCTGAAACAGGACATCTCGCTGCCCCGTCCGCACGCCGTCGGCTGTGAGTGCACGCTCTGCAACGCCAAGAACAAGAAAGACAGTTTACGGCACTCAAGGTACACTCTGAGAACAAGACTTCAGAATATGTAGTAATAGAAAAATCTTGGCTGCAGCAAGCTCCCATTAATCTAAACCAGAGCCGCCGAATTAACTCTGGATGGGCTTCATCACTTTGTTATTTCTACTTGAGGTGAGGAAGGTGTGGGTCTCTGCTCTGGTATGTTGAAGTTTCAAAACAGCTATGAATCAGCTGGCGATGTCAGCTCAAGTGTTGTTTTGATGATAGCATCAGGTTAAAAATGGCACCTGGAGCACCTGGACAGAAATGATTTATCATCACATACATCCACTTTTTAGGAATGCTCTTCTCCAGGTATTTACAGTACTGCAAGTGTGTACTCCTGATCCCACGCAGGACTCCGACTGTAGACGGCTTGCCTCGACGGTTTATTTCTAAGATGTAATCAGTGGTTTAAAGATTCGTTTTTAAAACTCTGATCTCTAATTGAAGGGACTTAAACCTTGAGATGCAGAAAAAAAAAAACGTTGGATTTTCTTAAATCTCCTAAAAGTTCTGAAAATCTTGATGGCGCATTTGTAGGCTGAAGAAACATGAACTAAAAAAACAAAACAAAAAAGCTTGGGCGTTTAACTTCTATGTGAAGTGACTTGTCTTTGCCCTTATACGTATTACATTAAAAAAAAAAATCAGTTAGTAACAACTTAAATGGATGTCACATCTGGTTTTAAAGTGACAAGAACTGAACGTTGCTTTGGGTCTTAAAGGGTTAAACATGTATACATGTGCATGCGTATATATGTCCAAGTTTGTAATTGAATCGTTTTGTTTACCTCCGAAATGTTTATTGTTTTTTTCTGGATCTTTTATTACTCCACTTAGTTCATTTTGTCTACTTTTTATTGTGATTATTAAAACTTTATATGGTTTCCTTTCAAAGCGAACGTTGCTTTTTTTTAAATTATTCTTAAAAGAAACAGCAGGCTTTGTGTTCGTTTCTCCGCTTCCCTTGTTTTAATCATCTGATTCATCCTTCCTCCTCACTTTCATCTTCCCTTTTGTTTTTGTGCCATCACTATCATGACCCCCCCCCCCCACGGTTCCAGGTTCCGCCTGGATATCTACCGCTGCCTGGCCAGCCCCTCTCTGATCATGCTGACGGAGGAAGACCCCATCCTCAGAGCCTTCGAGCTGAGTGCAGACCTCAAGGAGCTCAGTCTGGTTGAGGTGGAGTTCAGGTACGGAGATGGCCTGCTAAAGCACAATGTCACATGCACATAAACTCGTGCACTTTCACGCGTATGGTTTTATTGTAAAACACCTTCCTTTTAATTGTTTGACAGTCAGCTTTCATGTGGTCTGCATCTAATTTTTCGCACTCCAGGAACGACTATGAGGAGTTGGCTAAGCAGTGTAAGATGTTCGCCAAAGACCTGCTGGCTCAGGCCCGAAACTCTCGGGAGCTCGAAGTTATTCTCAACCACACGTCCAGCGAAGATCCTGTCGACAAGAGAGGTTTACTGGAGGAGCGCATGAACCTCAGCCGGCTTAAACTCGCCATCAAGTACAACCAAAAAGAGGTCAGAAAGCAGTCTGCAGCTTTTGTTTTAGTTTTCAAATTACACGTTGGCCACAAAGTCTTATTTCTCATTTTCTGCACTTTATGACTGACAAGACCAGCGTCAGCAGTCAGAAAATATGAGTTAGCCAGGATGCATACTTCCTCCAGGCAACAGCAGTCAAAGATGAGCTAGAATTGAATTTTTGAAGCTACCGGGCAATTTACAGCTAGTAAATTACATCTGGTTCAGTGTGCAAAGGTTGACTCATGTATCATACGCAGTGAAGTGGTTCTTACTAGAAGCTTCTCCAGTTGATCCTGGAACAATCCCAGTTTCTAAATAGGCCAGTGATGCACCTGCAGTGATGTCGTATTTACGTAACATTAAAATCATTTTTGTGGCTAAAATAATGGCTTTAAAACAGTTTTTTGCAGACCACATGCACAATATGCAATAAAATACAAGATTAATACACACATTCTCTATTTTGTCTACCTTGTCAATTTTCCTAACACCTTTCAAAACTAATGTCACAACGTAGTGCAGCGCTAGAGGGCAGTCCTCTGCCAAAGCGAATTCTCAACCAAATGTAATATGGAAAAAAAAAGCAGTTTTTTGCTATGCTAAAATGGATTTGAACTAAAATTTTCTTCGTTCTTCCTTGACCAGGACTACAACTCTCCACCAAGTTTGGTGAAATTCTGCCAGTTTGTTTTTGCATCACCCCACTTAAAAAGAGATAAACACCAACAAAAAAGTCCCGTCTCCTGCAGAGGTAATGCTGCAGAGCAGTGTCTGCCGGCCGTCCCAGAGAGGGTACTATGTTCAAGGAATGAAAAGTCTGCAACCAGCAAAATCTCCTCAGTTTAAAACTATTCTATGAGCTCATGAAGGGTTATTTGAGTTGGTAATTCAACCCATTATTTATGTCAGAATCCCTCCCTGGTGATAGTCTTCCTTTTTTCCTTTTCAGTTTGTGGCTCAATCCAACTGTCAACAGTTCCTCAACACCGTCTGGTTTGGCGAGACAGCCAGCTACCGGCGTAAACACACCTGCCTCAAGATGGCTACGGTGCTGAGCGTCGCAATGCTCTGGCCTCTGCTTTCCGTCTGCTATCTGCTGGTACCGCGTTCCCGCGTTGGCCAGATCATCCACACGCCCTTTGTCAAGTTCATCATCCACAGCGCCTCTTACTTCACCTTCCTGCTCCTGCTGAATCTCTACTCTCTGGTCTACAACGAAGGCAAGAAAAACACCATGGGCCCTGCTCTGGAGATGATCGATTACCTGCTCATCCTCTGGATCATAGGTCAGCTCGGCTCCGCTTTCACGCTCAGAATAACATGTTTGTATGTGTGGCAGTCTGTAGTGACGCTGTAACTGTATAACTGACAATCTTCTATGAAAGCTAATATAGGAAAACAATTTAATCATGACCCATAATTTAATAGCACAACATTACACAGTGGAGTGTAAATGAGACTTTTGTGGAATGGGGGCCTGGTTGAAGTCCAGTATCTTGTATCCACAATCCCATCAGGCAGAATATGACAAACAGCTGTTTCTTTGCTAAATGACAGGCAGTCTGCTTAGACTAGATTAAATCTGGCAGGTCTGCTTCCACCTGAGAGCTGTAGAAAGAAACTGCAGCTTCTCGGGTCTCCTTACGTGACGCACACACTGACACACTCACACATTTTCTTATTCAGTCACTTAAAAGTAGGCTCCAATTAACAGGAATCAAATTGACTGACATTTGATTTTGATAATTAAAACATGACTTGGAGTTAACAGTGATAAAATGAGTCAAATGTGACAAATTTTTATGACTTTTAATCAGAAGACTGAAACGAATTCAAGCAAGCTCTCCCCCAAAAATACAGAAGAGACACATGAAGGGCGTTGTCACACTGACCTCGTTTAGTTTGTTTGAATCGAACTCTGGTCCGGTTAATCTCCTGGTGTGGTTCTTTAGGGCGTGTACAAATCCAGCATTTGAACTCAGATCAAAACAACCAGACCAAAACCTCCTTGAAGAGGTGGCACGGAGCCCAACTATTCATCATCTGATCTGGACCAGAGAAAACCAGCGAAAGTTGTGAAAACACCTTAAGGCTATCGGCAAAGAAATTAATGAGCTATTTCATCGACCAAGGCTTGACTTTAGTCCTTTCTTTTTGTCTTCCTGGACTAAGATGAAACTACAATGCACAGTTTTTGAGTCACATAAAGCTTGACTACTCCACTGGCCTTCACATTCCCGTGCTCGTCAGTGTGTTTGGTTGTTCTGCTGAGGGAGAGGATGGGGAAACCTGATCAATTTCATTCATTGTGGTGAAAACATCACATCCTGTGTCCACTAGTTGGTGCTAGAGAACACACACTTACTCTACAAAATATCGCCGTATGTCACATGAAAACATCCCAGTGTGATTTTGATGTTAAACAAACGTTTGTTACATCAGACTTATTTCCTGTAACCACCAGGTGGCACGATGACTTACATTCAGCTGGTCGGTGTCTTCAGGCAGGGACTCCCATCAAATGTGTTTGAAAGTTGGAAAAAGATACAAATGGGGGTTCAGTCACAACAGTTTCCTGTTCTATGTTGAATTATCAAAATTGGCCGTATAGCCACGGAGAAACCGTGGGGGGAAAAAAATTTGCTGGTGCGTTTTTGGATAAATTTGAATTTTGAGAAGGATCTGGTTGATACACTAGAAGTACATCAAGGTATTGAAAAAAACAAAAACAAAACATGCTGTGTCCTTTCTGCCCTAAAATTGAAGGGTTTCTTCTTTGCCCATTCCAGCCTCGTATTTTTGCATAATCCTGCTGTCAGACAAATGAAAGAATGACCTCATGTGTAGATATTTAAAAAAAGAAAACCATGATGATGAAGAAAAAGACACTGACTCCGGCCTGAGACTGTATATTGTCAGACGAGGCTCGGTATTGACTGAGAATGTTTCTGTGTGAGGGAGAGAGAAAAAAACCCTCTCTGCCAAGAAACCATTAGCATGATTATTCCATGGCTGTAATGGCTTTGTCTTCTCAGCACAGATTTCCATCTCTTGGTTGCAACATCCTGTGCTTCCTCTACACACTCATACACACATGCACACGCACACGCACACACACACACACACACGCACACACACACACACACACACACACACACAGCTCTCTCATCAGTCCAGATTTCATTGCTTTCATCGGCAGTTTGATGAAATAACACGCTGTAACTGCATCTGACAGGATATAAAACTATGTAGAGGAAATTGACTCCTATTAGTATTGCCAATATAGTTGCAGTGTGATTTGCTGTGGAGAAACGAGCATCAGACGCAAGCGTAATGGGCCAATTTAGCCCACCAGAGGGCTAAATATTCCTTAGGATATCAGTCTGTTTCCATCAGGACGCCTCATTGCAATCTAGATTGACTGCAAGATGTGGTGCAGATTTCATCCTCTGGGATTTCTGCAGCATCAGTTCTTACAACCAACTGGAGCTATTTAAGTTCACACATGTGCGATATGTCCACAGATGGATCTCACAAGTCAAACATTTCATTTCTTATGCCTTCTATTTTTCCCTCTGTCTCCCGCTCTCCTCCCTCACACTCATCTTTCCCCTGCTCTCTCCATCGTTCTTCTCCCTTGAGCCAGCTCTTCACATTAATGGGGAAATCAGATGCTGAGAGTGTGTCTGCGTGTGCGGAGTAACATGTATGCATGTGTGTGTGTGTGTGTGTGTGTGTGTGTGTGTGTGTGTGTCTCAATGAACTGCTGGCTGTCTGTGGTTGTGTGCACTTTGATTTCTGTATTTGCACTTAAATGTGATCTTTCCATTATAAAAAAAACCACACTCCCACGAACCAGACAAAACAAAGTGAATATTAGTTCTTCAACTCAAAGGCACTGCTGTAACCATGGAAACCTTCAGGTTCAATCTGACATTACTCTGAGTCACAGTGACTTGACGTAAAAAAAAAAAAAAAAAAGGGACCAAATTACATAACTGCTATTGTACCCTTTAGAAATTTTGAAATAATTCCGCAGAAACTGGGCGTTATTCAACACCACACACCTCCCTAAGTTTCCCTGGAATCCCTTCTTGAGATAAATTATGACTGAATCTGGAAGTGGTTTTAAAACACTTTTTTTCCCCTAAGGTGATGTGTGTATATATGCACGTAGTGATTCCCCCTCTCCTGCAGGGATGGTGTGGTCGGACGTGAAGCGCCTCTGGTATGAGGGGCTGGAAGACTTTCTGGAAGAGTCCAGGAACCAGCTGAGCTTTGTGATGAATTCCCTTTATCTTGCCACCTTTGCTCTTAAGATAGTCGCTCATAGCAAGGTAACCACTGTGTTCCCTCACTGTAGATTGGAGTCACCAGCGGCATGATTGGAATTTACTTAATAACTCTTACTTTGTTAAATTGAAGGCTAACAGCACCAAAGAAATATGCAATAAATATTAAAAAGGTTTGAAGTGATACTCCATCTAAAAATTGTATTTTGACTACTAATGCTCATAAATGTCTAGAGCAAACAAGACATTTTTTTCCCTCCTGTTTGGCGTCACTGAGACTCCAGAACGCAAAAAAGCCATAGTTAGCTTGAAGCTAATGTTGACTGATAGCTAACAACAGCTAAGGTACACAAAAAAAACAACAACAACATCAACCCAATAAATGTAGAACAATAAGTAAACAAACACTTTCATTTGAGTCAAAGACAAACTATAAAACTTGTATCTAAAGGATTGTCAGTCAAAAAAACGCAGACAGCGCAAGCGAGTTTGTTCAGCTTCCAGCTGGTTGCTCTCGGGGCTAATATGAGTTAGCATCAAACCAAAAGCAGTTTTTTAATCTCAAATGTTTGTGGATTACTGAGCATACAGCTGGATAACACTGATGATGCTCTTGAGAGTTTTATTAGTGGATACTTTTAAGGACCTTTTGTTGTTTCTCTGTTACTATAGCTGTTGTTAGCCAACAGTTACCATTAGCTTCAAGCTAAATATAAAGCTTTTTCTCTTTTCCGTCACAAAATGTAATACAGAAGGGGAAAAAAGATCTTTTTAAAGTCTTTAGGTGAGTACTGGGAAGGCAAAATACTTTTTATGGGTATAATATGGCTTTAAAAATAGAGCCCATGTACTTGTAGAAAAGGACAAAAGCGTAAAGCAAGTAAGCGTTTGTCTGTTTTGCAGTTCAAGAATGTTGAAACAGAGAGGAAGGACTGGGATGCCTTCCACCCCATCCTGGTGGCCGAGGGCTTGTTTGCTTTTGCCAACGTTCTCAGCTATTTGCGACTCTTCTTCATGTACACCACCAGCTCCATACTGGGACCACTACAGGTAGGAGAGCAATGGAGATGGATATATTTTGTAGCTCTGAGATCAAAGTTTTTGTTGCATGGGAGCCAAACTTATTAACTGTGGGAGTTTGAGCTGTATCTGTGGACTTGAGAGAAATATTCTTATGTAACTTTTTTTTTTTTCATACCGTTCCACATCCACCACCCACTGTCTTCCTCTCTCAGCGAAGTGTGAACGTTTAAGGACAAACACGAAAACATCACACCAGCTGTGCCATGCAGCATCATAGCCACAAGCACAAGCATTACATTGAAGCACCGTGAGCTGAGGCGGTAGATGGAAGTGTTCTGCAGTAACATAATACGCTCATAATAAACATCGTTAAGCGTAGTCGCCATATGGACAGCTGCGCCGCGATGACGCTTTTAATCACCGACATTTTTACAGCGTTAAACAATGGTAATTTCTCATTCTAAATTTGGTTTAGAGGAGGTGGACTTTGTCTGCACACACGGGATTGATTAATCAGGTCTGAACACCAAATTTCCTTGAGATAAATTGGATGTTCACGTTACACACCGTCTAGATAGTCGTAGTTGAGGTTTGGAAAACTTTCTTGACTTTGTTTTTCTTCAGTTTAGACAAATTGCAACTCACATTTTATTTATTTATTTTTTTGGGTCATTTCTAGACCTTTAGAATAATTTCAAAGGATAATCGACCAGTTGATTAATTACTATAAGCTTGACGTCATTAGGATGTGTGTGTTTGAACGAGTCAAAGAAAGGCCTGAGCACGATTAGAGAAGGTTAGGTGTTAATTCACAAGATGGAACAGTTGTGGGTGGGTTGTGGCCCTGCCTCTGAAACTCAACGAGGTGGGGAGTGCAACACATCAAGAGCAGCTTGTTTAAAATGTATCATCAGTTTAAAGGTATGTAATATATTTTTAACGAATCCTTGTAAACCTATGTTCTAGTTTTTAATTAACCCACAACCTCACAAAAACAATTCATTAAAAAGGTTATGAGAATGTTGGTGGACTCAAACGCAGAGGCAAGGAGGCTGGATGAGACGAGGAATTCTAGGATTTATTTTACAAAAGAAACACACGCTAGACTGGAGAACTAAACAGATTAACTATAAAAACTCTGGAGGCAACAGGCTGGAGCACGTACTGTCTGCGTAACACAGCAGACGTGAAACTCAACTTGAAAACAAACTCTGCTCGGGATGCAACAAGAAACAGGTGGGAGAAGACGAGGGCAGGGGAGGAGCTGGGAACAGGGCTGAGACTGACGAGGGCTGATTAATGGACCAGACACAGGTGAGACCCCAAAAAAAAAAAACGCTAGGAAACAGACAGGTAGTGAGCAAACCAGACACAAGAGGGAGGAGATTGAAAAATAAAAGAGAAACTAGCCAGAAACACAAAACAAATGTAAAAGCACAACTCAAGAGTACAATAATATCCAAACTGAGTCCACAACTAAGAGTCCGTAACAATGTTGAGCGTTAACTCAAGTCAGGATTCCCAAAGTGTGGTTGGCAGCAGCTGCCACTAGTGGGTGCGCGAGACAAAAACTGTGATGGCGGTTTGGGGTGTTTTTTACGTGGGATTTCCCCACACAATAAAGACTTGTAAATAAACATTTCCTTTGTAAAATTTTAAATCAAAACTGACATATTAATTGATAAATAAATGCAGGTTATTCAAAATTCATCTCATCTTAAGATGACGTGAAGACGTTATCTTCTACACACTGTATGCAGCATTGTTGCGGGGTTTTTTTTTGGGGGGGGGGGTGCGTTAACCTGGTGGGGATATAGAAGGAGGTGCAGGGAACCCCTGACTTAGGTTATGTCTGCCTCTGAAAACACAATACAGGAACTCATAAAAAAGATTATGAGAAATTCAATTTGGCAAAAACGAAAAAGGCACTTCTTGGAGTGTTTTAATGATGAAATAATTCATCAAACAGCAATTGACAACAAAATTATTATTAGTAGTAGTAGTAGTATTAGTAGCAGCAGGAGTAGTAGTATTCTCTGCTTGACCAAAAACCCATTAGTGCAGCTATAGATGGGCGGCCATCTGCCTCGACCGATTGGGTTTCGGAGTGCGAGGCAGCAGAACTAGATTTTAACACAGTTGTTAAAATAATAACTGTAGCAACAGTCCTCAAGCAGCTGCAGCCGTCTCTCCTTCAGGACCACGCCGTTTTTATATTAACCGTGAGGAAGGTGGCACATCTGTACATCAGTTTTTCCACATCTAATTTGAGCTCATCCGTAATCACTCGACATGTATTTTTTTGCCAGTTTATTTATTTATTTATTTTTTATATAAGTGGCTACCATACTTCATGGGCACGGTTTCTATTTCTAGCGGAGGGAAAATATTTGCCATCTTTTAACATTCACTGCTGTTCTTAGAGCACAGAGAGCTTCATAGGAAAAAAATTTCAGGTGAAAAACTTCAGGTATTCACAAAGAAAAAAAAAGTGTGTACATGTTTTGTATTATGTCATCATCTTTCCACCGCCACTTCAGACAAGCCAAACATCTGGTATGCATATTTCCTTCTCAGGCTCCTCAAGAATCCCAGTGCCGTAGGTGTCCCTTTTTATGATGATGATGATGTGCATCATCCGGCGAGTTGGCAGAGAGGGACTGTAAAGCAAACAACTGTCTGACTTTGTGTCGGGAGTTTTCAGCCTCCATGGATGATGGCTTTTGTCACGTAAAGAGCTCTTCAGGTGCACAGTCACGTCAGCCTCCTCGTAGGGACGCCTTCCTGTCATGATGATGGGAGCTGTTTGTGGTTGACGTATAAAACACCAAGACTACCCTGCAGATTGTTAATTAGAACTTTTCTCCTCCGTCTCTCATTTTTTCCTCTCTTCCATCACTCGAGCTCACTCACTCGCCCTGTGTGACATCACTGTCTGGCTTGGCAGGACGGAAAAATGATTAACTTTGGAAATAGATGTGGCTGTGTGTTCTTTACACACACCCCCCACTCACGGCCACACACCCACACGTTTCCACACTGCTGCGATACGCGAGCTCAAAATTCACGTGCGCTCGGACAAGCTCCCACTCAACGCACTCTGTGACTCAGTGCTGTGTGGGTTGCAGTAATGAATGTTGGTTTGAATCTATCCCTCCGAAAGAAGCCAGCTCACTCTTGGTGCGGCTAGTGCCCCCTACTGAGGTTGGAAAGAGTGACTGGAAGTGTGTGTGTCCGTCCAGTATCACAGATGGGCACTCAGTCAGCTCATTCACAGCTCAGACTTAAACCTATTGGTGTTGATTTAAAGTATTCATCTAGTTTTCTTGTATGAGTGTCTTGTTGGTATGTGCTGTTGCATACTCACACTTTAAATTTGATTCAATCAAATATACTCCAGTCAGATATTTGTCTAATTTCTATGCTGGATTTACCTGTTTTTCACGTGGTGGCAGATATCCAAGATACCTGGCTTGATTAAACTTCACGTCACTGACTAGTTTCAGAATAAAACTGTTCACAAAAAATGGTTATTTTACGTTTCTTATCCATTCATGTTATTTAAAAGATTAAGTTAGCAATATTCTAATATTTATATTGTCAAGGAAACTCTTGGAAATGTGCGCTAAACTGAACAAAAACCTAACGATCTAATCTATAACCTAAACTAACCTGTAATCTAATCTAAAATAAACTACAACCATACCTAATCTAAGCTATAACCTAAACTAACCTGTAATTTAATTTAAACTAAACTAACCTAATCTAACCTATAAACCTAAACTAAACTACACTAAAACCTAACCTAATCTAACCTCTAACCTAACCTAACCTAAAGTTTTGCCCCTAAAGACACTGATAATTTTGTGTTGTGTACAGTACAGATTGTAACGTCCCTTAAGCCAAACTCTGATTTGTGATTCTTGGCTAAGATCAGTAAAATTTGAAGGATGGATTAATTGAACCTAACCTAACCAAAACCTACAGTCTTCATTGTGAACCATCACCAAGGTCTGAGGGTTCTGATTTATTTGGAGATCCATGAGCAGTAGGGGTGCAACGAAATAGTCAACTCACGAAACGATACGAAACAGGACTCACGATACAAAATACTCATGACACGAAATAAAGATGAAAGAAAATCAAAAATCAGAAATGCAAAAATTAAATATTCTTCATTTTCTTCCTTAATATGCAGACATACAAGTTATTACTAAATCAGTACAAACTAAAATGCTCTTTGCTTTGCAAAAACAAAATATTTGTTTCATATATATATATATATATATATACATACACATTTGAAACAACACACAACACAACACACGTTTTTAGATATATATATATATGAACTGTTGAAATTCTGTTAAAGACGTCACTGGAAATACCATGGACATCCACTGACACACACCTTGACTCACCGACCCTCCCACCAGTTGAGGTTACGCCGCCTGACCTGCTGCATTCCTGCTCTGTTTGTCCAGTCGCTAATATTGGGCAACCTGTCAGGCTGAACAAGCAGGGAACACCCTTGGCTCCTAAATCAGACGTCTAAAAAGTGGCGGAAGAATATACTGGAGGGATTTAGACATGACAAGAGAATGACTCACACTAGTAGACCAGCCCCTCTCCTCAAACAAGCTGCCCGGGTTTCTGTGCAAACACTCCAGTCACCGTTCACCTTGAGGTGCCGGCAGAGTGGTCAGCCATCAAACTGGACACTGTGTGTGTTTGTTTTTTCACTACGGAGAGTGTGTTCTGGCCTTGATTGAGCATCTCTAGGTCCTAGTAAACAGATGAGCCACTCAAGTCTATAAATAGTTGGCTGTCCATTGCTCTGAGAACACGTTCTCTGTCCTCCATCCCTCTCTCTGGTTTAGCCCATGTTTGTCTGCCTTCCCTCGGGTAGGGTGAGAGCACTCAAGGTCGCTTTTCCCACCTGCCCAGGGGAAAACTGCTAAATTAAAACACGTAGAAAGAAATCGAGTGGGACAAATTGTAAGAAAAGTGTTGTACGGGAGCTCAAACATCAGATTCAAGTTAAAGAGGAGTAAATAAATACATTAAAAAAAAAACATGGAGTGGGAACTTATTCAAAATTGTCATTCCAGAGCCATAACCAATAGAACCTATGGATGTACATGGGTGAAAGTGTAGAAAACAGCCTGTGTCTAAGAAAATAAATCATACAGAACCACTTTTCTCAGTCATACGTGATGTGAAAGGGGTGAAAAAAGGACCGCGTATTGTTCCCTGTTAAAATTGGGGAATAAACCTTGGGAACATACGTACCTCACAACAAAGGAATGGATTGGGGAACATAGGACCCTGGCTGCATATCCAGTTTGTGGAACAGAGTAACGAGACAGTGAACATAGAAAACCATGTGGGGAACTGAGGACAGTGAGAGCACGGGAACAAAACTGAGGAACAGGTGACCCTGGGAACAAAGGGATGTATCTTAGGAACTGATGACCCTTGGAACATAGGAATGAATCTTGGGAACAGATGACCCTAGGAACATAGGAATACATCAGGGGAACAGATGACCCTATGAACATAGGAATACATCAGGGGAACAGATGACCCTAGGAACATAGGAATACATCAGGGGAACAGATGACCCTAGGAAAATAGGAATACATCAGGGGAACAGATGACCCAAGGAACATAGGAATACATCAGGGGAACAGATGACCCTAGGAACATAGGAATACATCAGGGGAACAGATGATCCTAGGAACATAGGAATACATCAGGGGAACAGATGACCCTAGGAACATAGGAATACATCAGGGGAACAGATGACCCAAGGAACATAGGAATACATCAGGGGAACAGATGACCCTAGGAACATAGGAATACATCAGGGGAACAGATGATCCTAGGAACATAGGAATAAAACTGGGGAACAGAGGAATTATACATGTGGGGAACTGAGATGTGGGAAACAAATAACCCAGGGACTATTGGAATAAATCTAGGGAACTGAGGACCCTGGTAACAGAGGAGTGGCCTGGTTTGTGTTGCTATATCTTGCCTATAAAGACAACCAGACAACCTCCAAAAAAAAAAAAGGACTTATCGCAGCTGAGCAAGCAAACATGCTAACATAAATAACCCAGTCAGGGGTGTTCCCTGCTATGATTTAGCACAGCTTCCTCAGAGAGTTTGATGTAATAGCTTTGGCATTAATGCTGTTGGTAGTGGGTGACCAACAGCAAAAGTGAAAATGCGAGGATGTGGAAAAAAATTAATCAGAATATGGAGTAAGATGAACTACTATGTACTAATTTGTCTATAGATAGATGACATTCAACCCTATTAACTTCTTTGATGATAACTTTTTGAGGAATTTTTCTGTCTGGTGTTCGAATCTCAGCCCCGTGAACACTAACGGGGCTCAATACAATTGTAGAAAAATGTTGGCGGAATCATGTCCTCTGGATTAGACCAGATTAAGAAGCAAATGATTAACAGACAAATATTTCTTGCCAGATATCCATGGGTCAAATGCTGCAGGAGTTCGGAAAGTTCTTGGGTCTGTTCCTGCTCGTGTTATTCTCATTCACGATTGGACTCACCCAGCTCTACGGAAAAGACCAGAAAGACCCAGACAAGAATCCACCTGCGGACTGCGAGGGGATTTTCTGCCAGCAACAGAGCAATGATGCATTCCACACGTACGGGCAAAACAGTTTCTCATGTTGGACAGCGATGATGAATGTTTGGAATTAAGTTTTATTCTGACTCATGATTTCTTTGTGAGCTATTAAACCTTGTATGTATATTTCTTGGATTATATTGTGCCATGTGTGTTGCTGAAATACACCCTGACATCTACAAGCTTCTTCCCTCTCACAGGTTTATGGGGACCTGCTATGCCCTCTTCTGGTACATCTTCTCGCTGGCACATGTTGCACTCTTCGTCACTCGCATCAGCTACACGGAAGAGCTGCGTTCCTTTGCTGGGGCCATGATTATTGGCACCTACAACATCGTGGTGGTTATTGTTTTAACGAAGCTGCTGGTGGCCATGCTTCATAAAAGTTTCAGACAAATTGCTGTAAGTGTAAAGAACGTACGGCCCAGAGCAAATTCAAAAGCTGCCATGGGGAATCGGAACAACAATTCTTAAAAATTAAGATGTTACCATAACTTTAACTTGTTTAATGCTAAGATTGTTTCTTACTCTCTAATTCTTCTAGGAAGAAGGGCTCAAAAGTCAAGTTTAAAATTCCAAAAGATAATTGAATTGATTTCAACTTGAGTTACGATGCCTTCTTCCTGTTCTACACAGAGCATATAAAACCTATCACAGACCTTTTTTTCCTCTCCTAGTGAAATGTTACACAGATGTCACTGCCATATTTTTCTTTGGAACCTCCACTGCTTCCTTTGTACAAACATTTGATTCTGATTATGAAAAGTGAAACAGCTTTGTGCCTTGGCATGGATTTCCACTCAAACACGTCTTTGTTTTTTTTTCTTTTTTGTATTGTTTTGAATTCTTAAGATTCCTTGATCAACAGAGAACAGTGTGTGAAAGTTAAACTCCACATGTTCCTGATGGTTTTTTTTTGTGTTTTGTTGGTACAGAATCATGAGGATAAGGAGTGGAAGTTTGCTCGGGCTAAGCTGTGGTTGAGCTACTTCGACGACAAGTGCACCCTGCCGCCACCCTTCAATATCCTCCCCTCCCCCAAGACAGTCTGCTACTTACTGACCAGTATGAGCAAGTGGATCTGTTCTCACACCTCTAAGGGAAAGGTGAAGAGACAGAACAGCCTAAAGGTGAGTGGAACTGTTACTAGCAGCACTTTCAATCGCAGTAGGGCCCTTTTGGAATGCTAAATTCCATCTTTTACCTTATTTTGAACAAGAGGCCGTCTGAAGCCTGAAAAGGTTCTTAAGGCCCGAGAAGATAATGCAAATTTTAAATGCAGAATAAGTGAAACCCGAAACCCGAACCCTTTCTGGTGATCCTGCTCCATCTATGATGGTTTTTGGATTTGAATTACAGTATAAATATGGTGAAAACTGTCCTAGTTGTAAAAGTTCAGTGGAAGAAGACCCCCCCCCCCCTTCATGCGAGATCTATTGATGCTTCTGGGCCAGCAACAGATATATGAGATAAGATATGATCTCTCAGGAACACTTCAATGTTTGTCAAATTTGGCACTGAAGTCCACCAGGATTCAAGGATGTACTCAAAATATATTGGTGGTTCAATTTCAAGATCATTGTCACCTCACGTGTACACGTAGAGGGAATTTCAGGCACAAACATCGACAAGGAGCGGATGATGAACTGAAGATTTTGGTGGTCAAAAGTCACTGTGACAGTCAGTCTTTTGTGGGACTAAGAACCAGAACACAGTAATTAAATTAAAACTTCCAGCTCCTGTAGTTGGAACATTGGTAGTTCCTCCAAAGTTTCCTAGTTCTCTTGGAAAGACCTCACTGTCAAAAAGGGGTTTATGTTTTGCGCAACATGACATAAGAGTCGGTTCTTTGCTTTCTCCATCCAGGAGTGGAAGAACCTGAAGCAGAAGCGTGATGAGAACTACCAGAAGATCATGTGTTGTCTGGTTCATCGCTACCTAACCTCCACACGGCAGAAGATGCAGAGCACCGACCAGGCTACGGTGGAAAACCTGAACGACCTGCGCCAAGACCTCTCAAAGTTCCGTAATGAGATGAGGGACCTGCTGGGCTTCCGGACCTCTAAATATGCCATGTTCTACCCAAGGAGCTAAATGAAGATGTTCTCTCCCTTTGACCTTCCCTTTTGACAAACCTGTGCTCTACTTTTTTTGCCTTTCTTTCTGGGATTCTTTTTGACCGAGCATGTGCAGAAAACCTCAGAGGCAACGTGGAAACCTGGAACTTAACTAGAAAACTATATGATATAGTATCCATCAAAGGAAACCCCCCGTGTGTATTATTCCACTATTCAGCCCTTTTGTAAATAAAGAAAGCCTTTGTTTTCAACTGAAAGATGAATAAAGATTTATGGAAAGTTTTAACTGGTGCTGATTTGAGTGACTAGATGCTGCTTTTGAGATTTAATCGCCCTTTTCTCTCCTTGACAGTGAGAATATGCTGAATGATCAGCCAGCTACCCAGCGGTCGAGTCCTCGTGAGTCACATCACACACACCTGGTCCATTGTCACGCTTCGCAGTGCATACTTGACTCCTGCGCCACAACTACAAATATTCCTTGACATTATTGGTTCTCCAGCTGAGAGCTGACACACAAAAGGAAAAAGGAAAATGTTATAGGATTTTTAAAATTTTATTTGGGCAGATGAAAACATTAAAATATAAATAATATTCACAGACTTTTTTCATATGAAAATATCGTTCATTTCATACCTCTGCCTTTAAGAAACACAGGCAGTAAATAGCAATGATGGTGCTTTGGATTTTTAGAAGAATTTGAGCTAGGAAGGTCTTTATTCGCTTCACAAAAAAATATTTAAAAAAAGAATCATATATATATTAAATATTGCACTTTTTACCACATGAAAAACTTCCAAGTCTGACACATTACCGTAGGTTGTTAACACTTTCATTCAAATCACTTTAATTCTATTCTACCAGGCGAATAAACATGAAATCATCATTAATCCAATCTTTGTCGCACTTAGCAGCCTCTCGGAAGGTTGAAAACGGAAGAATTTGGAATGAAGAATGCAATAACACATGTAAATAAATTGATACTTTCGCTAATTTGATAATTTCATTCACTGCCAGGAGCAGTGGCAGCTGGCAGACTGAGTACTTGAACTAGTTAATTTACGGTTGCAGAGGTTTAACCAGTTGGTCTGTAAGTACTTAATGCTGCTTGTAAATTCCAAGACGTGTAATCGCTAAATGAAGGAAAAAAACTATTTTCTTTTTTTATACTCAGCAAATCTATTCTATCCCAAACTGAGTTGCACATAAGGAATCAGGAAGACTTTGTGTTTAGTTCTGGTAGCTCCGCATCCAGACTCTGTTTTGCTTTTGAGGCTTGTGTTTATGTTGTCAAGAATGTTTTTGGCTTAATTGTTTCCATCCCCAGCTGAGCCTCAGGCACACCAGTCCAGTGGAGATCTTCCCGGAGAGGAACTCAGCACCGCTTGTTTTTCAGAACGTTGAGTCCTTTCTGGTTCTTTGTCTTAAAGGCCATGACAAAATGGTGAGGGGCGATTTTCCCGCGACCCTCCTCGTCCACCTGGCCCATGAAGACGTAGTTCAAGCCTGGTAGGGTCACACAGAAAGAGCCTGAATGCAGTGGCGGAACGGCAGAGACATTCAGGGAGGCCGAATATCAGAATCTCTCCACGCGGCAGGTCCGTATAGTAAATGTTTATATGCGCATAATATATAAACATCTTCATCGACTGCTCGGACTTTGAGTTCTGCCGCTCACCTCAGGTTGCAGAAAGCTCAACTGACTGACAACACAACAGAGAAGGCAAACTCAGAGCCGCAGCTCATGAAAAACAGTCAACCAGGAACCACATGATATTTGCAACATTTCAATACTTTCAATTCAATTAAAAACACCTACGGTGAGATGATTTCGAAATATAATCCCAAATCATTTCACCTGCAAACTCACCTCTTCTGACAAATGGACACTTCTTGCAAAGGATCACAATCTTGGTGCTCATGGTCTTTCCTGCCTGCTGGATAGCCAGACTGCCTTCTTTGTACACGTTGATGATGGAGACGGTGGCGTACATACTTCCTCCTCTCATCACAGCCGAAATGACAGTCCCAGTTATGACTGTTATAAACATAAAGCCGTCATAAAACGTGAATTATTGGACAGGATCACGTCAAATATCTATTCATGTCTATCCCTGCGGTGCAAACATCTGGAATAGTTAACACATCAGGATCCAGAAGACAGTTTGAGAGCCGGACTGATACAAGAGTCTTGTGTGTACATATATATGTGTGTGTGTGTGTGTGTACATGTATATGTATGTATGTATGTGTATATATATATATATATATATATATATATATATATATATATATATATATATATATATATATAAACTCACCCATATATACATACCAACATATACACACACACACACACACACACGTGTATTTTTTTGCAAAGATCTCTTAAATGTTATCGAACACTTGTGACAATTAAATCCAACTGAGGTGTGATACTTTAAAATTTAACAATGAACCGTAAAGTAGCACAATAACTAGCCAGCATTGTTTTTTTGTCACGGTTCCCTTTAAAGGTAAATGAAGAAGGTGTGACTTGTAATCTCGGCAGGATATTTGTCAGTTTAAAAATATCCCGGTGTAAGATGACATCTGCGCTGTGACATGATAAACTTCAGTAGGGATTTCATAATCTCTAACAACATTTCCCTGGATATCGATACAAGTATGAAAGCCCAATATCAGCAGCCATTATAGCCGAACCTGTCTATCAGTCAGGCTCTCGTCAGGTTTGGTTTCTTGAAAACAATAAAATCAC